>NC_132853.1:57750961-58054236 GCF_048164855.1 Canis lupus baileyi | reverse complement strand
CACATCTTGGGGGTTCCAATAACACCACAGGGGTCCCCGCGTCGCCTTCCCTGATACACGCGGGGCGGCGGGGCGCACCCACCGGGCAGGGCTGCGGGCCGGGCGTCTCGGCTGCGGTGGGCACTGGCCACAGCTGCCGGAGGCCGGTTTCGGCAGCCAGCTCCTGCCCTCCTGCGGGCGCCGGCTGCGCCGGGGTGGCGGTGGGGGGCCGATGCGGGAGGAGCAGCCCAGCCCCGCCTGCGGGTTCTCTGGGCGGGAGAAGAGCGAGCACAGGCCGGGCCCTGCCCGGGATGCGGGGCCGCGGGGCCGGGCCAGGGTGGCCGACTCAAGGGCACAGTCCTCTGTCCCCACCAACTCGGACGGAAGGAGCCTCGAGCCAAGGGCTGCGGGCAGGTTCCAGAAGCCGGACAGAGGAAGGAAGGTGCTCCCCGGGAGTCCCCAGAAGGAACCAGTCTGGCTGAGCCCCGATCACCCGCCCAGAGAGCCGTTCGGACTTCCGAGCTCCAGAACCGAAATGTGACCCTGTGTTGTTTTAAGCCACCAAGTTGGTGGTAATTAGAATGAAAGCGGAAAGCTAACACAGGCCCTGAGCTGCAGACACTTGTCCCCTGTTCACAGACGGTGACTCTGAGGTCAGGGAGGAGGGAACTGGCCCAACACAGAGCCACCAAGTGGCGGGACCGGGTTTAGATCAAGTCAGGCTGGCTGTGGCCTTCACTGCGGCCCCGACCACATTCCTTTTTTGCCTTGGCCACTAGGAAGCTGAGCTCTCTACATATGCCTGTTGCCTGGCTCGTCCTCGTTTGGTGCCTCCTCCGCCCTTTAATTTGTGCTTGTCTCGTGGAATGGTCTGGAGCAGGGCTGTTGGGGACAGATGGGTGGACGACCTCTGTCCCCTCACCCTTTGCGTTCTGGCCTTTCCAGGAGGGGGAGGACAAAATCTTCTTGATCAACAAGCTTCACTCTGTCTACGAGAGGAAGGAGAGGAGGTGAGGGGCTGTGGAGGGGTTGGCGGGAGCGCGGAGGGGCGGGGGCCGGGCATGGCGGGGCGCTGGGAGCGGCGACCTCCCTGCTGCCCTCCTCCCTAGCTCTGCTCCCGTGCTGCTGGGCGCTGTGGCTCCTTTCCTTCTAAGTCGGGGTGCCTGGGAGCTGCCCCCTCGGTCCCCCTGGTGCAGCCCGAGGCCCCGGGGCTCAACCCTGGGAGCCGCAGGTCTGTCCAGCTCCTGGGAGGCCTGAGGGCAGCCTCTGAGGGCTGCTGGGAGTCGCCAGAGGGACTTTCGCCTCCAGCGCCCCAAAGTCACGGGGCCCCATACCGACCCCCCCCCTTCCGGCAGGGCTGGTAGGACCCAGGAGGCCGAGCAGCTGGCGGGCGATCTGGACACCTGGTAGGACAGCGACAGGCCTGGCGGCTCTGGCTCTGCGTCTGCTCACAGGTGTGGCCTGTGCCCGGTACCCCTCGTTTCCACAGCCGCCGCTCCGGACTCTGCAGCCCATGAGGGCTGGACCTGCAGGGGGGCAGGGGGCACCCAGGGGACCATGTCCTGCTTGGGACTCTATTTATTGATAAAATGTGTTTTGCAAAATGAGCTTCTCTTGGGATCCTGTGCTTCTGGCCGGGCCTGCTGCGTGTGCGCGAGCCCCGCTGTGCTGCATGCACCCCCTTGCCCTGTGGACAGCCTGGAGGTGATGGCCTCTCAGTTTCCCATGAGCCACAGGGAGAGGGGCCTGCCAGGCAGAGGGGCGGCCAGCACCCAGGCCTGGGGCAGGAGGGGGTGTGGCTGCTGTGGCCGGTGGTGGGGAGACCCCAGATCCTGTGGGGTGCTGGGAACGCGAGAGGGCAGGAAGGAGCCCAAGTCCCCCGTCTGCGGGAGCTGGGGGACAGGCGTGGCCCAGGTGGGGAACAGGAGGCGAGTGCAGTGATGGGTCCCGCTGCTCCTCGTCCCCGGGGCATCCCGAAGAGCAGGGCTGGGGCCTGGGCGAGGCAGTGCGGAGGGACGAGGAGCCCACCTGCACGGCTAGCGGCACCCCCGACAGCTCTTGGCCGCGTCTCGGGCACGAGCGCCACGGGACAAGTTGGGGCAAGTCCTGAAAGCGTGAGGCCAGCACCGGGCTCTGGGCCACGTCCGTCCTGGCGCCTACCTGTGCTCGCAGGTGCACTGTGGGGTGGGTGGGCACAAGACGCGCTTCTGGTTGGAGCCGCGCTACCAGGTTTCCCTGCTTGGCAAGCCTTGTGAGGCCAGCACAAGCTGCTCAGGACAAGTGACAGGGTGTGAGGGCTGTGTGGGTCCCGTCCTGCTGTTGAGGCATTCCGTGGGTGTGTTTCATCCGTACAATCCACCAACTGAAGGTTGTCCCCACTAACATGGGTGGGCCTCACCCAATCAGTGGAAAGACCGTAACGGCAAAGCCTAGGTTTTCTGAAGTAATTCGGAAGCAGTTGTGTTCTGCTTGAGGCTGCAGCCTCGCCAGCCCCGCCACCGCCTGAGCCAGCTCTTCACGCCCACCTGCCTCCCGTTGTGCTGTTGGGCCTGGAGAGCCTCGGGCTTGGATTCTGACCCTTGTTAGCAGCTGTTCTGTGACCTGCCCGCTCAGCTCCTCTCCTCATGGGGCTGTTGGAGCAAACATGGCTTCTGCACAGCGCTCAGCACCATGCCTGGGCCAGGAGTTTTGCTAAAAAAAAAAAAAAAAAACAAACCAAAAAGGGGCACCTGGGTGGCTTAGTTGTTTGAGCATCTGACTCTTGATTTCAGCTCAGGTCATGACCTCGGGGGTTGTGAGATGGAGCCAAGTCAGGTTCCACGCGCGGCAGCACCTGCTTCTCTCTCTCCTCCCCTCCCCATTGCACACTCTCTCTGAAATAAATCTTAAAAAAAAAAAAAAAAGTGAGCCACAGTTGCCAAACTCTTTGCAGTTGCTACGCCGGTGGATGGGAGGTTGACAGCTACTTCAGCCCAATGACAAGATTCCCGCATGCCACTGCTTCTCGGCCTTGGCTGCTCAACGGAACCAACTAGTAAGACTTTAAAACTCGAGTGCCCCAGGTGCACCCCCCAGGATTCTGCTCACATTGGTTTGGGAGGTGCCCTGGCCCTAGGATTCTAAAAAACGTCCAGGTCATTCTAACATGCAGCCGGCTGAGCAGCACCGCTGTGCTCTCCGTGGCAGCTGACGCAGGTCTAGTGAGCCCAACGCAGCACTGCCCACTGAGGGGGCGTTTGGAAACCTGCTGGTTTCTCACAGCCGGGGCGCCAGACTGGGAGGCCGGGCCTGCTACTGGGGCTCCTGGTCAGGTCGCAGTCTCACACAAGTAGAGCTTGGCCACTGCGTTTCCACTGAGGCGTGAAGGGCAGAGCTGCTAGCTGCTAAATGAACGATGCCTCAGTCGTGATTCCCGTGTAGGTTTCCATGGATCTATCCCAAATGTGCTGTCCTGGGGAAGAACCTCTTGAAACACTGGCCTCCCTCTCGCTCCCGTCCGTGGGCACGTACTCAGCAGCTCCGCTCTCCTCTGTTCCGCTTCTGCGGCCTCCGCACTGTTCGGACACTCCCTTCTCTGCCTACCCTGCTGCTACCCGCTGAGCACCCCTTTTGTCTTTGCTGTTCGCCCAGTGTCTTCTGAACAATTCTGGAGAAAGTGCAGTTCCATACCTATTGTTTTCTTGATTCTAGACACCGACCTCCTTTCCTGCTGTGGTACCAGGGCTCCTGTTCCCCATTCCGGGTTCATGAGTTGTCACTCCAGATCCCGTCCATCCCCTGCTTTCCCGAGGCTGTCGAAATCCAACCCGGCCCCTGGGGCCCAGGGCCACCTCTGGTGCAGCCCTTGGATGTTCTCTAGGCCCTGACCCTGTCCTCCCGGGGAGGCAGGTGCTCCCCCAGAGGAACCCCGGACACACAGGCACTGGCTCGGCAGTGCAGGGTATGCTCTGGCCGCTGCCTCACTCCCATTCCTCCTTGCCTCTCCCTTCTACTCCCCACCGTGACCCCTTCAGTGCCATCCTGCATGACTTTCTGAAGAGGTTGGGCCGAGCCAGGGGTTCACCACCTTGCCTTAGGCACCCCCGGTCCTACCTGCTTGGTAAGACGAGGAAGGGGAGCAGAGGCTCTTTCTGCTGGCCTCTGGGCAACAGGTCACAGAGGACACATTGGCTAGTCTCCCAGAAACTGTCTTTATGATCCTGGTGATCAGAAGCACTGATGCTCGCTGAACTGACCGAAGGCCATGGTGTTTGGAGTGGGCCTGAGGCAACCACCAGTGTTTGACTTCTAGCTGCCACCAGAGAGACCATGTTTCCTGCAGCGCCCTGAGGTCTGTGCTGCTTGTGCAAAATGCTTTGTGAATGTCACCTTTCACAGTTTTTTTTAGGCTCTTTTACCAGAATAAATGAATAAACTGTCCAGGAAACACAAAACGCCTTTGTAACTCTCCTTGGTCCAAATCTTTCTGATGCCCAGACTGGGTTGCGGGTGATGGAGCCACAGTCCTTGGGCCAGACACCCGGCACACGGGGCCTGGCTGTGGCCTCAGACGCGGCGGATTCAGGCAGTGGCCGAGGTGGAGAGCTCCCACGCTCTCCTGTGCCTCTCGACTCGGAGGAAGGTTTTGGTGCGAACTGCAAAGCCACAAACGATAAAATTCTGAGTCAAGCAATTGATACTCAGAGTCCATCTAATTACCTACGTGAACTCTAAGGATACTGTGAAGAGTCAGGGAGTTTGTTACAGACAGCAGAGCAGCTCTCCCCAAGTACATAAAGTGGAAAATTGATGATTTCTGTCTGTGAAAAATAAAAAAAACACATTTATTTGAACAGCCAAGAAAAAAATTGCCATTTATTAAGATCCAACAAAGCGTTGTACTTTTGAAAGCAACTTTCGGTGCATGTTTTTCAACGATCACATTCTATGAGGAAAAAACATTAAAAGCCACAAACTTGTTTTTTAATCTCAGAGTTACAGACATCTTTAATTCAAAAGAAAAGGTCAAAAAAAAATCAACAAAAAACAAAAACAAACAGTCTTTACTTCCATCCCCAATTTTAAAATATCAGTTTTTCTACAACTCGATGCTAAGCGGCAGCATGGAAAGCTGTCTGGCGCACACACACGCACGCACACACGCACGCACATATATTTGATATACATACGTGAGGATATATACATCAAATATATAGAACGCATGTAATGGCAATGAGATGCTATTACTCTGAGGAAGGTTTGTTTAGCTAAATACACGACTAAACTTGAGAAAACAAGTCTTGAACCCAGTTTGTGCATAGTTCATGATCCTCTATAAAACCAGCTTTTGTTGATCTGCAATTTTGCAGGATCTTCTTTTTTTTTTTTTTTGTTTTTTGTTCTTTTTTTTGTTTTGTTTTGATAAAACCATTAAAAAGCTAATTAAAAAAAATGTAATGCACAAGTTTCCTGATCAAGCAGGCAGGGAGCACAATGTTCATATATTTTTAAACATACTTGAGGGTATGTTACTCCATTGTCTGTCTTTCTTGCAAAACAATCAAAACATTGATCATTTTTAAAACATAAAGCAATTTTTAATATATAAAGCACTCTTCAAACATCTATTTCTTTTGAGTCCGTTATTTGGTAAATATGTAACTGCTACACATTAGAGATTAGGTATTTTCCTTCTTTGTGTTTTTTTTCTTTTTCTTTTTTTTCTTTATTTTTTTTTTTTGTTTGTTTTTTAATAACATCTTCAGTGCTAGGAGTTGGGTTACAAAATACATGAAATGGTGTGGAGCTGCCCCTCGGGAACCCTGGCTTTCCTGAGAGCGCATCCGCATGTGCAAGACAGTGACCACAACGTCTCGTCGCCTCAACGACGGGGAACAATCGACAGTCCACAACGATGGCCGGAGGGAAGCGACGATACTGTTCAATCCCAGAGCTCTGAAGTAGCGTATCTGCATTCTGAAAATAGGTTTCTTTACCACGGAAGTCTCTTTTTTTTCTTTTTTTTTTTTTTAAATTCCTTTTTAAAATTTTTTTATTTTAAAGTCTGAAGGAGAAAAAAAGGTCTGTAAACAGGTGGGAGCCCTGAGCACGGGCCCCTCCAAAAGCGGTCACCACCCACGTCCAAGTGCTTGTCTCCGTTTCCCCCGCGGAGCCATCGGCTCTCCGCGAGGATCTATGGCCACACTTCTGCAACAGCTGTCTTCTCTCTCACTTTCTATTCCACATGGAAACACGGTGCAATACTCTGGTAATCAGTTTCTTGCATTAGTCCACAATAAAAAGCTGCTAAAGGTAGGTATACATATTATTTCTCCAGAGATATACACTGTAATTTTTAAACGCAATAACAGAGTCCTTGAGTAAACATTTACACATGAATTGTCACCGGCCCTGTCCTATGAATTCTCTTTCATGTATAGGATTAGCAAAAGGAAGGGCAGGGACACTCAGTGCAAAGTTAGAAGCTAATAATAGTAACAAACGTTTGACCAATGCGCCAAAAAAAAAGCATATACTGAATAAAAGGGAAAACCCACAGTTAAATCCCTCACACACAGAACACACAAACACAGAAAGTGCACACACACGCGCACGTGCACACACGCATACACGCTTCTGTTTCCACACATACACACACACACACACGCACATAGGCTGTGAACTCAGAAATGTTTCCTAGAGCCTGTTTCTGTGCACTGATGTCAGCCTGGAAGTGTAGAATTCGACGCGGCAAGTGTTCACATTTCCTTATTGGCCTGCTGGATTCAAGTATTTGCATGTTTGATATGTCTTTTTTTTTTAACTTTTAAAAAATATTTTTTGGGATAAAAAAAATGGCATGAAAAAGTAATGGAACAAGGGTAATGTGCATAGGCGGACCCGTGGGAGCAGAGAGCAGGCCGCAGGCCGCTGTCTCTGTGCAGCTTGCCGGTCTAGGCCACCAGGCCCGCCGTGTGGAGCCCGCGCTCTGCGCCCAGTGATGGACACCAGCTCCCCCTGATTACGGGGTCCGCCTCTGGTAATGTGCATAATCGTCACAGGCTCGTTTTAAATAGGCTTTCTCGTCTCCCTCCCTCCCGCCCCCCTTGATAAAATAACCCTTTCCAGCCCACAATCTGAAAAGTGCCCTTCATGATAGAACTATTCTAAGCAGCTTTTATACTTAAAAAATCAAAACGACAACACACCATACAAACATAAGACAACACAAAATAAAAAGCTATGAGGAACATCCTGTCATTAGCACGTGACACTGACCAAGCGCAGCCCGCACTGTCTCGGGAACAGTTCGCAAGGACTGCGGCCAGGGCTCGTCTTCAGTCTGGACAGAGGTACTCAAAGGGCTGCCGGGCTGCTCAGGTCCAGCGGGGTCCTCCGCGCCACCCGGACTGGAAAGGGGCAGCTTTTTCTTCCTGGTGCTGATGATTGTGGCGCCCATGGGGGTCCTGTCAGTGCTAGATGGATTCCCCACTGAGGAGGTCGCCAGGCAGCAGAGTGTTCAATGGGGTGGGGCTTCCAATCACCCTGCCGTCGTCACTGCTGGGCGGGCCCCACAGGCTGCTGGAGTACTGGGGGACCCCGCCCCACAGCAGGTCGCTGCTCCCTTTGCCTGCCAGACATGGGGCGCTCCAATGGCCAGGGTCGCTCCGCACCAGACCGTGGGAGCCGCCCGAGGCCCCCAGCCGCGTCTGGCCGGTCCCGGTACTGGACTGCCAGCTGGAGGTGGGCGGCAGTGCTTGGCCTTGGGCTAAGAAACGATTCACCTCTTCTTCGCCGGCAAACTCGGCCAAGATGGTAGTGTTTCCCAGAACACACCTAAAAGAGCAGGATGGCAACAAAATTGAGAGCTGTTTTTTTTTTTTTTTTGAAAGATAAATTTGATGGCGCTTCAGTTCGACTAAGAAAAAAAAAAACCAGAGAAGACTCAAATAAGTAAGATCAGAACTGAAAGAGGAGACATGACAGCTGATACCACAGAAACACAGCATCCGGAGAGACTCCTAGGAACAATTCTATACCAACAAATTGGACAACCTAGAAGAAATGGACAAATCCCTAGAAACAGATAACTACCAAGACCAAACCATGAAGAAAGAGAAAATCTAAACAGATGAATAATGATTAAGGAGACTGAATCACTGACCAAAAACCTACCAGCACAGAAAAGCCCTGGACCACAGAGTTTCACTGGTGAATTCTACCAAACATTTAAAAGAGAATTAACATCAATCCTTCTTGAACTCTTTCAAAACACTGAAGAGGAAGGAACACTCCCAAACACATTTTATGAGGCCTATGTTATCCTGATACCAAAGCTAGATCAGGACACAAGACAACTTACAGATCAATATCCCTGATGAACACAGATGTAAACATTCTCAACAAACTATTAGCAAAGTGAATTTAACAGCACATATAAAGGGTTACACATTCACGATGATGTGGTATCTAACTATTCCTGAGATACAGGATGGTTCAACATATGCAAATCACTAAGTGTGACACAACACACCAATGGGGTGAAAGACTCAAGTCCTGTTGTCTCATTAGATGTAGAAATAGCATTTGACAAAACACAATGACCTTTCATGATAAAGACCCTCCACAAGTGGGGGACAGAAGAAACAGGCCTCTGTGCCACAAAGGCCATCCGTATATGACACACACAAGCTAACATCATACTCAATTGGTGAGAGGCTAAAGGCATTTTCTCTAAGGTCAGGAACAAGACAAGGATGCCTGCTTTTGTCACCTCCATTCCACACAGTCCTGGAAGTCTGAGCCAGAGGGATCAGGCATGACAAATAAATGAAAGGCATCCAAATCAGAAAGGAAGAAGTAAAATTGTCACTATCTGCAGAAGACATGATCTTATATAGAGAAAATCCTAAAGACTCAACCAAAAACACTGTTAGAGGTAAGCAATGAATTCAGTAAAGTTGCAGCATATGAAATGGACATACGTAAAACAGCTACGTTTCTATGTACTAACAATGAAATAAATGAAAAATAAAGAAAAAAAATCTCATTCATGACAGCATCAAAAAACAAAAAAATACTTAGGGATATTTTAAAAAAAATACTTAGGGATAAATTTGACCAAACAATGAAACCTGAAAGACTTTAATGAAAAATTGAAGAAGGGGCACCTGGGTGGCTTAGCAGTTGAGCAACTGCCTTTGGCTCAGGTCGTGATCCCAGGGTCCCGGGATTGAGTGCCCATGGGCTCCCTGCATGGAGCCTGCTTCTCCCTTTGCCCGTGTCTCTCATGAATAAATAAATAAAATCTTTATAAAAAAATTGAAGAAGATACAAATGGAAGGCTATCCAGACAACTCAAAGCCATCTGTAGGTTCCATGCAATCTTTATAAAAATTCTAATGGGTTCTTTATAGAAATGGGTAGGGAACCATAAAAGACTCCAAATAGCCCTGGCAATTCTGAGAAAGAACAAAGCAGGAGGCATCAAACTTGCTGATTTCAAACTGTAATACAAAGCTATAGTATTCAAAACAGTATGGTACTGGCAAAAGAACCCCAGACACATAGACCAGTGGAGCAGAATAGAGCCCAGAAATAGATCCCCATGTAGACACTGATTTATATTTGACAAAGGAAGCAAGAGCACTCAGTGGAGGACAGTTCCTTTAACAAATCTGCCAGAAAACCTGGAGAAACGTGTGCAGACTAATGACAAGTGGACGCCTGTCTCACACCACTCAGAAAAGTTACCTCGACATGGGTTAAAGACCTAAATGTAAGATCTGGAACCATAAAACTCCTGGAAGAAAATAGGGAAAAAGCTCCTTGACATTGATTGGTCTTGGCAATGCTTTTTTGATAAGACACTAAAAGCATATGACCTGCCTGTCTGGCTCAGCTGGAAGAGCATGGGACTCTTTTTTTTTTTTTTTTTTTTAAGATTTTATTTATTTATTTGAGAGAGACAGAGAGAGGGAGCATTAGCAGCAGGGAGAAGAAGGGCAGAGGGAGCAGGAGAAGCAGACTCCCCGCTGAGCAGGGAGCCTGATGTGTGGCTCCATCCCAGGACCCCGGGATCATGATCTGAGGGCAGATGCTTAGCTGACTGAGCCACCCAGATGCCCCTAGTGTGTGACTCTTGATCTTGCAGTTGTGAGTGGAGTCCCATGCTGTGCATAGAGATTACTTGAATAAATAAAAATTAAAAAATAAATAAAAGCACAAGTAACAAAAGAAGAAAAATCAACAAGTAGGACTACATCAAACTAAAGCTCTTCTACACAGCAAAGGAAACTGTCAATATAATGAAAAGACAACCTACGGAATGAAAAAATATTCACAAACCATTTATTTGGTGTGGTTAATATCTAAAATATATAGAGAATCATGTAGCTCAATAACAACGAAAAAAGCCCAAACAACTTGATTAAAAGATGAGCAGAGGAACTGGACATTTTTCCAAAGAAGACATACAAACAGCCAACAGGTATATGAAAAGATACTCAACACTGCTGATCATCAGGGAAATACAAATCAAAACCCAACGAGATAATCACTTCACACTTGTTAGAATGGCTAGACTCAAACAGACAAATATAACAAGTGTTGGTGAGGATGTGCAGAAAAGAGGACCCTTGTGCACTGGTGGTGGGAATAAGGAATTAGTTCAGCTACTCCTGAAGTTCCTCAGAGAATTAAAAATGGAACCACCGTGTGATTCAGCAATCCCACTGCTTCAGTGCTGTCGCTGAGTACATCCACTCACACATCTTACCAAGGGCATCCTGTAATCAGTGGGGGGAGGTGGCTGGAAGATGGGTCACATGCCTGGTGCTACCTGGTGGAGAGAGCGTCTTCCTTCTGTCACTGCACTCAATGTGCATGCTTTTGGGGACCTCTCCCTAGTGGGGGGCGTGGCCGCGACAACTCCACAGCAGAAGAGAGATGCGTCATGAGATACCTGCTGCGGCATGGATCATGACCCCCGAGTCCCCACATGGGAGCTCTAGCCCCCAGCACTTCAGCTGTGCCTATATTTGGAGGTAGCTCTTTACACAGGTAATGGAAAGAAAAGATGCTCATCAGGGTGGACCCTGACCCACTATGATGTGTGTCTTTCTAAGAAGGGGGAGTTAGGACACACACACATCAAAGAGGCAACCATGTGAGGACACAGGAAGAGGGCAGCTGTCTGCAGGCCCAGGAGAGGAGCCCTAGAAGGAACTGCCCCTGCTGACACCCTCCAGAATTGAGAGGCAATGTCTGTTGCCTGTGGTGCTTTCTCACAGCAGCCCCTGGAGCACACATGACACCAGAACTTAGTGCTGCCAGGACATGCTAGGCCATGGGGCAGCCGAGTAGCGGCCAAGAGACGTACATGTGCAGGGACTTCTGGGCCTTGGCGGCCTCCTCCTTGGAGCTGTAGCGGACCACGGCGTTGCCTTGAGTCAGGTTCAGGTGGAATGTGACGAGAGGCCCGTGCTGCAAACACAGTGTCCGCAGGGTAGAGCCATCGATCTGATTGAGGAAGCAAAGGGGGCGGTAACGAGCTTCCTGGGACTTCTTCCACGACATTCTTAAAGAAAACGTATATGACCCTGGTGTACTAAACACTGGGAAATTGTCCGTCTTTCAAACGGCTTAGTGTGGAGGACTTTATGATTTTAACCATTTATGCCTTGTCATTTACCATGTACTTTTTAATACTGGATGTTTCAGTTATATTTCGTGAATTCCAAAAATGAGGAGAAAGTAAAGACCCCATTTTGGTTGTGGCCTCCCCACCCAGCCAGCTGGGATACATCACACAGAGCCCCTGGTTCCTGGCAGCCCCGCAGCCCCAGACCCCGGGAAAGGGGAGTGCAGGACAAATGAGTCTTCAGTGGGTATAATTAAAGGCAAGTGACTCTGTCTAAAAGGTAGACTCTTTAAGCCTCAAAAGAGTAAAACGTAAACAATCTGCCAGGAACACGGGCCTGTCTGCCTGTGGCTGCCCACACCACCTTTGGGACCCCGTGAGGGCCCCCTGCACGGAGGCCAGCATGCATGGGGGGCAGTGGGAACCTGCCTGCTTGGTGACCCCCTCGGCAGGTGCCTGTACCTGGGGCGTGAGGTTGCGGAGAACGAGCCAGCTGCTTGTCCGTCCTGAGGTGTCGGTGCTCCATGCGGAACCTGCACGAGCCAAGGGAGAGCCTGGTCAGCACGGCCACCAGAGGCTTCTTGCTAACATGTACGGTAGCACAGACCCAGACTGCCACTGCTAGCTCTAAGTCTTTCTCAACCTTTGAAAACCCATGTTATCTTTTTGGTTTGGTGAACCCAAAACCACAATTCCTGCTGAGGTGACCCCCTGGGGGTCCCGTCTCCTCCTCTGCCCCCACGCCCCTTAGAATCAATGCTCTGAATGCTGGGTGCTAATACAGCAGACCCACAGGACTATTACAGGCGACGGCAATTTTCAAATTATTTGCAACTGGTTTCAAACTCAGCTTAAGTTCCCAGCACATGTCTTCCACGCCTGCAGCTTGGGGGAGGGTGCTGATGGAGGCCAGCAGAACGGCAGCCCTGGGATGCAGTAGCCAGTTCACACTGGAGGCCTGGTTTTGTTCCTGGCCTGGAAAGCCCCTTGCTCCAGTGAAATGTTGTGGAGAAGTAAATACCAAAGTGGCAATTGAGCCCTTTGTGCTGGCTGAATGTACCTCCTCCAAGGGCTCAGCGTGGCCCCTGGAGGGGTGCTGTGACTGCCAGGACCGCCTGCCTCAGGACACACTGGAGCCCAGGATGGAGGTGAAAACCATGGCAGCTGGAGCGCTGCGCAGATGGCTGCCCTGACAGTGCAGAGTGCCTTGGCCTGTCCTAGGCCCTCCTGGGTTCTAGGGGTGGGGACAGCCGTCCTTACAGAGCAGCAAGAGGACAAGATAACAGGCATACTCATCCCTAAAGGGCAAACCGAGCAGGCCCTGAGCCCCCGTGCCCCTCCAACCTGCCCCATTTGCGTACCCGAGGAGTAGGAGCTGGTCCAGCCGAGGGGGCTGGCTCCCCAGGTGGAGGAAGGCTTGGGATTGCTTAGCCCTGGAGGCGGCCTTGTGGGTGCAGTAGTGTTTCTGGGCACCTTCCACAGTTCATGAGATAGAGAGGCTTGCGTGTGGGAGGCAGGGCCAGAGGACCACGTCGATTTCATGTCTGACAGTTTACCTAGAAAGGCAGAGATGCAGAAGAAGACAGAGAAGAAAAGCCCCCTCAGACTCTGGGAAACGTACAAAGTGCTCTCTGGCACCAGTGGACAATACCAAGTAATGCGTGCCCGCATGAGAACCATGGGGTATGTGTCCTCTTGAATCCCGGCCCAGAGACTGTGGCTGTGCCCTGTGTCCAGAGGAAGCCTCGCCAGGACTTCTGATACGAATTTGCTAAGTGTGCCAGAATCAAGTTTGCCACGGAAAACAGCATTTCTGTAGTTTGAGGTTAAAGTTAACTTATTGACATATTCTACTGGGACAAGCATTTTATAATGGAACAAATTAATCAAGATCAAAGCCTAACATGTAGATCTTTTAAGCTATTTCTTTAGGTATCACAGACCCTTTTCAAGGCAACACCTCCTGACAACCCACAACTTTGAGATGAGCCTGCTGGGCCACATGGTAGAAATGGACGCATGTGGCCCAGCTGCCAGGGGCTGAGCGTTTGGCATCTTAGTACCTCCACTGGGGGAAGAAGGCTCACTGGGAGGAAAAAACAAACTGGTAATGACTCTGAGCTCTGGTGTTTCTGGAACCCAGGGCTTGGTTGGGATGTGCACACACCTGGACATGTGCCAGGCTTGCCTCACCCGCCCCGCGTGACCAGGACAGGAAGTGCTGGCGGCAGAGTGGTCGCTGTCGCTGTGGTCTCTGAATAGCACCGCAGCGACCAGGCCAACACAAACTCTGCATGAAGTTCCCCTCCACCCCTAGCCACCGTGACTTCAAACAAATGCTAATCTTAGTGAAGTTGTCACTGATGAGAAAAACAAAAATGCCAGAAAAACTGCTGGAGATTCAGGGAAAGTAGCCCTTCTCTTTAGCTAAATGATCATGGAAGTATTAGAGGTCTACACACATCTCCTCTGTAAATGTCAGAACTAATAAACATTAGAAGGAATGAAATAGTCCAGAAGTTCTCTCTCTTTTTTTTAAAGAGTTTATTTATTTATTCATAGACACAGAGAGAGAGGCAGAGACACAGGCAGAGGGAGAAGCAGGCTCCATGCAGGGAGCCGATGTGGTACTCGATCCCGGGTCTCCAGGATCACACCCCAGGCTGCAGGTGGCGCCAAACCGCTGCGCCACAGGGGCTGCCCCCGAGAGGTTCTCTTTTTTTCAGTAAGATTCTAACTAAACTATATGTTGAATCACTGTATTTACACCTGAAGCTGTGTGTTAACCATGCTGGGATTAAAATTAAAATATTAAATTGACTGGAGTGTGGGAAAAAAAGGATGCTAAACTATATCAAAACGACTTTCTTCCCCAGGTACTAATATTATAGGAATTCCAACAGCATCCTTACATTGGTTTAAAAAAGTCTGCATGACAAGGTTTGAAGGAATACAGAAATGTACTGAGTCTAAAAGATATTTCTTACTTTAAGGACTTCTAAAAGTCTAGGGTAACAAAGAAATAATCCAGGCGCAGCACTGATCCGAGTGATGGGACGTGGCCATACTTCCTGGGACCTACTCTTGTCTCCTCCATCGAATTCCGTGCAGACGTTGTCTGCACATTCTGAGCCCTCATGTCCTCCTTTTAACCACGGGGAGGGCAGAGAAGGGGTGCGGGTCTGTGTGGGCAGAGGTGCCCAGGCCCCCTCTCCGTCACACCACATGGCCCCCTGGCTCCGGGCTGAGTGGGCAGACGTCAGGGGAGGCCAGTGCGTACCTGCAATGCTGGGCGCGGGCGCGATGCTGCTGAAAGAGCGACCGTAGCCGGAGGCACTGAGCGGCCAGGCACTCGAGGAAGGCAGCGCGGCACTCTGAGATGACGGTGGGGAGGACCCTGCAGAAGCAGACATGGCACTGAGAGAGGCGGCGGTGGGTGCACTGGGGCAGCCCCTGTGCCTGGAGGTGTGAAAGTGCCACCCACCAAGAGGGGGTCTCCTCCGAAGGGGCCAGTTTTGGTCGGGGGCTGACAATACGGGCGTGACACGGATGGGGGCACGGCCGGGGCAGGCAGGTCCCGGCGCCCAGCAGGCAGGGAGGCCAGGAGGTAGAAGCAGCCTCTCAGAAGCAGGGCTCCAGGCGGGAGAGACAAGGATGTGCAGCAGAATGCAGAGAACCATCCGGGGTGTGAACCGATCTCACGAACTCCCTCCCAAGGAGAATGAAACTCATAGTACACGGTGCTCCCTATCTTTTCACGCCTCAAACAATATTCACAAAGCTAAAAACCAAGAAACTCCAAGCTTTTTGTTACACATTTTTCTGTAGGAAGACCAGCACTTCATTCTGATCCAAAAGTCTCAGGTGTCCACCAGCTCCCATCCAGGCTCTCCCTTCTGACATGGGCATGAGGCAAGCCCCGTGCAGGGGCTAAAGGACTGTATCCCCAGCCGCAGACCCCTCCTGTGCAAACACCCGCTCATGCGCCTGGGAGGGAGGCTGGCGGGTGTGGCTGCCCCTGCTTGGCTCCCTGCTGTCCGGAGTCTCCAGGTCAACCCCCGCTCCACCTCCCAGGTTTCTCTGGGGAGAGTAGAAAGCTGGGGAACAAGGAGGGTCAAGCAGTGCTGACAGGGTTAGAACAGGACAGAATCAGAGCTCTTGTGATTAGGAAAGTGACTCCACCGATGTGTGGGACATGAGCATATGACAGTCTGCTTGTCATATTTAGTTCCACAAACAGAATCTCACAAGACATGGAAGGGCCCCCCACCCAGGGAGGTGCACCAAACAACCTCAGGAATACCCTTCACAGAGACTACCATGGGGGACCTCTCAGACTTGCGCAGTGTGTAACCTGCACAGCTGTCTACAGCTGCCCTACGGTGATGGATCTCCTTAGAATGAGGGCACTAGAACTCATGAACATTAAAACTGATTTGTAATCTATAGGTCTGCAATTAAATACAAAACAAAACAGTCCTACTGGTATCTTAAGCTTACATCTTAAACTCCCCTCTTCCATTTACCAACAAAATATAATCACCCCAAGATCCCAAGATTAGAGATTATTTATTTAGCCTTCTGTGGTATTTATTTATTTATTTTTAGATTGTATTTATTTATGAGAGGCACACAGAGAGAGAAGCAGGCTCCCTGAGGGGAACCCAATGCAGGACTCGATCTCAGGACCCTGGGATTTTGCCCTGAGCCAAAGGCAGATGGTCAACCACTGAACCACCAAAGTGCTCCTGTGTTATTTTTTTTTAATTTAACAATGGAGTGCTTAGATTTCAACAGTGCTCTACTCAATGCTATGAAATGGCATGACTGTACTTCACCATCCTGGTTAATGTTCACTTCATACAGATTATAGCTGTACCCACCATCCAAACAAATACTGTAAACATGTGAATTTTAGTATCAATTCAGAACTTAATGGCAATAAATGAAAAACAAAAATGCAAATTAAGGCGACACCTACTATAATTGATACTTGACAGAAAAAAACAGAAAGCTGCATTAAAAAATATATAAAATAAATAAGCCAGTATCAAGAGGTTAATGGCTATTCTCCTTGTTTTCCTCCTAGGGCACAGTTTCTTGATTTTTTTTTTCTCTCTGTTCTTTTTTTTTTTTTTAAATTTTATTTTTTTCCAAGAACAGATTTTATTGCAGGCACCCTCGGGCGAGGTTCCACGACTCACGGGGGAAAGAGAGTGAGTCCGGGAAGTCACGCCAAGACAAGGTGGTAGGGGGTTTACATAACGTTGTAAGGCAGAACGGTTTCCTATTGGTTGGCTCATCTGCAAAGGGAGGATTGCAAGCCGACCAGTCAGAGCGACTTTCACCATGCAATGGAAGGATTGCAATCCAACCAGTCAGAGTGACCCTCACTATGCAAAGGAAGGATTGCAATTCGACCAGTCAAAGGTGACTTCCTCCTCTGGGGTTTGAAGGGCATTGGGTTCGGTTGGGGAAGTCCAAAGGGGAGGTGTAAGGGTCTGCGTCAAGCTGTCAGCAGGTCATTGGTCCATTGGCGTCCCAAGTGGAGGTGGTGACAGGAACCTCAGCCATTTTGGGGTATCCGCCATCTTGAGGAGTTTCCCTTCCCGCCTGGCCCCAACATTCTGACTTTTTTTTTTTAATCTACGATAGTCACACAGAGAGAGAGAGAGGCAGAGACACAGGCAGAGGGAGAAGCGGGCTCCATGCACTGGGAGCCCGACGTGGGATTCGATCCCGGGTCTCCAGGATCGTGCCCCGGGCCAAAGGCAGGCGCCAAACTGCTGCGCCACCCAGGGATCCCTGACCTTTTGTTTTATATAATGGTGTCGGGGGCTTTCTCTCTGTTTTTAAGGTCAAGCTGTTTAGTCAAAAGTATGATAGCTGGGGGTGGGTGGGGAAAGCAGTCAGCTCAGTTGGTGAAGCATGCAACTCTTGATCTTGGGATTGTGGGTCTGAGTCCCATGTCTGGTGTAGAGATTATTTAAAAATTTAAAAAAAAAAAAAAAGCAAAACTGGAGCATATGGCTGGTTCACTTGGGGGAGCGTGTGACTCTCAATCTCAGGGTCATGAGTTCAAGCTCCACGGTGGGTGTGGGGCCTACTTCAAAAAAATTTTTTTTAAAAAAGTGTAAAAATTAAGGAACGTCTGGGTGGCTCAGAGGTTTGGCACCACCTTCGGCCCAGGGTGTGGTCCTGGAGTCCCAGGATCAAGTCCCACGTTGGGGTCCCTGCATGGAGCCTGCTTCTCCCTCTGCCTGCCTGTGCCCTTGCCTCTCTCTCTCTCTCTCTCTCATGAATAAATAAATTTAAAAAAATATATAAAAAATAAAAAAGATTTAAAAAGTATATATATATGTATGTATATATGTATGTATGTATACTTTATATATATTATATATACATATATATATATATATATAAATATATAAAGATGGCTTTTGTGGCTCAATCTCTGAGGAAGGTCAGCTAAAGGGGCTGCCTGGAAGTTCCTTGCGTGTGGGGAGCAGCACATCACACTCTAGAGAGAGGCGGTCAGCAAGGTCTGGCCTTTGCCATCCTACTGGACTGTGGCAGTGGCATTATTACATACCAAATCTATGTACAGAGAAGTTCTGTATGTTCCTCTTCTCCAAATAATGAACCACGAGGGGCAAAGGAGCAGAGAACCAACGGTTCTCCAGGGCATGCAGGAGCCTGGTGGGAGCTGCCTAAGACTGGCCACTGACAGCCCCCAGAAGTCACATGACATCACGTGAGCTTCGAGGTGCCCAGGCTGGACCGCTGCCTAACTCTTTACCTTGGAGCTGGAGACTGCGCTTTCTCATCTTATCCTGACACCAGTGCCTCTATCTGCCTATCTCTGTCTCAGCCACGCTGGACTGGAGGACAGCTGCTTGCAACCTGCCCTTAGAATTCACCTACTTCTCTAGGCCGCCTTTGTCACATCATGGCACGCTTGTGCAAATGTGGAGGTCACCTGCAATGCTCCAGGGGACCACTAGAGGACCCACAGGGCACTAGCAGGAAGCTCTGTGCTACGCTGAGTAACCTCAACTCTTTCTGGGGTCTTTCAATACCTGGGTCAGCGCAGTCTGTTCACACCTGCCCAAGATCCTCAAAATACCCCAACGGACACTCCTGCTGTGACATGACCCTGCTGCCACACTTACAGGGACAAGCACTGGGGGCTGAGTCTGACTGCTTGCTTGTGACTCACCCTGCCCCCTGGCATCTCACATAGGCTCCACTTCCTGTCCCCTGTACCACTCCTTTGTCCCCAACAGCAGGGCTGCTCTAGGAAGCGAGGCATGCACAACATTGAACAGGATGATCCGTACTTCTGCTGGCTTTCTACCCAAACCACAGCAACACCTAGAAGCCTATCACTTTAAAGAACCCTACCTTTCTCTCCCAGTCTCACTTTAAGTGGGAAACCCGAATTAACATTCTGGGACCGAGTGGTCTTACTGGGGATGAGCCTCTGTGGCAGCCTAGCTATTCCCTCCCACTATTTGGATGTCGGCACTGCCACTGTATCAGGGTGGGCACTTCCAGAGCTGCTCTGTCTACCCTTCTCAGCATCATGCCTAACAGCGGCATGTATGCCTCCATCATCACAGCTAGCTCCTCACTTCCTCCTGCTGGGTCCAAGGCTGACACAGGGTGAGCCCAGATCTAGCACCACGATTGTGCCAGGAACACAGTGCTGGGGACGGATTTCAGACTTTTTTACCAGACGTTGTGGAAGGAAACAGATTGGGGTGGAGAAGTAAGTAAGGGGTCAATCTGCCTGCAGTTTCAATAAATTTTAAGTGGGAACCTGTTCACTGAGAAGCTTAATGGTTAATATCGGGATGTACTGGCACAGGGCTCAGAAAGGATGTGTTCATAAATCCAGCAAATCAATCTCCATTTTCACCATTAGCACTATCTCCAGATGGTGAGAAGTGCTCACAGATGTGTCTCACAGCATCCCTGCCCCACAGCCCGCACACCACCCTGGCGCCTCTGAACGCACGTAGGAGGCCTTCTGTGCCAAGCAGGTCGAGTCCCGCTCTCCTCACCTCCACTCTTGAGGAGGTAGCGGTTGACGTCCTGTATGGTGGTATTAATGGTGGGCCCAGTGGGGACGCTTCCAGGAGTGACGTCGGGGTCGTTCTCGGGATCAATATTCTGAAGTCCTTTCCATGGAACTCCAGGATGGAATTCTGGAAAATTCCAAACAAAATGGAAATCAAAACATGAGTAATACAATATCTTCACACTCCTTCATGATAATTCATGGAAATTCTTATAATCTGCTAGTTAGAATAGAAGACACATCCTTCACTTTCTTTCAGTAAATCACCCACCCTTTGGAACAAGCTAGAAGTAGGGATTATAGTGGCCACATTAAGAGAGTGTTCAGATGGTGTGGAGTCTAGAAACAGTCTGGCCAGATGAGATACAGCATCCATTCTCCTTCCACTCCCCTCACTGAACTGAGGGACTACAGAAAAACGCTGGGTGCTAACCACTTCCCAAATCTGTGTGACAAACAGATTTCTAGGGGAAAAGCCAAAGCTATGGGGTTCGTGTTTCTAGGACTCTTAGTTCAGATCCTGGCTTCTCTGGAGCAGAGTTGCTCTCCTCAGGCTTGGGGCAGCTCTGATCTGCTGCTGCACAGAAGCGTTGCACACTCTTACCTGGGGGCCAGTTGATGCTGGAGCCATTGGAGATTTTATCACTGTCAGATTTGGCACGTGACCAGCTATGGGGAACAGCTACAGGAGGACTGGCTGGTGACTCACTGTTCTGGATTAAATCGTACCGGCCATAGGAGTCGTCGATGGAGGACTTAGCTGGAGGCCCAATGCTTAGACCTCCAGGGATAGCACCTGTGGGGACAGTGGGAAACAAAGAGCTGAGTGAACACGGGAGCTCCTGACCCTCACTACTAGGCACTGGGCCCCGCCCCTTTCAGAGGTACATGAACCATCAGACTTGGTTTGTCCAGCACTCTCTAAAGATAAGTAACCATTTTGGTTAGCCCAAACTTCATCTGTGAAAGACTGAAATTGTTTTACTTATTTTTAAAAAATATTTTATTTATTTGAGAGAGAGAGCGCGAGCGAGCGAGAGAGTGCAAGAGTAGTGGGGAGGGGCAGAGGGAGAGGGAGAAGCAGACTTCCGGCTGAGCAGGGAGCCTGATGTAGGGCTCCATCTCAGGACCCGGGGATCTTGACCTGAGCCAAAGGCAGACGCCTAACCGAGCCACTGAGGCCCCCCTCTTTTTATTTTTTTAAGATTTTAAGTGATCTCAACCCCAACATGGGCCTCAAACTCACAAACTGAGACCAAGAGTCGCATGCTCCACCCACTGAGCCATCCAGGCACTCCAAGACCAAACAAAATTCCTTAAGAACCATTTTAGTTTCTCAAGTTGGAAACCTTGATAAAACACAAACCCATACCATTGAAAGCAGGCCTGTGCCATTCTGGGCCAGCTTATGAGTCTCTGTAGTTAGCTATGGACTTTGCAGTTGTGTGTGTCCTGCCCTCCCTCTGTAAGGACACACTGGGTGTGTGAACACAGAGCCCTTATCTTCTGGACTGGACCGCCCTGCCAGAGGCGATTATGCTCTCCTGCCAAGGCCAGGAAGGTGCCCCGGTAGCGTGTGAGGATTTTCTTGTAGAATTAACGGTTATTAATTTTTGTTTTTCCTTTTAGAATATTTATATCAAGAAAGAATCATATGTCTATTACATTTTCCCTATTTATGCTATCAGGAAACTGGGAGCTAAAGTTAATGCTTAATAGTGAGGTCACCTCCTCTAGTTATCAGCACTTTTGCTTCTTTTTTTTAAGCATTTGATTTTCTATTGTGTTTCATCATTTTATTGAAAAATTTTTTTCTCAGTAGACAAATTTTTTATTGAAGAACACAGGTATCAATAACAAATATGCAGACTATGACCAATGTTCTTTGTTGCCCTGGGGTATTTTCAACTCCGGCTGGGTTTATAGCAAAGACCTGAAGATTGAGGTTTCAGAAAGTTTGACCACAGCCCAGATTACACACTCTGTGATCGAATTCTTAGACAAGAGACTCAGTGGGAGTGATAGAATGAGTATGCTCTACACCTGGAGAGTCAGCAGTTGGAACAGGCATGGCTGGGCCACAGGCACCCCAGCTTAGACATACCATGCTTGCTGGGGTTCTGATCGAGGGGAGAAGCAGCACCGGGTAAGTTGTCCATCGGGTTGGGGTGTGTCCACTGAGGGAGACGTGACTGGGACTGGGACGGGTCCTTCACCGACAAACCACCAGTCATGTCCATGCTGTTGACATTCATGTTTGGGTTCAGTCCAGCTAAAAATAGAAATGCTGTTAGCATATGCCTACTCTTCCTCTAGATTTTATTGCATTCTAAAGCTCTCCTGGAGAATCAATCCAAGTCTTAACTCATGGCCACATACTTCACTCTAACTTTTAATGCTGGTAGAAAGAAAAACTTTTGTCTTTTAAACAACATGTTAAGTTTCCAGGAACATTATTCCTGAATTAAGGTGAAATGGAAATGAACATTCTCTGATTAAGTAAGACCAACAACTCTCCATTTCACACGTTTCAGAGTTAAACATGGTCCCAGTGCTCCTCAGTACCCACAGAAAGACAGTGCAAGTCCAGACAATTTGGAAAATCTTTTTTGATCTTAGGATATCTTAGGGAAACTCACCAGATCAATATAACTCTTTCAGAGTTCTGACAGTGTTCTAAAGTAGCACCTCCAGAACAATCTAGTAGCAATAACGCAATTCCACTTTGAGTGAACTTACTTTACTAAAAGTCTGCTCTTCAGGACTTTAAATATCAAACTCATTTTAAGGACTTGACCTATTGGAGAGCGTCGGGGACTGCTGCCTGCCCCCAGCTGGAGTGCATGCCAACCCTGGGTTTTCTTTCTCACAGCTAAAGAACCTGCTGCTGTATCTGGCAACACCGTGCCAGGTTACTAAGGAGAGGGAGGAGGATGATAAAGAGTCCCTGATGGGGCCACCAGTTACGAGCTGGACTGAATGCTCAGCTGGTGGAGAATACTTGGCAGGTGCGCACCCTAGGATCCACAGACTGTACATCTTGGTACATGAGTCAAAGTTAATCTGTACTCCTAAGCAAAGTATCAATCAGGTTTGTTCTTGGCTTTAAATCCGTGATGGCCAAGTCAAATGCATACAGGGGCCCAGTGGCTATGAAGTGGGCCTGGTGGGGATAGTGGCAAATACACACACAACTCTGCAGATGAAACAAAATGTCTGTGCATGTTAGATGCTGCCTGGGGCTGCCTGTGTGGGGTTCACACGGATGGCAATCTTTACTTCCATTTGTACAGATCCAGTCAGGTGAGTGGACAACAAGGCTGGGCTCTGGCCTGGCCTTTAAAATGCTTGGCCTGAACCTATCTCCCCAACTTGCATGCTCATATGTGGACCCCCACCCACAACTTAGCACGACCACCCTGGACACTCCCTTTCCTCTGTTCCAGGCTCTTGTCACTAAAGTCCAGCTCATCTGGGATCCAAGCTTAGCTCCTGCACTGGGTTCTTCCTTCACCACTTAAGGTGAACACAAGCTTTCCCTTCTCTGCAGCACTGCCTATGAAGGTTTTCATTATTCTATGCCTGATCTTCCCGTGTGGATGACAAATCCCAGCAGTCAAGAGACAGCAGAGCAAGGAGACTCTGTGTAACCTCTACACTCAATGTGGGGCTTGAGCTCACAACCCCGAGAGCAAGAGTCACATGCTCTACTGACTGAGATAGCCAGGTGTCTTGCTACTTATTTTTAATACATTTATAAGTCTAATGTGAATATTATAAAATATTATCAAAATATTTTTCATCCAATTTTGAAGAGCCACTCTACTAATGCTTTCATGTGTGCTAAGGAAAAATCCTTAAAAGGAGAGATTAGTGTACTTTATTCTCCAAAAATAGGTTGAGAGGCCAGATGGACACTAGAAAGCTGAAGCAGAAGTGTTTTAGAGTAACAGACAACAGAAACTGTTTCTGAAAGGACTCCTAAACATGTCTCACAAAGGGCACTATCCTGAGAACTTCACGTATTAATTCAATCTTTAAAGGACCCCATGAGGTAAGTATCTCCATTTTAGAATTGAGGCAGAGCCAGTCAAGCAAGTCACCCAAGGAAGTGCTGAGCCAGTCCTGGTGGAGCTGGGACCTGGTGTGGTGGGCATCTCCCCAGCCAGACCTTAGTCACCAGACTGTCCTCCTCTGTGCATATAAAGGGCTGTGAGCAAGGGGCAATGAGAGAGGGACAGGATGATCACATTCATCAGGTTCATATTATGGACATATCACATCAACTGCACGTCAAGAGAATGTGGTCGTACGATTTATGGCTCTTTTCAGGGCAGTATCATGGAAAGAGGACCATCAGCCAGTAGCAAACTCACTATTATGCAACTCTGGCTTTTGCTCCTTTGGATATTTATTTCCTGGGTTTCTGGTTCCCTTTGTCCTGTAGCTTCACACTAACAGCCAACTGACAGACAAGCCTGAGAACTTCTACCAGTTTCTGGATTCTTACGTCAAATTGTTTCACACGTATAATTGATTTACTGACATATACCTCCCCATGACATTTCCTCATTACTAAATGCAGTTACATCACCTGTAACAAATCCCTCCCGGCTGGCTTGTCTGACCTGGAAGGCAGCATCGTTTCTTTTGTCGACCTGAGGGTTTCATGTGTTGAGCATGCTTCCTACAGGTCAACACAGTCATATGGATTTGGCAGGCTATACAAACCATCTTCTACACTACAGGATGTGTATGGACAACTCCTCTGCTTTCCAAGAAGTCTCTGATTTGTAAAAATCTAAAACCTTTATTAGTAAAACCATTATAAACTCATCCCTGCAGTTAGGTTGGAGGATGGTGGCTGCTAAAAAAGCATAAACCAGGAATAGAACAAACTGAGTCAACAATAGAAATAAGGGAATTCTGGGGCTTTCACTGGTGCTACTTTAAAAGATTTTATCCTGGAAAGTATGGCCATAGCAGAATTTTGCTCTTCGGAAGAACGGCCGGTGCTGCCCCCTTACCAGGAAGCCCCAGCAGAGTGCCAGCCTGTTGTGGGGAGCGGTGGGTCCCACCGCCGGGACTCACCTAGAGGGTAAGGAGCAAAGGTGCTGGGTGAAGACTGCGGCTCTTTGGTCTGCAGGTCAGGCAGGCCGGGGGCCTGGGGGTGGGGGGGGAAGCTGTCCATGGACGATTTGCCTGCAGAGGGGTGCAGAGACAGGTGCGGCGGGGGCGGCGGCGGCTTCACGAGCAGGGCCTGGGCCAGCTGGCGCTGGTGCTGCTGGATCTGCTGCTGCAGGTTAGTGATTGTGCGCGCAACCTGATGGCAGAGATGTGAGTTGGAAAAGGTTCCAAAGTGGCGCCTGTTACTTGTCTGCAGACCCAGGGCATTCACTCTCTGCTGGCTGGGCCAACCTGCTCCCAAGCCAAGGTGACCCCGAGACTGCTAAAAGGGGAGGCTTAGCAAGAGAAAAGTCAATGACAACGTAATAGTTTGCCATTTAGCATCTTCAGATCAGGGAAGACGAGAGCTAGGGGTCCAGCTATACCCCCCAGGTGATACCTACTTGCTGCTCCTGTTGTCTCATAGGTCCGGAAACATTACGCTGAGCCTGTAGCATCTGCTGCTGGATTTGTAAACGTTGGTATGCCTGTTGACACAGAGTTAAAATATTGTAAGAAGGCCATCAATACATGATTCAACTTTTCTATTTGAAAAAAGAAGAGAGGGCGGCCCTAGTGGCGCAGCGGTTTAGTGCCGCCTGCAGCCCAGGGTGTGATCCTGGACACCCGGGATCGAGTCCTACGTCGGGCTTCCTGCATGGAGTCTGCTTCTCCCTCTGCCTGTGTCTCTGCCTCTCTCTCACTCTCTCTGAATAAATAAATAAATAAATAATTAATTAATTAAAAAAATAAAAAATAAAAAAAGAGAGAAAGAGAGAAAGAGAGAGAAGAGCCAAGATTCTTGGTCCCCCTTACCATACTGTGGTTTAAGCAGACTGTGAGGTGGAAGCATTTTTTAGAAAGAGAAATGTTGGGCAGCCTGGGTGGCTCAGCGGTTTAGCACTGCCTTCAGCCCAGGGTGTGATCCTGGAGACCTGGGATTGAGTCCCACGTCAGGTTCCCTGCATGGAACCTGCTTCTCCCTCTGCCTGTGTCTCTGTCTCTCTCTCTCTTTCTGTATTCTCATGAATAAATAAATAAAATCTTAGAAAGAGAAATGTCTTTCCCAAACCCTTCTAGCGTATAGATTTTTATAAAGTAATTCAGTCAGTACCCCTGCTTAGTGTAGGTAATGAGGTTTGTCAGCAAATACTTCTCAGTTAATGAAGAGATAATTCTTCTGCTTGAGTCATACAAACTAAAAGGAAAAAGAAATGATGGGAAAATGAAACACTCTTAATTCTTAAGTAATATAGATGAAAGTTGTCCAGAATGGCTCAGATTGTGGCAGAATGGCAGTGACTGGCCATTCCAGACAATCACAAAGCAGTATGTATTCAAGGCTTGTGAGTGCCAGGGACCCATGATGATGTCCTCTGACAGCAGCCTAAATCCTGGCCTGTGGCACTACTGGCACAGGCCCTGCCTGCCCAGCGAGCTTAAGTGGCTGTGAGCACCTCTGCACACCCATGCAGAAGTTTCATCATCTGGTCACTTCGAAATACTGGTTGCCTCTCATATATTATTTTCTTATAACATGGAATTTTGAGCATGTGTTTAGCAAGAGGATTTATTAAAACAGGATCCAAATAAAGGTAAAGACTATACTATTAAAAATGCCTCATTAATCTCTAAATTATAGAGGAATAAAATATTCCACTTAAGTGAATCTTTAAAGGCCCTAAAACTTAACTTCAGGATACACCAAAACCTTATTTTACTAATTATTTTGAAAAAAAAAAAATTAAAAACAATATGCACAGTTTGTAAAACCATATATTAAACATAATTCAAGATTTTCTTGAGATGGCTGCAGCTTTCATTTTGTTTTGTTTTGTTTTTTTTTTTTAAAGGACACTGCGAGTGGTGGGCTGTGGAGGAATTGAAACCCTCATGCGCGGCCGGTGGAAATGTAAAACGTGGGCAGCCCAGGTGGCTCGACGGTTTAGTGCTGCCTTCAGCCCAGGGCATGATCCTAGAGTCCTGGGATCGAGTTCCACATCAAGCTTTCTGCATGGAGCCTGCTTCTCCCTCTGCCTCTCTCTGTGTGTCTCTCATGAATAAATAAATAAAATCTTTAAAAAAAAAAAAAAAAAGATTTTCTTGCTTTTTCTGCCATCTTTCTGTGCCGCCACAATGGTGCATGCGAATGTCCTGGCAGATGCTCTGAAGAACATTAACAGTGCTGAAAAGAGAGGCGAAGGCCAGGCTCTTACTAGGGCCATACTCTAATGTCACAGTTCAGTTTCTAATTGCAACCATGAAGCACGGTTATATTGGCAAATTTGAGATCACTGATGATTTTTAAGAGCATTTGTTTCCAGGGCCTGGGGCTTCACTAACTGGAAAACTGGACCCTCAAACTTGTGAGTCTAACAGCCAGTAACGGGTTAGGGACAACAGGGCCCAGGGCTCTCCTGTAAGGAGAGCTTTGGCATCAATGCTTTTGTCTATCAGCTGGGAAAATTGTGAACCTCACAGGCACAGGTTAAACATGAGTGGAGTGATCAGCCACAGATTGGATGTACAACTCAAAGATCTAGAAAAATGGTGGAATAATCTCCTGTTCTGCCAGTTTGGTTTCACTGTGCTGACAAGCTCAGCTGGCATCATGGACATGAAGTAGCAAGATGAAAATGCACAGGAGGGAAAGAAAATCCTGTGATTCTTTTTCTGGAGATATAATATATACATGCAAATAAAATGCCTCAATGGAAAAAAAGATTTTCTTGATGCCTTTCACACTATAGGGGTCAATAAAATTTACCATATAAGTAAGAGATTCTAGAACATCAGTATGATAACTATGTCTCAGGTCAGAATATAGCCATGTCTTCAGTGTTATCAAGGAGCAGAAAGCTATTTTCCTCTATAACAACATATCTACATAATATGCTTTCTAAATATGTACCTGAATTTTACGGTTGTTTCTTTCTCCATCTCTGAGGTTAGGGGTCTCTGTTGCTGTTGGTAGTAAAAGCAATAATCCTGTGGGCTTGAACCACCTATTCATGGCACTTTCAGGTCCTGGGAAATCTTACCACCATGCTGCAAGGTGTGCCCCCCACCCTGTCTCCCATTTTATGGACCAAGAAACAGCCTCTGAGAGCCTAAGATGATCATGGCCCCACTTTCTGAGCTCTGTGTTCTCCCTGACACCACAATTCGTCTCAGAGCACTTTTCCCCTCCCATCCCATGCTGCTACTTACTGGAAAACTGGACCCTCAGGCTGGTTAGACCGGAGTCTTAACAGCCAGTAAAGGGTTAGGACCAACATGGCCTGGGGCTCTCCTGTAAGGAAAGCCTTGGCATCAATGCTTTTGTCTATCAGAGGCCTTTTTTCCCTTCCTTCAGGATTCCTGGTCATTTTCTAGGAGATGAAGTTGCTCGACAAGACTTCGAAATAAAGCAGGTGTCAATATTTTACAGAAAGGTCTTTAGTGTATATAAATCAGTATGCATGTAGAGATATGGTGGCATGGCATTTTATGGTAAAAACAGTTAGATGTTGAAGACTTAAAATTTAAGGTATGTTAAATTGTAAAACTTTCAAGATTAGGCTACATCAGCCTTTCTTAACAGGTGTTGTGAGAGAGAATTAAACCCTAATCTCAAAGGCATCTACCATATGTAATGAAGTAACTTCTCTTTCAAGCTTCCAGAACAGTCTTTATGTGAACCACCTTTGAAGAATTTAGATAGTTGTCACTTGAATGAATTTCTGTGTTCTCTCTCTGGTTCTGATAGGAAACTCTGGATGAGAAAGGCTAGCTGAGAGCCCAGGCTGAAGGACATGCCTGCTGTTAGGGTCTGGGATGCTCTGTGAAGGGGCCAGAGAATTCACAAAGCTGAGGAAAAACACCCGTAAGTGCAAAACTTCCTAATTTTTTTTTTATAGTCTAAAAAAATTTATGAATGTCTAAATGACATTCCCTGACATTAGGAAAGCATGGCATCAATGACTTTTATTGGTCAGTGGCTATGTCACTGGCATAGCTACGGAAATGTCAGTGGGTACTTTTCCTGAGTTCTCGAAGCTGAAAGGATCTGCCCACTTACCAGCTGCAGCTGATAGAGCTGGTTCAACATCGTCATATGCTGAGGATTGATTGGCGAGGTCAATAGTGCAGGGTTGAGACCAATGTTTTTTGCTGCAAACTGCAAAAGCTGTGCTTGAACCTGTTGAACAGAAGACAGAGTATCAGGCACACGTGTCCCTATTGAAATGGCCACCAGTCTAGGCAGTCTTTGAAGATGCAGAGCTGATTAATCAGTGACAGTTATACTTGTCTTAAGAATTAACTTCAAAAGCCATTAAAAAAAACTCATGAGCATTTTGCCATTAGTAGTTCACATGCTTCTGTGGAAAATAAGGAAGGAAGGAGAGAAAGAGCCTTCCGCCTCAGAATATTTTATCATGAATTAAGATGCTAGGGCTCTGGGTGACTCCTGTTGAAAACTGATATCACATTCTGTTATGTGAAAATAAACAGGCATGGCTCAAGGACTTGAAACAGTGATTGTGGGGTCTCCACCCAGGATGGGCTCGGGAAGTAGTCTACACCTGCTCTGCCAGCCCTGACCTGGACATCAGGCTGCTCTCCCATTTGGGGGGGTGGGGGGGGCTTCGACTGGAATTTACTGCTCTGAAACCATCCAGGGCCTGCTGTCAGAGATTTTGATGTTTTCCACTATGTACTATGTGTCCTTATCACAATATTTATGCAAGATGATTTTTTAGGTAGCACGTGGAAGGGCATCTTTTACTTTAATAATTATTTACTGTGTATCAGAAAACTGACTTTTCTATTTATGGTAGATATGTAAAGTTTTCTATTAGAATAAATTAATTTCAGCAGGCAAGTCATTTGAAGAAAACACGCTATGTAATAAATAGTATAGGTCATGTGGGGGCACGAGGGTGACACATGCTTTGCTGGGTGTGGGAAACCTGCTGTCACCCAGGCCCAGCTCTGTCCCCAGGCTTGGATAGTGGGACATGAATAGATGTGTTGTGTGATTGGGAAGGGCTGTGGCAGAGCGTCCTGCAGGGCCACACAAGAGAAGCAAACACCTGTCCTGTCTAAGCTTCTGTACTCGGAGGTCTCTGGTATAGCAGTTCACCTTGTATCATGATGAACAAATTTAACTATTATTTTACCTACATTTCAGCCATGTCAACTCACAAACCTGGGATCAACCAATTGTGGAGGGATAACTCCTTCCAGCTAATTCTATAACTTATCATTAGTATTATTCAGTATTTTTAGAAGGGATGAGGACTGAAACACTGTAAGGAAAAACTCAGTCTGAAGTATAGAATTAAGGAATGTTCCATAAGTAAATGATATTGACATGAAAAAATTCCATATGCTTTAGAGCTATGCAAAATAAGATATCCTTTTCCTTCCTTTTGTTTGACACTTTTTAAAAAAGAATTTCTGTAGGCAAAAGTGGTCTAACACAAAGTAATGAACTTAACTAAGGAGTCTGTAACATATTAATACACATTCTATGACCTATGATCACATGCAGTTGGCCACTAAGGCATCCTTAGGGCCCTGATTGCTCCTGGGTGCTCCCTCACATAGGGAGGGCTAAGCCATGTTTCAGCCAGTTATCTCCCCTCCTAGCCAGGACAATTCATCAGGCTCAGCTGAATATATTTGTCAAGGCCAGGACAAAAATCCCATCATGGTGGCATGTGAGGCACATCTTTTCACCCGGCAACACCGCTCCTGACAGGAGGACAGATCGCTGGCTGAAGAGCAGTTCTGAAAGTGCCTCCTGCAGCAGGAGGACAAACGGACAGGCTGAAAGGACTGTCTAAGTAACACCAGGAGGCTCCTCTTGGGTGTGGGTAAGTTCGCTCTCACTTTAAAGCAGTGCCATTGCTGAGGCACAGACACCACAGGATGGCCACTGGGTCCCCTGACTCAGAGTGCATGGCCAAGGGTCGGACCTGAGGGGATAGAAACGGAGGCACTTGAGCACGGAGGCTGGGCTGGGAGGAGCTCAGAGGCTGCACGGGGGGCTGCGGCGGCTGTTGCATGGTCCTGGCTTGTGCTGCTCCGCTACTGCCGAACATACCCAGATTGCCACTCGGTATCTGCGGGGAGACAGAAGGGCCAAGTGGTTAGGGAGCTGGGCGATGGAAGGGCCCTGGAGGAGGCTGTGCTCTCCTAAATGTGACAGCAAAAGCGTACCAACTTCTACCAAAGTGAATTCATAGTAAATGGTGCCATTCAGACTGGTCCCTGATGACAGTCAACCCGTGAAGCTGGCCTATGTTTTTAAATCACAGAGGCCACAGAGTAGGGCCAGTCAGAACATGTCCTCAAACCAGGCTATCACATCTGAAGACATGACCACCACATAGCACGACGAATAGAAGCAAAGCATAGCTACTGGGCTGCTCAACTTTCCTCAAAGGGTATGTGCAGTGAGGTAAGGAGTGGTAAGGGGTAGAGATTACAAACCCGAAGACACCAACATTTTCAGTGAGGAAACAGAAGAATAATCTCAGCCAAAGCTGAAGCTGAATAACTAGACAAGTCTAGGTAGTTACCTTTGTGCTAAATATAATCAACACGTTTTTCAGTATACCTTCTGCTCTCCTAGAGGAAGTTACCTGATGGACACTGAGCAGCAGACCCGCCAGGTGGGCTAATTCCCAGCTCCTGCCTGCCAGCTGGTGAACCATCACATGGCAAAAGCCCCGAAAAGCAGGTGGTACGCTGAGTTACCACTAGGGTTAGCAACCTAAGACGGCGAGGCTTGTGCAGATGGGGATGGCACTGGGAAGAGGTACCACTGACTGCTACCCTGGGAGAAGAGGCACACTCAGGGCACTGCTTAAAAAGATGCTTCAAAGGTGGGTGCATGTCAGCCTCATGTGGGAGGAAATCCATAAAAAGGACGTCCTATAGATGGGAAAAGCATGAGTGGCTTGCATGTCACGTCTTCTAGGGGGATGGGGAGAGACAAATGGCATGAAGCAGCAGTCAATACAAACTCTCAGTCCTCCCTTCTGTGACACCTGTCAGGGACTCACTTTCCCTGCATGTCAAAGACAGGGAAAATGCCTCAATGTGGCTCTCTGGAAACCCCCAAGATATTACCTCTATTTCAGGGAGCAAGGGGATTGAGTGGTGTTTTCTCACAGACCAGTGTATGTAAGGTCTGGATTGCCAGGAAGAAGGATGGCATCACCTGGATCTATGAAGGGATTTGGCAACTGAAGACCACTCTGCAGGATGCACCATTTAAAGCAGCAATATGTTAGCAGTGAGAGCACTGAACTCAGGTATGAGTTTGTTAGGTGTAAAAATAAATAAAATTCTATTTCCTAGAATATGGTTCAATTTCAATAACTAGATTCAACTTTCAATACTTGTACGTCACTTGAAGGGAAATCCTTCTAGATTTCAGCTACCTTTATAAAGGTATTAGTTAAAAATCAGAGAGTATAGGTCCCAAACACATTTTTTAGAGACAGGTGAAACTGAGACTACACTGCCTCTCTCCCCACAGCCTTACCTGTCTAGAAGAATTCAAGTTTTGCATGCCCAGCCCTGAGGCAATCCCACCCAGGGCCTGATTAGGGAGTGCACTGTTTGAAAGGGGGAGCTTCAGGCTTGGTGAAGGCAAAAACGGTGAAGTCGTGGGCTCTTCCACTAGGCCGCCGTCCTGATTGGAGAAAGAAAGGGTGAGCTGTGTGCAGTATTCGTCCGCAGACAAAGCACAAAGCAGTTTCCCAAGGACATATAAGGGGATGTGGATGAATAAAGAATTAAAAGATCAAAAAAGTGTGGATAACAAGAGAATGGAGAAATGGGCCAAAGGAAGAGGGGAAAAGAAAAAGAGAAACAGGATTAAGATGCTGCTCCCGTTTTAACAATTAATTTACAAACACAATCATTAGTTTATAATGGGCTCAGACCCTGCCCACCCCGCCCAGGGGCAGGGCTCAGGAGAAGGACGAAATAGTAGCTGAAATCTTATTTGGAAAACACTTTACAACTGCTTTCAAATAAATAGGCTCCTTTCTTCATTACTAAGGCTCTGGGTAACATTCAGCTGTTTTTGACCTACCAACAGCAATTTCACATGGTTTAATCCAATAATAAGGTGAGTTATAAAGCAGAGAGAACCTTACTCTCTTTTATATTATTAAGGTCACATTACAGGTCAGGCCCTTTGCAAATTTATCTCCTCTAACTTCACAATAAGTGTGTAGTATTATTCTTTTTTTTTTTTTTCCTTTTTTTGGGGGTATTATTCTACATTTCAAAGTTAAGGAAATGAGTCAGGGTCTCACACTTAGCAAGTAAAAATATAAGATATCAAATTAAATAGCAATTTCACTAAGCATCCTGGATATGAACCACACCACAGCAGGGTGGGGGAGGGCAGGGCTTGACCCTCCTTCAAGGCCCTCCCCCACCACAGCTTTCTGCAGAGGAGTGTATGGCAGAGGACAATGTTTATTTGTGAGCAGAGATGAAGTTTATCTCTCTCTCCAGTAAACCATTCTGTTCTGATTTTTTTTTTAAAACCTGTCCTTTCTTGCTTCAATTTTATTTTCAAGATTAACATTTTGATTGAATTTCATGGGATGCTGGTCTCCCCCTTTTGAAGTCACACCAATTTGGAGAGGGAGCATCACTACATGACAATCCTGAAGGGACTGAACCGGTGTGTGGACATGTGAACCACCCTGGGGGCTTCACTCTCTGAAGTGGCCAAGCAGGGCCGGCTAGATACGGGTGCCTGCGCCCAACCACTTCTAGTTTCTTTTTCTGAGATTAAATGTGTAACACATCATTTCAGTCCGAAGAACAGTGCATATAAAATAAGACCGTAAAACAGAAATTTGATAACCCCTGTTATTAGACAAATTGAAGCAGATAACCCAGCCAAGTTCACCCACTAAAATGAAAAAGCAGTTTTTAATTTCAGTATTTTTTACCCCTAGTCACATCGTATGAAATACAATACTTTCTCTTCTGAGTTAAACATTCATATATATATTTTTTAAACTGGATAAAAGTCACTTAAATATTGCAATCTGGCAAGTATTTAACCCAGCTTGTGTTAAGGACACAGTAAAAATGAAAAATACCTGTTGTTAAAAACCAACCAACCAACAAACCACCCGAGTTCACACCTTGTCAAGAAAGGTGGGGCGGTCCCCGGAAGAGTCTTTGGAGACTGGTGGGCGGCAGCCAAGGGCTTTGGTGACCACTCCATTGTAGTCGGTCACTCCCAGTCCACGCTTGTCCACGTCCACCTTCTTTTCCAACAGGGCGCCTGTACAACAAACAGAAGCAATGCTTACACCCAAATGCCCAAGGAATGTCAGTCAGGGGTGCCGAGCACAAGATGGGCGCCAGTTGGAGCCTTTAACCCCATGAAAAATGGAGAGGCTGTGGTGTCACTCTTGCAAGCCTCTGTCAGTTTGTAACCAGGCCCTGCTCTTAGCCCTGCTCTGGCTCCTTCCCCTCCAATCACACCTGCCACTCTGCCCCTCTGGGCCTGCCCTTCCTCCCCACTGGGAGGCACCCCCTTCTTCACACAGACCTTCCCTGATCTTGTTTAAAATGGCACTGCTGAACCCTCACAGCCATTGGTTTCCATTTCCTGCATCCCTGTGAGCTGCAAAGGCTCTCTTCCACATACTGTAGACACAATATCATATAAAACAGACACAGTTTTTGTCCTTATGGGCTCTTGGGCTAGTGATTGGTTTTGTGTGGCCACCTTTGCCTTTGTGCTGTTTTACAATTCTAACAAGCTACAATGAACTTCTTCCAGTTCTCACGGATTGTCACATCTGTCCTGGCGGCTTGTATCACACATTTTGGTGCCTGCACATTAATTATAAAGTTGATCCTCATCATACATGGATTCTGTGCTTGTGAATTTACTGGCTGGCTAAATTTATCTGTAGCCCTAAATCAATAACTGGCACTTTTGTGGTCATCTGTGGACATGCGGAGGGTAGTGAAAAATCTTGGTTGCCTGAACACACTTTCCTAACTCAGGCCAAACAAGATGCTCTCTGCTTCATACTCAGCTCTTCTACAGTAACAAATATCCCTTTGTGGTCTATTTAGTGCCACATTTTCCACAGTTTTGTGCTTTTTGTTGGTGACTGCGGTGTTTCAAATGAACCCCAAGTGAGTGCTAATATGGTCTTTTGGGTTCTTGCGTGCAAGAAGGAAGTCTTGTGCCTGATGGAGAAAATGTGTTAGGTGAGTGCTGTTGAGGCACGAGTTACAACGCTGCTGTTCAAGTTCAACGTGAGTGAATCAGCGATCTGGTTTGTCCAGCAAAGGAAGAGCAGCATTGTAACTCAGGAACCCAAGAGACCACACTGTTAGCTCTTTCTGAACACTCTTACAAATATACCTACAGTGTGTGATGAAGCTACGGAAAGGATGGAAAAGTGGCTTTTTGGATGACAAGGTGATGACTGATTTTTTTGTTTGTTTAAGTAGGCTGCATGCGCAGCATGAAGCCCAACACAGGGCTTGAATTCACAACCCTGAGATCAAGACCTGAGCTGAGACCAAGAGTCGGATGCTTAATGGACTGAGCCACCCAGGCACCCCAAGATGGTGACTGATTTTAAGAAAGGTGTAGCAGAGAGCACTACAGTATAGATGGCCAAAGAGATTTATGGTCAAATGACCCAGGGTCAGGAAAATGCTACATCTTTCCTAGCTAATGTTTTCCTATAAAGAAAAAAATATGGCATATAGCTATTTGTGAGAAATATGTATTAAGTAAGGTGTCTTTAGATAGAAACACACACAAAGCAAGGTTATGTACTGACTGGTTAACAAAAATGCTGTGGCCAGAGGCTTGTGGGAACTGGATCCTATATTTCCTGGGAATGAAGAACAGGAACCAAATGCATTTTACAGGTGAATATTTAACATACTTATTATTTTATTTACTTATTTTTTAACTGAATAAATCTGATGTGTAACACTGTATAAGTTTAAGGTGTATGTGTAACTTTGATGCATCTGCATATTGGTAGCATAGTTACCTGGTTACATAATTTATACTACATTACTGTCTGTATTCCTCACACGGCCCACTGGATCTCTGTGGCTTATGTACTGCTTGTTACAAATCTGTACCCTGAAATACCACCACTCCCCACCCTCTCCAACAGCCCCACTCCCCAGTAACACCATTCGCTCTCTGTGCTGTACAGGTTGAACTTTGATAGATTCCATGTGTGAGCAGAATGAAACAAAACCATGAAATACTTGTTTTGGCTGACTTTGCTCACTCAGGATCAGGAACTTAAGGTTCACATTGTTGCAAATGGCAGGACATCTTCCTTTCTCACAGCTGAATAATGTTCCACTCTGTGCATGAGCCATTTCTTTCTTATCCATTCACTCGTTGATGGGCATTTGGGTTGTTTCCCTACCTTGGCTATTGTGAATAATGCTGCGATAAACAAAGAAGTGTGGATATCTTGCCAAGATCTCATTTTCATCCTCTGGGTATATGCCCAGACCTGGAATTGCTGGATCGTACAGTAAGTCTACTTCTAATTTTTTTGAGGAACCTCCATATTGTTTTCCATACCAGTTGGACAAATTTACACTTCTCCCAACAGTGCACAAGGGTTCCCTTTTTACCACATCCTTGCCAGCACCTGTTGTCCCTGGTCTTCTTGACAGAAGTCATTCTGACAGGTGTGAGGGGAGATCTCATCGTGGTTTTGATTTGCATTTTTCTGATGATGAGGGATGCTGAGCATCTTTCCATGTGTCTGTTGGTCATCTGATATCCACTTTGCAGAAATGTCTATTTAGTTATACTACCTACTTTTTAGAAAGTTTTTATTTATTCATAAGAGACACAGAGGCAGAGGCAGAGGCAGAGGCAGAGACATAGGCAGAGGAAGAAGCAGGCTCCCTGTGGGGAGCCCAATGTGGAACTCAATGCCAGGACCCCAGGATCCCAACCCAAGACCAAGGGAGACGCTCAACCACTGAGCCACCAGGCGCCCCTCTATCTATTTTTTTTTCAGACTTTTTTATTGTTGTTTTAGTTAACTGAGTTCCTTTTTTTTTTAAAAAAAAGGTTTTATTTATTCATGAGAGACAGAGAGAAAGGCAGGCACAGGAAGAAGCAGGCTCCTTGCAGGGAGCCCAGTGTGGAACTCAATTCCAGAACCGGGATCATGCCCTGAGCCAAAGGCAGATGCTCAACCACTGAGCCACCCAGGTGTCCGAGACAGAGTTCTTTATATATTTTGGATATTAAACCCTTATCCAATATATGGCTTACAAAATATTTCTCCCATTCTCTAAGTGTTTATTATTTCTTATGCTGTGCAGAAACTTTTGAGTTTGACATAGCCTCATCAGTTGATTTTTCTTTTGTTGTTTGTCCCCAAATTATTGCCAAGACCAATACTAATGGACTTCTTCAAGTTTTTTTTCTACAAGTTTTATGGGATCAGGATTTTTGTTTAAGCCTTTGATCCATTAAGAGTTAATCTTTGTGAGTGGTGTGAGATAGGGTTCCAATTTCATTGTTCTGCACACATTTCTCCATTTTCCTCAGAACCATGTGTTGAAAAAACCATCCTTTCCCCACCGAGTATTCTTGGCTTCTTTGTCAAGTATTATGTTGACTGTATCTGCTGGGATGGATGGATGGATTTATTTATTTATTTTTTAAAAAGGTTTTATTTATTTACTCATGAGAGAGAGAGAGAGGGAGGGAAAGAGAGAGAGAGAGAGAGAGAGAGAAAGAGAAAGAGAAAGAGAAAGAGAGAGAGAGAGAGGCAGAGACACAGGCAGAGAGAGCAGGCTCCATGCATGGAGCCTGACGTGGGACTCGATCCTGGGTCTCCAGGATCAGGGCCTGGGCCGAAGGCGGTGGCGCTAAACCGCTGAGCCACCTGGGCTGCTCTCTGCTGGGATTTAATTCTGGGCTCTGTCCTGTTTCACTGGTTGATGTGTCTAACTTTTTTTTTTTTTTTTTTTTAAATAAGCTCAAGGCTCAAAATGGGGCTTGAACTCACGACCTGAGATCAAGTTACATGCTCCACTGACTGAGCCAACCAGGTGCCCCACATGTGTCTATTTTTGTGTCAGTACCCCATTATTTTGATTACTGTGGCTTTGCAGTACAGTTTGAAATTCAGAAGTATGATACCTCCAACTTTGTTCTTTCTCAGGACTGCTTTGGCTATTTGGAGTATTTTGTAATTCCACACATGTTTTAGGATTGTTTCCTCTATTTTTGTGAATGCCTTTGTTTTGTTTTTAAAGATTGTATCTATTTATTCATGTAAAACATGGAGAGAGAGGCAGAGACATAGGCAGAGGGAGAAGCCGACTCCCCGTGGGGAGCCTGATGGGACTTAATCCCAGGACCCCATGATCACGCCCTGGTCTGAAGGCAGACACTCAACCACTAAGCCACCCAGGTGCCCCTGCCTTTGGTTTTTTTGATGGGGATTGCAATTAACCTATAGATGGTCTTGGGTAATACAACCATCTTAATAATATTCGTTTTTTTTTTTTTATCTGTGTACATGAGACACCTCTACATTTGTTTGTGTCTTCTTCAATTTTTCAGCAATGCCCTGCAGTTTTCATCGTGCAGATCTCTTTATTTCCTTGGTTAAATTTATTCCTAAGTATTTTATTGTTTTTGATGCTATTGTGAATGGCATGGTCTTCTGTCTTTTTCAGATGTTTCATCACTAGTGTAAAGGAATGCAACTGATTTCTGGATGTTGATTTTGTATCCTGCCACTTTACTGAAATTGTTAAGTTTGTTTTTTTTTTTTTTTTTTTACTGATTCTTTGCAATTTTCTATATATAGGATCAAATCAGCAGCAAATAATGAGAATTTGACTTCTTCCTTTCCAACATGGATGCCTTTTTTTCCCCTTTGTCCTGCCTAATTGCCCTGGCTAGGACTTCTGGTACTATATTGAAGTGGAGAGAATGGGCATCCTTGCCTTGTTCTTGATCTTACAGGAAACACTTTCAATTTCTCTCCACTGAGTTAATGTCAGCTGTGGGTTTGTTGTGTATGGCCTTTATTATGTTGACATATGTTCCTTCTATACCCAGTCTGCTAAGGTATTTTTTTTTTTTTAATCATGAAAGGATGCTATATTTTGTCAAATATTTCTTCTGCATTTACTGAGAAGATCACATGATTTTTATCTTTCATTTTATTGATGTGATGTGTTACATTTATTGATTTGTGTTATGCTGAAGCAGTCTTGCATCCCAAGTAATCCCACTTGGTCATGGAATATAATCCTACTCATGTGTTGTTGAATTCAGTTGGTTAATACTTTGCTGAGAATTCGTGCATCTCCATTCACCAGGGGTATTGATTGATAGTTTTCCTGTGGTATCCTCATCTGGTTTTGTATCAAAATAATGCTGGCCTCGTAGAATAAGTCTGGCAGTGTCCCCTTCTCCTTGATATTTTGTAAGAGTCTGAGAAGGACTAGTATTAGTTCTTCTTCAGTACTTGGTAGAATTTCTTCTAGTGAGTCATCTGGTCCTGGAGTTATCTGTGTTTTGATTTACTGGCTCAATTGTGCTCTCTCTCTCTCTTTTTTTTAGACATTTATTTATTTGAGTGAGAGTGAGCATGAGCAGGGGTGAAGAGCAGAGGGAGAGGGAAAAGCAGACTCTTTCCTGAGCAGGGAGCCTGACGTGGGGCTCAATATAAGGACCTTGGGCTCATGACCTGAGCTGAATGTAGATGCCTAACTGACTAAGCCACTCAGGTACCCCCAAACTAAAGTTAGTTTTATGGCCTATCTCTATCTGGAGGGGTGCTGAGTTCGAGTCCCACATGTAGAGATTACTTACAAATAAAACCTTAAAAAAAAATAAAAAAAAACAAAACAAAAAACCAAAAACAAATAAAACCTTAAAAAAAAGGAGATCTATCCTGAAAAATGTTCCATGTGTGCTTGAAAAATATATATATTCTGCTGCTGTTGGATGAAATGATCTGTATCTGTATTTTAGGTCATCCATTTGCTCTAAAGTGTGGTTCAATTCAATTTTTCCTTATTGACTGTCTGGATGATCTATCAATTGTTGGTAGTGGGGTATCTGATTACCATAATAACTTTTTCCCTTATGATCTGTATGAATTATTTAATGTACTTTAGTGGTCAGGTGTTGAGAACGGATATATTTTTATAACTAGTACATCTTCTTGACATATTGACCCCTTTCATCATATAATCACCTTCTTTGACTTTTGTTATCCTTTTAGGCTTCAAGTCTATTTTGTCTGATATTGCGAATGGCTATGCTTGCCTTCTTTTTGTTTTTGTTTGCTTGGCATATCATCATTCATCCTTTCAACTTGAGCCTGTATGTGTCCTGGAGCTGCAATGACAGGACATTGTGATGCCCAGAGATCACAATGTTGGGACTCAGGGCTTCAATCTATCCAGCCACTCTGTGCCTTCTGATTGGTAAGTACAGTGCACTGACATTAAGAGAGAGTACTGACAGCGCACCTGGGTGGCACAGTTAAGTGTCTGACTCTTGATTTTGGCTCAGGTTATGATTTCATGGTCCTGGGATTGAGTTCCACATCAGGTCTGCACTCAGAGTGGTATCTGCTTGAGATTCTCTCTCTCTCTCCCCTTCCCGCTCATGCTTTCTATAATAAATCAATCAATCTTAAAAAAAGAGAGAGAGAGATTACTGACATTAAGAACTTACTGCTGCCCTTTTATCTTCTGCCTTCTGGTTCTTCTGTTCTTCCACTATTCGTTCTTCTGCCCCTGTCTACTTTCTACATTGGTGGTTTTCCACTTTCTGTGTTTGGTGTCTCCATTCTGGATTTTTGCTTTGTGGATACCATGAGGTTTACAGTAAACATCTCACAGATAGAACAGTCCTTCTCCTGCTGATAGCAGTTTCTCTTTGTTCCATCCTTTTACTCTTCCCCTTTTATATTTTTGATGTCACAAATGATCCCTTTTTGTGCCGTGATTTTGTTGTAGTAGTAGTCAAGTTGTAGTAGCCACAGTTATGATTACTCCTATTTTTCCTTTAACCTTTACATACTATTCTAAAACACAGTCATAGTTTTCTGATTCTGATTATTTATCACCATTAATTATTACTACTTTTAAAGCTCCAGAACAAGGGCTGCTTGTTCCTTGAGGTCAATCTCATCTCCCACCCAGAGTAAGTGCTCCACTGACATGGTGACATCTCTGTTGGCCCCTGAGGAGGCCCACTCTGGGGCCAGGTATGAAGAATGGGCTCAATCTGTGTCAAATGAAGTCCGGCCTGTAGTCCTAGAGCCTTTCTCCAAGAATGTTACTATGACTTCCCCGCAGAGTAGGTGGAAAAAAATTCATCTAGTTGTTGAAGTGCTAGGAAAAAAATGAAACAAAACAAAACAAAAACAAACAAGAAAACAAACAAAAAAACCCCAACCAACATGCCTCAATGTTGGGTCTGGCCATTTGTCCCAAGACCATCTATCTCCAGAGACTGGCTCTGGGGTCAGTATACGTCATGTAGTTACTACTTTGCTAAAGCCTGGTCCTGTCTACCCAGTACATATTCAACCATGAACCCAAGATTACAATGAAAAGCTTTGGAAATCCAAACTCCACACACTGGTACCTTTAAAAAAGTGTGCTGTTAGAGTGTATCATCTTACTTACTCATGGCCTGGTCAAGATTCATATTGTTACTCTTCAAGGCCTCTTCAGCTGGCTCTCTCTGTGTAGGTAAATAAAGTTTTGATTAGGATTACATTTTTATGATAACAAGCTAGTAAAGAGTTCTACCACTATTAGCTTAGAGAAATGATTACTGTTGACTTAATATTACTAGGTTTTGGAACTAGAAATACATCTCTTCATTGTTGAGGCTAGAGACAAAGGTCTTCTAAGTGAAAGGCACTTAGAACATGTATTGAATTGACTTTTAAAGGATTTGTATTCAACACTTTAAAAACCAAATGTACAGTGCCTGTGGAGTCTTGTCATTGATTCTTTACAAGTAGCAATGGTTCAGTAAAGATGAAATCCCCACCAGGACAGTTTCGGGAAAGTCACTGTAGAAGTTAGAGCACACAGCTTCATTTTCTACTTCATGGACTCTGGGCTTTGCTGTCAATTACTTTTCACCAAGAAATGTAAAAACAAATAAAAGCAAACAAGTAGATTCATTTTGACAATTATCCCTTTAATAGGAACACATGCGTGTCAGTGTATGCAAGCACCACAGTGGAAATAAGGACTCCTGGGCAGGACTCCAGTGTCCCGCCCGTCTTCTCATACGGGAAGAGGCTGAGCCTCCCCTGGGTCTGTGCTCTGCCCAGCATCAGAGGGCCAATGCCTAATGTGAAGTATATAGTTCTACACTGAGCCATTCTAGGACTCATTCCTTTTTCTTTTTTTAAAATTTTATTTATTTATTTATTTATTTATTTATTTATTTATTTATGATAGTCACACAGAGAGAGAGAGAGAGAGAGGCAGAGACACAGGCAGAGGGAGAAGCAGGCTCCATGCACCGGAAGCCTGACGTGGGATTCGATCCTGGGTCTCCAGGATCGCGCCCCGGGCCAAAGGCAGGTGCTAAACCGCTGCGCCACCCAGGGATCCCCTAGGACTCATTCCTTAGGGACATCCACAGTAGTCAAAAGATAAATATTTGCTTGAGTAATGATCTAGAAAGAAGACTTTTGAAGGGAAGACATAACAGACACAAGTGATATCCACACTATCCGAACTCTTATATTTGGTTTCAGGAACTGAACACATCATGACGCATTTTCAGAAGGTCACCCTGCAGTCTCAACTCTCCTTACCCATGACCTGAGACTCAGGAACTCAATAAGCTTGATTAGGATTCTTTTACTGGACACAGAGCTTTAGTAATGTGTCCAAATTTTCTCTGGTAATCTGTCAATCTACAGCATAAACTAATGAAAATTCACTTTTAATTATAAATTAGAAGAAAGTATGAAACTATGTAAGCCAATGCAAAGAACAATGACACAGCATGTTTTATTCCAGGAAAAGGCTCTCACACCTTACTTGACAGAAACGGTACGGATCCTTGCTGTAGTTGAAAGCAACGATCCCTAAACAGAAGAAGTGTTCATGTAAAAGGGGAATTTACAAGTCAGGCTGTATGAAAACTCTTCTCCCTCAAAAGTCTTCCTTCCTTGTTACGCATGACAAATATGGGCAGGACACAATCAGGGCCACATGTGGCAGCACACATGGAGGGTAGTAGTAAAATAAGACCCCAGTCACCGGGAAGCCCATGTCTGTGAGTTGTTTGATCAGCCGGTTCATGATCCAGGCCTCGTCCTGCTTGCCAGACGTTTTCATGCCCTAGAATGAAATGTGGGTCACAGTTGAATGCATTTCTTCTAGAAGTGGGAGATGCCTAAAATTCATAGTGATTTAAAAGTTAGAGCATCTTCCTGTATTAACATTGAACAATGCCATGTTCTAGAAAGTGCCCAACTCTGTTTTGTTTTTTTTTTTAATTTTTATTTTTTTCCAACTCTGTTTTGTGGCTAGTATTAGGAATGATTTAGGGTGCATTTCCAAGTTGGCATATGTGTGTAATGTATGGACTTTTAAAAAGCAGGAGAATTCTTTCTCTTCCCCGGAGAATTAATTTAGTTCATCACAAATACGTGCCACTTCCATTATTAAATAATCATAAGTGCTCCTTTGAACATGGCCCTATGCTAATACTATGTGAAGTTTGTGAAAAATTACATGTCTTCTGCCCTTTTATAAGCTTACTGTAAAAGATGACAAAATGCAGGGGGTGCCTTCTAACAGAATGAAAAGGCAACAAGATGAAAGGAACAACAAGCCTGTTAATTTTATTGACTTTTCACTGCCTGCAGCTCCTCAGGGTAGAGAAGAAAGTAAATGGGCAAACATCAGTGAGGGACAAGATGAAGAGAAGAAGGAGCAAGTGCAGGGCAGGGGCGGAGGAGGGGAGCGCAGGACAGAGGAGGAGGAGGGCTGAGCGGGGACGTTAACCATTTTCTCAGTTAATTTCCATCCTATCCTCACAACTACGAAGATTTAAACCATGCATTAACATGGTAGAAAAAACATCCTCCTCTAAAATGATTCTTCACAGTGCTTTTCAAAATTGAGCCTGCCGTTAACTACAGAATGTAGTATATGGAGTGATACTCAACTAACAGGCGCTCTTCCCTTGAGGAAGCAGCTTTTCTGGGAGGCCATGGGAATCACTGCTGTGCTGCCAGGGCCAGAGTTGCCAAGATGACACCATATTTTAATTTACCAATTTAACATTTCTGGTCCCATCATTAATCGGATTATTGGCCAGCCCGATAGTAAAAAGACTCCCTTTTGATGTCTGTAATCACTTTTACTCCTAATGAAGAGAGCTTTGATTTTAGTTTCTGGGTTCTGCTTACTGCTAATTGAATGCTTTGTTAAATGAATTTTTTTGAACAGACAATACCTTCAAAGAATTTGAAAGCAGGAAAAAAATATAAACCAAAGCATCTTCTTCCCACCCCATGCTCCAGCTGCTGAGTTCTTACTCTCCCTAGCAGGAAACCCTTCTTTGCACACATGCACAGGCGCACTGTTTTCTTCTTCACCCCACTAATGTACATTTTTTTTCACTAATGTACATTTGAATCATCATTTTATTTTACTACAAACATGCTGCAATATAGAGCTGTGTACAAATGCCATCTGCTGCACCCCTGACAAGTAGAAGTACCACATCGACATGCTGACATCTGTAATGTGGACAGATGATGTCAAGCTGCCCTGTGTGTGGATCACACTGGTTTACATTCCAACCAGCAACATGACGGTGTTGTTTTTCTTACAGCTTTGTCAACACAGCCTATTTATGAAATGTTTGGATTTCTGCTGGTCTGAGAGAAGAAAAGAAAGCTGGCATCTCTCAGTGTAGTTTTATTTTTTAAAAAGATTTTCTTTCTTTGAGTGAGCGTGTAGGGGTGGGGGATAGGATGGGTTGGAGCAGAGGGAGAGGGAGGAGCAGTCTCTGCTCTGAGCACAGAGCCTGACATGGGGCTCAATCCCAGGACTCTGAGATCACAACCTGAGCCGAAACCAAGTTGGACCCTGAGCCAATGGAGCCCGCCCCTGGTGCCCCTCTGTGTTGTTCTAAATTGCACTCTCTTTCCGTAACTCAGGCTGAACACCTTTTCATATGTGTGAGAGCTGTTTGCATTCGTTTTCCAGGGACCATCTATTTATATTCTTTGCTCATTTTTCTAGTGGGTTACTAACTGATTTTTTTAAAAAAAAATCCATTTTTAGAACCTTTCTTTCTGTATTTGGGAGATTGGCCTTCTCCATGATATGACAATTATTTTTTTCCAGCTTGTTATTTGTCTTTTGACTTTTTGGTTTTCTCTGTCATGCACAGTTTTCATGTTTATATACTGAAGCTTGTAAGTTGTTCACTTGATAGCTTTTAGATTTTAGTCACAGCTAGAAAGGTCACTTCCACTCCAAGAGTGTTTTTAAAATTCTTTCCCATTTTTATATTTCTATTTATCATACTTAAATTTGTGATCTACTTTGATTTTATCTTGGTGCATACATGAGTTGTGGATTTCAATTTTTTCCAGAAGACTGTTTGCTGCAAGACTTAGGTCTACCTTGGAACCTCAAGAGGATTCAGACTTAATAGTCTCAAGCCCAACCCCATTACCCACTCTTAAAGATTGAGGATTCTAAAGAAATTTTGTTTATATGGATTGTATTTATCAATATTTATTGTATTAGAAATTAAAACAGAAATTTTAAAATACTTTACTAATTTGTTTGAAAATTACAATAACAAACCCATTCTGTGTTAACATCAATATTCTTTTAAAGAGAAAATTACATTTTCTAAAACAAACTTAGTGAGAAGAGAGGCACTGCTGTGTACATGCTTTCCAATCTCTTTACTGTCTGGCTTCTTAGAAGCAGCTGGATTCTCACATTTGTCTCTGTCTTTGCTTTGCTGTGAAAACAACGCCATGTAGTCTCTGAAAAACTCCACCCTATCCTCAGGCAAGACCCCTGACAAAATCCCGGGGTCCTCCAGGGGCTCCCAGGGCACTCAGAGAACTCTCGTCTACTTGTCACCGCCAACAGGAGCTACCACCTCTACCCTGAAGTATTGTTAAGTATCATTGATTTTTAGAGTTTGTTTTCTTTAGTGTTGCACATACCTTTGGGAGTCCTTTTTTGGGGGCATTCCCCCAGGAACTGCAGGAGGAGGTGCTTTCTTGGGAAGCAGCATTGTTCCACATGCCCCCTTCTTCGTCTTCCCACTGACTGGTACCGAGGTTCATGTCGTCCCCACCACTGCCCCAGCCTTCTTGCATAGATTTTGAAGCTAGAAAGGGAGGAAACATGAACTTACCAAACTCACCTTTCCTAAAGTAGATAATGCCGTATTATAACGTCATTTGGAGGGAGGTGGGACAAAAGAAGGGACAAAAGGGGTGTATCGTAATCTACCTTTTTACTACTTTGTTTCGTCAAGACCTAAGAATTCAATTTCTTGGGCTTGTTATAGAATATATATGCAAATGTATATATATATTTTTTCTTCAAACTAGCTATTTGTAGTCTGAGCTGTTACAAACTCCATTAGAGGTCATTTTGAAGTAGGGACTCTCTAACAGTAAGTCCTGGGGGCTATAGGAGAAGGTGTCAATGTCTGCATGGTATGAAGTAGCCAGTAAAATGCAGAGTTCTGAAAAGTATCACTGTTCTCCATGTAGGTTTTGATTATACTTGGTCCAAGCCTTGGTCCAAGTATGAGGACTACTGCTCCTCCAGTGTGATCATACACAAGTCACCTGGGGATCACGAGAAATGTACAGGTCTGTGGCCAGGCCTGTTTCTGACAAGCTCCCAGGAGATACTCCCAGAATAACAAAATAGAGACAGCTGAGGCCATGGGCAGATGGAGCCACAGCTGACTATTGAGTTTTGATTTTAGGATATTATTTTTTCTACTTTGTGAAGAAACAAAGTGATTTTTGGTACAAAAGTTACTACCAATTTTCACTTCCTGGGAGAACCTGAAGAAGGTCAAAGATTAGGGGATAGTACAGTTATCTGGAGTCTGTAAGGCTATGAAGATACGATGCTTTTTGAAGGCAGACACGTATATAATAGTGCCTCCAAGGACAAACTATAAAGATAAATCTACCGCCTCAAGATGGCATGTGAATGAATCTAAGTACCTCCTTATCCTTTAGATCTGCAACAAGGTGTATGAATGGAATAAATAATCCAGCAGAATGGCAGATATACAGAGCACACTATCCAGGGTAGCAAAGTAATAAACACAAAACTAAAGCAAAATACAATAGCAAAAATATAAAACTAATAAAGTCACATTTTAAGATCTAAGACATTTAACGATATCCAAAGAAAATATGGTGCTTTCGCAGCCATGTGAACAACTGACCTTACTATTAGACTTAAATTACAATCTTAGGTTTATGCTAACGTCATATGTATTGCATTGCCAAATTTTCACATGCCACAGAGTTCCACTCAGCGAATGTAATCCAGACATCTGTGAGAATGGATGTTTCACAGGTGTCCTTACTACACTTCCAGAGAATGGGGGAGGACAATGTAACTCAATTTTTATTTTCTTTTCTTTTTAAAAAAAAAAGAAAGAAAGAAAAAAAAAGCATCAGCCTGGAGCACCCAAAGTAGAATTGTGCTCACAAGACATAGCGAGGAAAGAAGGGCTAACTGCTATGAAGTACTGTAGGTCTTAAAACCTACTCCCAGAAAGGAAAACTGGCATGCTTCCTCTCATCCAGCTGCTCAGGGAAGCAGCGAGTGGAAGCCGTGTAATGCGCAGGCGCAGGGCACCACTGCAGTGCAGGTGCTATTCCTCCTATCCACAGACAGGCCATGTTGTCTGGATTCTGGTAACCAACTTTTTTTTTTTTTTTTTAAAGGAGGGCATGGGCTTCTGTGAAGAGTTCCTTGTCCATGTACCAGAAGCAGCAAATATGTTAGTCTTAAAGCACAAATTAAATGAGGAAAGTGTCAGGACACAGAGGTTGAGCATCTGCCTTTGGCTCTGGGCGTGATCCCAGGTCTGGGGATTGAGTTCTGCATCGGGCTCCGTGCGAGGAGCCTGCTTCTCCCTCTGCCTGTGTTTCTGCCTCTCTCTCTGTGTCTCTCATGAATAAGTATATCTTTAAAAATAAAATGAGGAAAGTGTCCTAAAACATGAATTCTTTTTTTTTTTAAAGATTTTATTTATTTATTCAGAGAGAGAGAGAGAGGCAGAGACACAGGCAGAGGGAGAAGCAGGCATCACACAGAGAGCCCGACGTTGGGACTCGACCCAGGGTCTCCGGGATCAAGCCCTGGGCTGCAGGCGGCGCCAAACCGCTGTGCCACCAGGGCTGCCCTAAAACATGAATTCTTAAAGTTCAATGGAAAATCTCGGCCTCTCTTTGTCTCTCATGAATAAATAAAATCTTAAAAAAAAAAAAAAAGAAAAGTAAGTATCCACGTAAAATATCCTGACCCACTTCTCAAGCTCTGAGTGGGGCTTACCTGGTTTGCACAGGGCTGGGGCAGCGGTGGGGGCGCTGGCTCTCCCGAATGTCACTGGTGGCTCCGTGGGCTGGTCCCCCCATCCGCTACCGCTGCTGGGTGGCTTGCCCCATGCTGCGGTGCCGTTGTCAACCAGGGCAGAGGGGGAGGACGGCTCTCCCCAAGAGCTCTCAGCCTTTGAATGGACGTTAGGCATCTCTCCCCAGCCCGCTGAGACTGAACGGGACACCGACCGAGAGAGAACATAGTAAGAGTCAAGCAGAGAAATAAAAACAATTGTTTCAAGTTCAAAATAATTTCTAGATGATTTGTCTTTAGGATGGCTTTGGGGAAAGTAGAAAGGAGGTAGTATTACATCTAATTAGATTTGTTTCATTTTTTAAATTCCCAGTGTTTTCAATCCTGACCACTACCCACTTAAAATCGAGAGGCCCTTAAATATCGAAGACTACTGAACTCACAGTATCTGCAACGTGACAGGGTTTAAAGCAAGAGTTTAAAGCTCACATTTAAGAAGTTGCTTTTACACATCTAGTATTACATGTAACCTAGAAGGAATCTTCTGTTACATAATTCTCTTATAAGAAAAATTTACAAGTTATAAATATATGCTGTAAATCATTCTTGCTTATCTTTTGACTAACCATCAAAGACACAGATCAGGGCAAAGAAAACACGTATAGGGAAAGCATAACAGAAAATCTAGACGGCTCTCAGGCAGGACCTGGTGAGCTAAGAGGGAGCAGAGGCATTTGTCTTACAGGACTGGAAGAGACTGGAGGATTGGCAGGCAGACTGCAAGGGTCCTAGGAATGCTTCCTTCCCTCGTCTGACCAGTGCTATGGCCAGAGCATCCTGACCCAGGGGCTGGCACCTTGTAGGGTGCGCAAGGGAGTCCAGAAGGTCATGGTGTTGCTCTCAATGCACACAGGAGAGGTCATGGGACTAGGCAACAAGGAACATCTATCTCCCCAGTCTTTTTACACTTCAGCAAGAGAAACATTTTACATTACATGTGTAAACTTCATTTTCCCAAATCAACCCATACTTCACTTTGCTTTCGCCTAGAAGATTACTCAACACTAGTGATCACCATTGATAGCTTACATCAGTTGTAATTTTCATATGGACACAGTTTCTCAGAGATGGAAATGTGGACATTTTAAATACTGAAAGAAGAGAGAGCATAAAATACAAATAGTTAACCGTAAATTTTAAATTGTTTGGTTGTAACATGGATATTACCATCAATTATGAAATTTATTACTTTTCTGACTAAAAATAGTATGGAATCAGCTCCCTTGATGCTCTTTATTCTAATAAAATGCCGTAATATTAATAACAAAAGGCCATGAAACCTATGAAATCATTTTAAATTACAAGCTCCATGCTGAGCAATATATTATGTAAATCATTGCCAATAACAGGAAAGTTAGTCCTAACCAGTTATTGTCAGCAATTGCTAACTATAATACTCCCCTATAATTACACAGAAAACAATAATGTATATTGGGAGAAGTAGTTTTATAGATTTAAGGGACAAAATTAAATCAGGAAAATTAACATAGCTGACAAAAATTATGGATGTTTTAGGAAGATAAAATAATTTAGGTACTGCTAGAGACCCATCAGCTGTAAAAATACTGATAGACTGTAGGTAATAAATAACAAACTCACTTAAACTTTGTCATCCTTATATTTCCATTTTTTGAAAGGCAATACTATAAATTATTTAAGTAAGTCAAAACTAAGAATAAATATTAAGACTACAGTAATTATAGTAGATTGATTTTTAGAAAGATTTTTCAAATCCTGTTAAAGCAATGGAAATGACTACACAGCATTTCTATACACAAGGCAAATGATCTGCAAGCAGCATGTTTCAGAATCTTACAAATGGAAGAATAACTGTTTACCCAAAAACCAAGAGAACAATATTTCCTTTTTTGGGGGGGGAGGTTGAAAAAAGAAAGGAATTTATTTCAGTGATGCCAACACCAGGAAAATAGCAGACGAGTGTCTCAAAGACTACCTCCCTGACAACATTTCCATTTTAAGTTGATCTCTGGCAAGAATATAACTTACGGATAATGCTGAACATATGCATATCAGAACATGTGCACTGCAGGATACTTGAAAAGCCCTAGAAGAAGAGATGCTACAACCTTGAGGCATACCAGCTAATTTTGATTCAGAGCAAATACTTGGCGATAGAAAATAATTTCAAATATATACTACTAAAATAATCTCCACCATTTACTGCTTATTGTGTGAATTTTGATAAGTTTTTTGTTAATTTCACAGAGGTTCTTTAAAGATAGGCTTAATGAGGCAGGAAAAAAAATTCTATCTTACATTTAACATGTAACATTTTTTACATGGTCCCTCAAATGCTACTGCTTTTGATAAAATGTTTCTGAGGCCCGGGATCCAGGAATTCTTGTCTCTCTTCTCCAAATGAACAAATACAGTATTGAGACTAAAATAATAACAATGAAATGCCCCTCAGATATTTTATAAGTTTTCATTCAATTTTAAATACACTTTATCTATGAGAACAGAGAAAACAAAGTGCCTACGTGGTAGACACCCAAAAGATCAGTATAAAAACGAACCCTAGCAGTTCTAAGGCCAGGAAATAGAACTGACGTCAAGAGAATTGACCTGACCAATGATGCCCACCCGTCGTAAGCACACCAAAGTCCATGGATGGCGTTCTTTCTTTTGTGAAATAAATAAGAAATCAATTCTAGCTTGTTCCATGGATGCTACCTGTATAGTTTTATAAGTGATAGGCAGTCCTTGCTGGGAAGAAAGGTTTGGTCAGACAATGGCCAATCATAACTGAATGCAGGAAAGAGAAAAGCCTGACACTGCATTGAGGAAGCAACTGAGTGCCGGCTGGATACCCTGGCATTTTACATAATGACTTAAATATTAATGGGATGGGATTTTGTTCACACCAATGGCCTTTATGCTTAATGCACATTTATTATCATGCTTGGTTGGCTACTGGCTTATGGAAGGACAGAGCAGAACTAGGAGCTGCAGCAATAATTTACTTTTTCATATTTGAAATCAAGAGAGTATTACCTAGTGAAGCTTTCTACAGGAGTTTTTCTCAGATGATCAAGTATCCTACTTTTCAGAATGCCTTGTTTCATGAACATTTATTTGAAACTCAGGGGACTCTACAGAAGGGTTACAGATAAGGTCTTTTTACAAAAGCTGGCCCTGTGGCCTCAGCTATGTAGCAACTGTTCAGACAAGTTGCTTTTACCTTCCTTACGGGGTCTTCACAGAGGCTAGGTATTAGAAACATTTTTAAAATTATTTGAGTGCACTAATAGAGATTTTAAATCTGCTCTTTCTTATTGATATATGGGGGAGCGAAACTTATTTTTAATGGTCTCATTTATTCATTTTGAACTGAAGGTACCTACAGCGAAAACCTCTGGGTGTATCTCCACAACATGCACTAACAACCATCTCCTCCCACCTCTCCAGCCCGATACTTCCAATGCCCTGGTTCTTTTTCCACGCCAGCCCCACTTACCAAGTCTCCCAAAATATAGGAAAGTAAAAACACCCTAACCAAACACAACGCCCCCCAATCCCATATCCATAAAAAGCAGGCTGCTCAGATGACTCCTCTTAGTAACTACTGTGTGGTCCTTAAAATAGAATTACTCTGGTTGGAGAGGTCTGAGAAATCTATTTCTGAAGTTGTGGTGTGAGAACAGTTGAGCTCTTGGCACCATCTTGCCAATTTACTCTGTCTGCAGGTGACTCCATTTTTTGGTATGCATTTTTATACCAACGGATGATAAAGGAGCAAGGGAGCTGCTAGGACATTAAGTCTTATAGGAAGGACAATGTTGGCGACTTTCTGCGCTCTCCCTCCCCTGCGGGGCCGCGGAGCCTCACCGAGACCATGTCCCATTAAAAGCCTGTTTCAACCCTCCCCCCCCAAATAAAAAAAGGAAGGACAATGTTCTTCAGCTTCTGCTCTTAAGGAGACTTGGAGAAACAACATACATGTTTCATCAACCTAGGCAGAGAGGATTCCTTTTTTTCCCCCCAAAGATTTTATTTATTCAGAGAGAGAGAGAGAGAGAGAGAGAGGAAGAGACACGGGCAGAGGGAGAAGCAGGCTCCATGCAGGGAGCCCGACGTGAGACTCGATCCTGGGACTCCAGTATGATGCCCTGGGCTGAAGGCAGGCGCTAAACCACTGAGCCACCCAGGGATCCCCTAGGCAGAGGATTCCTAAACCCACTTTCTTCCAAGTTTTAGTTTATCAGATGGAGGATATGCCTCTTCCATGATTAACTCACACAATCTCTGCCTTTTGTTATAATATATGTGCCAGAAAACAAAGCGATAAAGCAAACATAGTATCAGTGACTAAAGTACCCAAATGCAAAGTTAAGTTTGCCTCTGGCTGGAGCCTTCTCTAACCTGCAGAGAGCAACTACAGTGAGTACCTTGGCACTGCTGTTGCAATGCCCACTGAAGGTGAGACATGTCTGAGAAGCTGGGGAGAACTGGTAGTAAAATGAATAAAAAAATATTCTGGAGTAAGGTCAACATTAGTAGTACAGTCCCAGCTTACTGACTGGTCTATGGCAGTGATGCTTTCACTTCCGGTCATCACTGGAAGACACAACCACACTATGCTGCTGGTTTAGCTCAGATCTAGTCTATAATGGCCTTCCTATTTGACTCTAAATTAATTGTATGTGATAGTGATCTCTCTACTCGGACCCTCCAGTCCCTTTTAAAGTATCTCTCTAAATGCTTCAGTGAAACCGGACAGAGTTCACCCTGAGATTCTCCCCCCATCTCATTGTTAGATTCAGAGCCTACAGTGAGGATCTGTTTTTCATCAAAAGTTATATTAGTTAATATTCAATGTTCTCCTGTGTCTAAAAACTGATTTTTTTAAGCACCAGAATATTTATTTCTAAGTGTTCTAATCAGGCTGGTTAGTATTTTTAGGATCCACTTTCATTCTCTTAGAAACATAAGTAAATGCTATGTTTGCACTTCCTCACTTTTGGCCACACCTCCAGTAACTGTCAAAATAACACACTGGTTCTCTAAGACTTTGATAGCTTCTTGCCACATTAGGGCACAAAAGTCAGCAGGTCCTGCAGGTCTGCCCCCAGTATGTCACTGGGGCAACATTAAGGAGCAGGTACTATGTCGTGTCATCCGACACAACTCGACACACACCATGTTAAGAACAGTCTCATGAGTTCTGCTCTGGCAGCTTACCATCTCTGATGAAAAGACAGATATAGGGACATTTTTCTAGCTTATTACTGTGTTCTATCTCCCAAATGGGTTTGCAGCAGGTCCAAAAAATCCAGTTTATGAAGCTATGCTGCATTTCTTAAATTACTATCTGTTTTCCTCAGGCTCATCAGAAAATGAATTGATATCAGTTTAACAAGAATGGGACAAAAATGACTGTCCTATGGCATTTACTTCTATAAAACCAGACACACACAAAAAATGTAATTAAGGAAACATATTTGGTAAGACAGAGATCAATAACCTTAGAGAACAGTCCTATTTTTTGTTTGAAGTAGGCTCTATGCTCAGCATGGAGCCCAACGTGGGGCCTGAATTGGATCCTGAGATCAAGACCTGAGCCGAAAACAAGAGTCAGATGCTTAGCTGACTGAGCCACCCAGGTGTCCTCACAGATCATTACTCTTAAGTGGTGATGATCAACAACTTAACACCTGAACTCAGACAAAGGTGCAGATTTCTGTAAAGTCAGCAAGGCCAATAGCAAAATCACAGAATACTTGTAAAAGAACAACTTTATAAAGAGTAGAAATTTCATCAGTTAGCCAGGTGCATGGCTTTGTTGGGAGTGCAGAAACCCCGTAGATTTATGAAAACCAGTCTGGGCAAGTCATCAAGCCACAACGAGCAAACCCACAGCCTAGCGGGTGCTGTGATTGCTGCTGTCATCACTGATCCGGGCTGCCTAGATGTCACAACCCCCACGAGGAGGGCCATGAACTGATGTCTGTACTGCCGAATGGAGGACCAAAAGGAACCAGAGTGGGATGCCTGGGTGGCTCAGCAGTTGAGCGTTTGCATTCAGCCCAGGACGTGATCCCAGAGTTCTGGGATCGAGTCCCACATCAAGCTCCCTGTCAGGTGCCTGCTTCTCCCTCTGCCTGTGTCTCTGCCTTTTCTCTGGGTCTCCAGAGAATAAATAAAATCTTTTAAACAAAAGAACCAGTGTGCTGTCATCATTAGGGGGATACTGGCGTTGACAGCATGACTGCTCCTTCTATCAGCTTAAAGAACTGCTCAGTCTGCCAGGTTGGGAGAGTGCCAGGCTTCTATCACCTGTAACCCCCGAGAGCAATGAGCTCTGTCCTCACTGCTTAGAGTGCCTGCTTCAGGCCTGGGGGAGAGCATTGCAGGTGACATGGGGAAGGAAGACCACCTTGATGTGGCTGCTCAGTCTCGTGGAGGGAAAGAGACTCCTGCGGTAGGTGGGGCCATGGGGCAGCAACCCCATCATTACAGCGCCACACACTTGACTGGGCAGTTTTCACATGGGGTGGACTACAGCGAAAACGTTGGTCTTTTTTGTCTCTGTTAGGTGGTAAAACAAAATTCCCAGCTGCTCCAAGCTACTGCTACAACCACAAAGATCACACGTATGTGTACGGCCTAAGGGCTGGAGGGGAGGCAAGGAAAACAAACAGTTGACCTGGCTAGATGGATCACATTTCCCTTCTTTTCTGCTGGGTGATAAGATGTGCAATTTGTTAAAAAATCATCTATGGGGACGGCTAGGTGGCTCAGTAGTTGAGCGTCTGCCTTTGGCTCAGATCATGATCCCGGGGTCCTGGGATTGACTACTGCATTGGGCTTCCAGCAGGGAGCCTGCTTCTCCCTCTGCCTATGTCTCTGTCTCTCTGTGTCTCTCATGAATAAATAGATAAAATCTTTTAAAAAATTATCTAGAAATATTTTTCATATAAAAGAATGATTTTGGCCCTTCTAACGAAACAAAAATGCCTTTACCCAGGGTAAAGCTCACATTCTTTGTCCACTAAACACCAGTAAGAGTAGATTCAAAGAATAACAGATCAAAGAGGGAAAAAAAAAATCACTAACTTGGCACGGTTCCAATCTCTGTTCGGTGTTGCAGATGTAAGATAGTAGAGATTGCAGCAGACAAGGTGTATGTAACACATCTGAGACCTTGCCACATGTGCACCCTCTGTGAGCCACTTGACCTCCATAAGCTGAGGCCCAGGGGCATAAGGATTACACGAGATGTGTGAAGATACACTGCGTGTGGTCACCAAGCACTGTCAGGCCATGCTCATCACTGAGGCCCCAGTTCACAAGGGCATGCTTCTGCTGGAGCCTTTCCAGAAGACTATGAGCAGCATGAGGGGGCTCAAACCGTGACCTGTGAGATTTGGTCTTGGGAAGGTGGGACATGATGGTTATTTTTACCCACTGATTGTTCTCAGAGTGCTCTGTGCACACCTCTCCTGCAATGCTAATCAACTGGCTACTTCTACGTTACCATTTCTCCACTAGACACTGCCACGTCTGTGTCCATATCCCTCCATTTTTGGCATCAGCTACCTTTCTTCCTTTTTGCTGCCCCTCATTCCCTCAAGCACTTTATACAATTTTGAAGTGCTTAGAAATGTTAGTCACGTCTTAGTGAAAAACAAGAGTCACAAATTCCAACACCCCAGAGAGCTAACAGACAAGCCCATCTCAAAAGAACGAGAACACAAGCCTGATGACCAATGGCCGCCGCTCCAAGCCTCAGTGGTGAGGTACAAAAGCGGGTGGTGGGGAGTGTGGTGAACTAGAAAGCACGGGCCTTATTTAAAGTCAGCCACTCTAGCTGACTGCTGCTGCTATCCGAATCCAGGGGATCAGACTTTCCCAGTTTCCAGAAGAAGCCAGGAATCTGAAATTTTCATTTTCATTAAAAATGTTGATTCACATGAAAGATGTGGGCCAATAAGGCACATTTGTGGGATTGGGTGCAGCCCACAGACCAGCAGGTTTTTGACCTTTGATCTAGGGACAGAAGTGCGTGCAGAGGCTACAGCAGTCAAGCTCCATTAAGGACTCCTGACATGGTGTCTCAGAGGGGTAAAAGTGAATTCATTGCCAAGGAATCTAAGGAGGCAGAGGGGTCCCATCCAGCGGGTAGGCCAGGGGAGGCTCTGGAGCACTGTGGTATTTCAACTCAGATGGGAGGACAGCCTCCTTTTGCTCCAGCTGCTCAGTGCTTAGTGAAGACCAAACAGTTCCTCACACGCTCAGGCTGCCCTCCCTCCACAAGATGACCATCTCTGCCTCCGCTGCCCCTGCCTGGCTTCCTTCTCTGCAACACCCTTGCCACCTGACACACTGCTACATGCTTGCTAACCCACGGTGCCTTGGCCCCCCCTTGCCGCACTGAACTCCCACCAGGACCTGCCTCCTCCTGTCCTGCAGCTCCCCAAACCAGAGTGCTACATGGCACATGCTGGGTCCTGATACACACACGCTGGATAAATGAATGTTCATCTCCCATGAATCTGTGACCTCTTGGTCCTGAACACTGTCCAGCAGCCCTTTGGTGGCATCTGGTAAGCCCTCTGCTCTACTTCCTACGTGGGCTAATGCAAACTTCACTTCTGATCACACCTCTACTCTTACCTTCCCCATCTGCACTCGAGACTAGTACCCTTGACACTTAGAGAAAAAGATCCCCTGGAAGGTACCTGTCACCCTCTGGCTACAGACACCCTAGCTTCCTCTATAAGTAGGGGAAGCACTCCTCTCAGCTGGATACAGGATCTCCTCCCTTTGCATCCATTCTCCCTCTCTATTGGCTCCTTTCTAGTAGTCTCTCTCTCTCTTTTTTTTTTAAATGTATTTAGAGAGTGAGTGAGCACATGCGAGTGCATACAGAGGAAGGAGTGGGGGAGAGGGAGGGCAAAAAGAATCCAAAGCAGATTTCAAACTGAGCATACTGCTATGCCTGGCACACAATAGTGTTCAATGATTTATGTTGAACGAGCGTATGCCAAATAAAAAGATGAAGGTACCAGTTCTAGAAGCACTAACGTAGAGGGGTACGAGAGCCCTGTAGTTCCTTACTATGCCTTACTAACTATAGGGCTCTGTTGGGTGATCACAAATCCTGGGACTGAGGAGGTTGGGAAGTCAGAGCCAGAGGAATGGAAGTACCAACCTCAGCTGGGTTTCTGATGGCGCTCTGGTACCAGGTAGTAGGGAAGCACCAGTGATTCTTTATTCATACCTGGCATACCTGTTTGAATGATGTTTGATAGAATGATCTTTTTTTAATCTATATCTTGGCATATGACAGAGGCAACAGGGACTCAGAATCCATTCTACTGCTTTCTGTGAGCATTCCCATATTACAGAGGTCCACAGCTAAAACATGCCACTTTCCAAACTCCCTTGTAGGTTGGATTCTGGATGCGAATTTGATTCCATATATAAGCTGCCTGAGTGACCCTGGAGAAAGGACTCTATTCATATTCTTATCTTTATGGCATGTTTATGAAAACTTAGGGATGGTAGAAAACGGAAAGGAATAACTAATACGTTGATTACAGAATCAGGGTTCAAAAAGATCTCAACAGGTCAGAGGATTGCAATCCAAAAGTTTACCAGGGCCCAAGTTCTACACTAGGGACCAAGTGACCAAGTGCACAAGAATCGTCCTGAGTGAGGAAGGGCTTCACCGTTATCTTAACAAAAAAAAATTCAGATTCTAAACTGAATTTAGGACAAATAGTGTGACATGGCTCAAAAGGGCTAAATACAACTTAGAGTTCACCACCAGGAGTAGGGTTTTTAGGAGTGAGGGAAGCTATGGTCTCAACTAATTCTACACTTGTTAAAACTGCACTTGTAAACCAGTGCCATCAGTTCTGGGCACAAAGATCCCCACAAGGCACAGCTTTTCCAGATGACAACACAAAGGATTTAAAACCACGATTATGAGGAATAGTGGTAAGGAGTCAGGAATATTTCCTGGAGAATGGGGAGATGGGACATGATAACTACGTGCTGTTGTCTGGAATTCCTCAACAGGGGACAAGAAGCTCCGCCTTGCTTTGTAGAGTCCCAGAGGACAATGCTACAGGAGTAATTACAGCCAACTGGAGGGAGGCTGATGGAGGCTCAGTCTAAGAAGACTCGATGGTGGCTCTGCCAGGAAAGAAGGGCTCAGGGTGGGAGGGCCTTGATGCAGAGGTCTCTAGCTGCGTGGGGAGAATGCAGACAGGGGAGGAAGACCCTGAGCAAGATGCCCTGACTTGGACTGGATTATCCTTCTGGTTTGGCGATTTGGTGAGTCCAGTTCTCACTGCCCCGGCCAATTCTGCCTGGAGCACAGTCAGACCACGGGCCAAGAGCTGATATCCTATTGAGAAAGTGGGGTGCTGGCAGCTCTTGTGAGAGCCCTGCTGGTGCGTCTTGTGTGTGTATTTCGTCACAACTCATGCCCCCTGTGGGAAGACTCTGGTCTGGTCTGGGAAGACTCTCTTCTGCCCAGTGTCCAACAGAGCACCTTGCACAAAGCAGGAACTCAAAATCCAAGTTTTAGTTTAATTTTAGGATTTTTCTTCCAGCTGGACTCATAATACGACTTGTACTGCATAATGCCACTCAGGCTACACGAACGATTTTGTTTCAGTGCCAACCACACATCAGGAACACCTGCGGAGGCCCACAGCTACCAATGCACGGGCTTCCCCACAGCCTGACGGCACCAGAGATCTTGGCAACTGGTCCCCCAGACCCTTAGCTCCCATGCACTTCTAGCCAGGGCTGGGCTCGAGGACCCCTGGCTCATCCCATAAGGAAATGAAGACTTTTTAACTATACACCAGCTAACATAACAGTCCCCAATCTTTCCTGAAGAGGATTTATTTCTTCTTTACTCTCCTTAACGCTGAAAGTGCCGAATATCTTTCTTTCCCAAGTGGAAAACTATCAGAGAATCCTACCTTATCTACGCTCTTGGGATAATATTTAAGTACAATGCCACAAGGTGAAGAGCGCTTGGATTAATGTCCTTGGCTATACAGAAACAGCATAAGACTGTGTCTACACACTTAATGAGAATAAATGACATTTTTACCTTCTAAAGTTACCTCAAATGCCCTCCGTACCTGGACCAAGCAGTGGTGACCGATTCAGCTGGGTGCTGGCCTGGTGTGGCGGTGGCGTCTCGACCAGGTCTGTGCTGCTGCTCGTGGTGGTGGTGGTGGTGGTGGTGGCAGCGGCCGTGGTGCTGCTCTGCAGGCCTGGATTGTTTCTATCCCACATGTTTACAGTTTTATTGTTGTAGTTGCTTGGGTCACCCCAAGCTGAGGTACCATCATCAATTTCCATTTTGCGTCGAATGGATGGTGGAGAAGGTTCCTCCCAGCCTGTGGCCTCACTGCTGTCCTTTTGTTTGACAGGGACTGGCCCCCCAATCCACCCAGTTCCTGTCTGTTTAACGGAAGCGGCTCCTCCCCAGTTACTCACATTGTTGTCTTGGGGTTTACCTGCCCAGTTCTGTTGGGGGCCAGGTTTTAAAGACTCTCCCCAGTTTGTCCCTGGATTCACCTTTGCATTTGTGCCATTACCCCAGCCACTGGTCCCAGACCTGGTGGCATCATTCCAACCAGACCCTGACCGATTACTGTCAGCATCCCATCCAGAACCATTTTTTTTCCCATCCCCCAAGTGTCCGAGGACAGAAGATGAATCTGTCCAATCTCCCCCTCCTGCACTCCAGGCTGGATTAGATTTTTGTCCGTCTCCCCAGTTCTGAGATTTGGGTTTCTGAGGCTCCCCCCAGGTGGGCGACTTATCCTCCTGATTTACGGTCCCACTCCAAGCATGGCCACTCTTGGAGGCAGCAGCAGCATTATTAACAGCAGTAGAGCTTATCGAGTCCCCCCAAACCCCTGGGCCATTTGGCGCTTTGTTGCTGCTGTCTCCCCAGCCTGTGTTTGCTGGCCCAGCAGCGGGCGGTGCGCTGGCCCACCCGGACACTGAAGAGGTATTTGTACTGTTCACGATGGACCCATCACTCTTCCCCCCTGAGTTTGAAGGCTGAGTAGCGGCACAGCCCCAGGCCTCTGTCCCATTGTCATTTTTTCTCTCAGACCTAGGGGACTCTTCAAATTCCCAGGCAGTGTTTTGTTTTACTGGAGTCTGTCCCCAACCAGTATTAGACAGAACTCTTGGGTCAAGATCGTTCCTTGGCAATTGGATGTGCCCCTGGTCTATCATCCCTTTATCTCGCCTTCGGCCTTCTGCTCCTTCCCTCCCGGAGCTTCCTTCGTTGTGACTGCCAGAACCGTCGCTACTTCCCTCACTCGCTGTTGTTCCAGAAGATGCAGCTTTGGCCCAAGAGTTCATGTGTTCGCCACCAGGCTGCATGGCAGGATTCTGGCTGCTAACACTCGGACTGTCCCACCCTGTTGATCCTTTCCCATTGATGTCACTGTTGGAATGCTGGTTTGGGGGCTTGCCCCATTCCCCATTCACACCGTTAGAGGTGCTCCGGCTGGGGTGGCCCCAAGCCCCCGAATGGATATGACTAACGCTGCTGTTGCTGCCACTGCCCCGTCCCCAGGCAAGGAGTCCGGGACCAGCAGGAGGGCCAGAGTCCCAGGCATTTCCTCCACTTCCTTCCTTCTGCACAGCACTGCTGGATCCATTTTGTTTAGCACTCAATGCTGAGTTCACAGTGTCTCCATTCCCCTGATTGAACCCAGAATTGCTACTTCCTGTGGCAGGGTTACCTGGGGACAGTCCCCACACAGAGCTGCTGATTCCTTCACCACCGCTCCCACTGACTTGAGAAACTGATGATCCATTAGCACCAGGAAGGCCCTGCAGGTGGGGCGGGATGATGGCCCCCATACCAACAGCCATGCCCCAGTTTGGCAGTCCGTTTGTCTGCATTGCATTGACAGGGTTTGGTGAAGAGTTCATGGGGTTAGTGTTATTTGGTCCATCAGTGTTAAGGTTCTGAGGTTGTACGCTGAAAGACACATTCTGAGAAGTGGACGTTTGTGGTTCTGTGCTCTCTTGCGGCAGCAAGTTTCCCCAAGCACCTAAAGTGCCTGTTGGGTTCCCATTCTGGTTGCCCGTATTTTGACCTATGGCACTGACCGGACTACAAATACTGGAAGGGTTGCCTGTTGCCACAGTTCCTTCGTGTCCAAGTACAGGCCAGGCAGCTGGGTTGGCATTGGGGTTAAGGTTAAGATTAATGCCAGTATTGGAGTTGGAAGCACCCCAGCAACTCTGACTTCTCCCATCTCCAATCATGTTGTCCATTTTTCCATCCCCGGCACCGAGAGAGCAGTGAGTGGGGCCGGAGCTGGAGCCTGTGGCTACGCCCCACACTCTGGCTCCATTGCCATTACCGCTGGCGCCCCCTGCTCCAAGGGCACTCTGATTAGAAGGGCTTTGGACGAGTGCACCATTGGTGCCATTATTGCCATTTGTCTTCTTGGTATGTCCAGTGAAGGTGCCCTGGGCACTCCCTGTAGCCATGCTACTGTTCTCTGAGCCACAGTTGGAGGCAGAGTCAGTGTCTGTAGTACATTCTGAGGCAGATTCAGTCTCTGCTCCTGTGATGGAAGGCCACGCCTCCTTGTCAGTCCTGTCTATTATCACTTTATCCCAGCTGCTGCTGGCTTCACCTCTGTACGTGGGCTGCTGTCCCCAGTGGGAACTTTCATAGTGATCTGCCAATCCACCGTGACCGAGATCTGAAAAACATGAAACACATTCAGAATCAGATCTTCCTCCCACTTGTCAATGAATCTGCTGTGAAATAGTCTTTGGGGGGGGAAAGCTCTCTTTATTTCCAGTTTCAATGTGGAATGACAAATGCTAAAAAAGGACTTGAGAAAAAAGTTACCTGCCTTCATAATACGTTCCCGTTTAAAAAAGAGCTAATCTGGGATCCCTCGGTGGCTCGGGGGTTTAGCGCCTGCCTTCGGCCCAGGGCACGATCCTGGAGTCCCAGGATCGAGTTTCACATCAGGCTTCCTGCGTGGACCCTGCTTCTTCCTCTGCCTGTGTCTCTCTCTCTCTCTCTCTCTCTCTCTCTGTGTATGTGTGTCTCTCACGAATAAATAAAATCTTTTTTAAAAAGAAAGAGCTAATGTTTCTAAAGTTATATTTATCCTCACCGCTACACCACACTATTATCCCTTTTGAGGAGACTCACAGCACACATGAGCACATGAGCATCTCTAAGAGCATCTGGAGGAAAGGAAGCTGTGTAACTGGAATGCAGCAGGCTGGAAATTTATGTGACTGTGCCACACCCGAACATACTCCGGCTGTGGTGACATGTTCACGTGGGTCTGTCAATACAGTTTATAGTTCTCTTCAAGACCTCCAACTGGGGCTACACGGCTCATTTAGTGGGAAAAAACTGTAAATACCGTGCAGAACCATATAATAGAACCAATATTTTGGGGGTGAGGGACAGAGGAAGAGAGAGAAGAGGCATTAGAAAGTGCTATCTTGGGCAGCCCCGGTGGCTCAGCGGTTTAGAGCCACCTTCAGCCCAGGGTATGGAGCCTGCTTCTCCCTCTGCTCGCTCTCTGTGTCTCTCGTGAATAAATAAATAAAATCTTTAAAAAAAAAAAGTGCTGGGGATCCCTGGGTGGCACAGCGGTTTGGCGCCTGCCTTTGGCCCAGGGCGCGATCCTGGAGACCCGGGATCGAATCCCACATCGGGCTGCCGGTGCATGGAGCCTGCTTCTCCCTCTGCTTGTGTCTCTGCCTCTCTCTCTCTCTCTCTCTGTGACTATCATAAATAAAAAAAACAAAAAAAAAAAAAAAAAAATTTAAAAAAAATTTTAAAAAAAGTGCTATCTTATGTTATCAAGAGTATGGACGGTTAGAAACAGTTAATTACATTTATATTACTTTCTGTTTTTACCAGCAACTACAGTTTACTATTATTAAACACAAATAACTCTGAGAATCTTCTCCGCTTGTTCTCCATCTCCTTGAATCATATAGTGTTTGTACTGGAGACCAAAGAATAACATGATGCACTATATTCCATTCTAGCATTCATTTTGTTTCACCCTTATGATCCTTTTATAGAATCCAGTATTTGGCATCTGCATTTTATTTCCTAGGATTTCTAGTTTTTTGACTACTTCTAACATTGGAATCCAACTTATACTCCAGTGAATTTTCCAGCAGACTCTATCTGAGGTATGGATCACTCAAAACCTAATAAAAGTAATACAGAAAGACTAATTTAACCTATGCATGCAACAAACTCACACAGCTTAGAAATCCCTGATGGTTTTTTCAAACAGCATGATGTACAGATGACAAGCAGTAAAATATTTCTTCTCTTTTAGAACTTTTTCTTCAAATTTTTAACAAGAAAAATCTTATTCCCAGGCAGTAGAACTGGGTTTCCCCACAGAAAATTCTCTTAAAGTTTAATGGAGCTAAAAGGAAAATGGGAAGTGTGTAAGAAATGATCACTATTGCTACAAAGAATGTCCTAGAGACAACTTCAACCTTAAAAAAAAATAGCAAACAGTTTTTGTTGTCAAATTTATTTTTTTTAAAGATTTTATTTATTTATTCATAGAGACACAGAGAGAGAAAGAGAGAGAGAGAGAGAGAGAGGCAGAGACACAGGCAGAGGGAGAAGCAGGCTCCACGCAGGGAGCCCGATGTGGGACTCGATCCCCAGTCTCCAGGATCACACCCCGGGCTGCAGGCGGTGCTAAACTGCTGCACCACCGGGGCTGCCCTTGTTGTTGGATTTAAAAGAGATGTAATGAGTTCCGAATTTGGCTCTCTGTGTGCAGCAATATGATGAAAAGGCAAGCTACTGAGAGATAAAATATTTGCAAATGACATATCTGACAAGGGGTTAATATTCAAAATATATGCAGAACTGGTACAACTCAACATCAAGAAACCCCAATAATCTTTTTTTTTTTTTTTTTAAGATTTTATTTATTTGAAAGAAAGAGAGTACGAGTGGTGGGGAAGTGCAGAGGGGAGAGAGAGAGAGAGAGAAGCAGACCTCTACTGAGCAAGGAGCCCAATGTGGGGCTTGATCCCGGGGCCTGGAGATTATGACCTGAGTTAAAGGCAGACACTTTACCAACTGTGCCGCCCAGGTGCCCCGAAACTCAAATAATTAGATTAAAAAATGGGCAGAGGAGGGGTGCTTGGTTGGCTCAGTTGATTAAGTGACTCTTGATTTCAGTGCCAGTCATGATCTAAGGGTCATGAGATCAAGCAGTGCGATAGGCTCGTGCTCAGCATGGAGTCTGCTTGAGATTCTCTTTCTCTCTCCTTCCCCCACTAAAATAAAATAAAATCTTTGAAAAAAAAAATGGGCAGAGGACCTGAACATTTTTTCCAAAGAAGACACATAGATGGCCAACCGACACATGAAGAGATATTCAGCATTACTTATCATCAGGGAAATGAAAGTCCAAATCACAATGAGACATCACCCTATACCAATCAAAAAGACAAGATACGGGGATCCCTGGGTGGCGCAGCGGTTTGGTGCCTGCCTTTGGCCCGGGGCGTGATCCTGGAGACCCGGGATCGAGTCCCACATCGGGCTCCCGGTGCATGGAGCCTGCTTCTCCCTCTGCCTGTGTCTCTGCCTCTCTGTCTTTCTCTGTGTGACTATCATGAATAAATAAATAAAATCTTTAAAAAAAAAAAAAAAAGGATACAACAATTCACATACATTGTTGAGTCAGAGTGCGAACTGGTGTAGCCACTCTGGAAAGCAGTATGGAGGCTCCTTAAAAAACTAAAAATAGAAGTACCATACAATCTACTAATTCTACTTCTGGGTATTTACCCTAAGAAAATGAAAACACTAATTCCAAAAACAAAAAAAACAACAACAAAAAAAGCAGATGAACTCCTATGTTTACCACAGCTTTATTCATGACAGCTAAAATATGGAAGTAATCCAAGTGTCCATTAATAGATGAATGGGCAAAAATATATATACACACACATATATACATAATGGAATATTTATTACTCAGCCATAAGAAAGGATGGGTTCTTGGGGCACTTGGGCAGCTGAGTTGGTTAAGTGTTTGCTCAAGTCATGATCCCAGGATGCTAGGACTGAGCCCTAAAGCAGGTTCTCTGCTCAGCATGGAGTCTGCTTCTCCCTCTGCCCCTCTCCCTGCTCATGCTTGCTCTTTCTCTCTCTGAAATGAATAAATAAAATGTTATTAAAAAAAAAAAAAAAAAGAAAGGATGGGATCTTGCCATTCCTAGAAACATGGAAGGACCTAGAGGGTCTTATGCTAAATGAAATAAGTTAAATGAAATGTGTCAGAGACAGATACTGTATGAATTCACTTACATATGGAATCTAAAAAGCAAATGAAAAATAAGAAAACAAACAACAAAAAGACAGTAATAGACTCAAATAGACTCATAAATACAGAGAACTGGTAGTTGCCAGAGGGAAGGGGGTTGGAGGATGGATGAAATCCGTGAAAGGGATTAAGAGGTCCGAATGAAAGAAAGAAGTCAGAGATGAAAGGTGCAGCATTAAACCACATTAATTTTGAAGTAGGTACTTCCAGGTGAAACGACAAAGGAAAAACAAAGCCAGGCAACACAAAACTTTAGGATCTAATTTTTTGCTGCCAAATACTAGGGCTGGCTCTGCAACCCTGGTTTATAGCAATTCCCCCCAATGCTTTTTCATGTGCTATAAAAACTAGCTTTTGTAATAACTACTTTGTTTTTTTTTTAATGTTTATTTTATTTATTCATGAGAGACACAGAGAGTGAGGCAGAGACATAGGCAGAGGGAGAAGCAGGCTCTTTTTGCAAGGAGCCTGAAGCGGGACTTGATCCCCAATCCCGGGATCACACCCTGAGCAAAAGGCAGATGCCCAATCGCTGAGCCACCCAGGCAGCCCTGTAATAACTACTTTAAAGAGATAAATGAGCCATTCACTTATTTAATGCAGAAAATAAGACCAAGGTAAAAAAAAACAGAGATTATCGGTTATTATCAGCACATCTCCCCCAGTTTGTTCTCCTATCAGTCTTTTTTTTTTTTTTTTCCTCCTATCAGTCTTGATTCCCTCAAGGATAGGATACACCAGGACCAGGACAGTACTCACTGCAACCCACATGCAGACAGCAGGAGGTAACCAACCTGGCTTACCAATGCATTCTTTCCCAGACCTGGAGTACCTTTTGAATACATAATATTTTTTTCTATCCCATGAATAGGTCACAATGCAAAAGATTCAGCTCTTTCTTAATAGTCTAGAGGGTTTGTGTGGAATGCCTTTTGTCTACAGCTCAGCCCCCAATCTGCTGGACTCACACTCAGTTATGCGTCAGGTTTAAAAAATGTATTTGGGGATCCCTGGGTGGCGCAGCGGTTTGGTGCCTGCCTTTGGCCCGGGGCATGATCCTGGAGACCCGGGATCGAATCCCACGTCGGGCTCCCGGTGCATGGAGCCTGCTTCTCCCTCTGCCTGTGTCTCTGCCTCTCTGTCTCCCTCTGTGTGACTATCATGAATAAATAAATAAAATCTTTAAAAAAAAAAAAATGTGTTTGCATCCTTGATGGATAAGAAGGATAGCATCCCAAGTCAGTGGAGAAAGGAAGGACCAGCTAATAAATGCTGTTGGGACAGGTGGAAAAAATAAGATCCTTGCCTTCGATCATACAGAAAAATCAGCTCTAGATGGATTAAAGACCTAATTACGAAAAGCAAAACTTTTTAAAGCTCAATAAGGAAGTACAGGAGGCAACTTCTATGACCTGGGACACTCGCCTTCCTTAAGAGCTGATAAATTTGACTCTTAATATTAAAAACATCTAGGGATCCCTGGGTGGCGCAGCGGTTTGGCGCCTGCCTTTGGCCTGGGGCGCGATCCTGGAGACCTGGGATCGAATCCCACATCGGGCTCCCGGTGCATGGAGCCTGCTTCTCCCTCTGCCCGTGTCTCTGCCTCTCTCTCTCTCTCTCTCTCTCTCTCTCTGTGACCATCATAAATTAAAAAAAAAAAAAAAATTAAAAACATCTGTATGGCAGCAGATACCACATAAAGGAAGCTAAAATATAAGCCACAGACAGGAAGAAGAGAGAACAGAATAAAGGATAAAGAATGCCTAACTCAATTAGAAAAAGACCAACAATCCAAAAAAGGAGGGAAAATGACAGGAAGAGGCAATCCAGAGAAGAGGACCCCCTCAACAGCCACCAACACATGAAAAAGTAACCGATCTCATCAGTAACCAGGAAACATACTTGAACACTGCAAGACATCATTTCACACATAACATAAGGATTGATTCCTTTTGGGGGAGATGAGAATAGGATGGAGCAACATCTGTACCATTTCTAAAATAGAGTTCTAAAGCAAATATGGCAAAAGATTATGTTACATCTGTATTCTGGACACAGTTATATTATTTTCTGTGTACTTTTATCTTGAAAATATTTCAAAAAATTTGAAAAAAAACTTTACGTGCTTAATTGTGATATCAAATGAAGTGACATAAATGGAATCCCAAAAGGCACCCAAGGTGAGCAGCCAGTTCTACTAGCCAGTAGGGATGTAATGAAGAGAACAGATCAAGCCTGTACTGTTAGAAGACTGTGTGAACTTCATGCAAAGAGACTCAATGTGATCAAAATTACCAATCTGGCCATTGAATTAAGCCTAGTTCTGGAGGCGGGTCCTGGAGAGCTGTTTTACAGCCATCATGCCTGCTGCACAGTAGGGAACCAGTAAAGCACTTACGTACAGAACAAAGCTGAGCTCCAGCTAAAGCTGCTCACTATCTGAACAACACCAAGTCCCTTCTCTGCTCCACAAAGATGAGGACAGACTATATAATCCCTCAGGTTCTTAGCTGCAAACTGGACGATGTCTAGAGCTGCCATACACTACACGATAACATGAGAATTACACACAAAAGTACCACGCCGCATATCTGGCAGATTCAATCCCAACCCTAGTATCAAAGCCAAGATTTCTCTGTAATGTGGTAAAATACACATTTCCCATCTTAACCTTTTGGAAGTACGCAAGTTGGTGGCTTTAAGTATATCCATGCTGTACAAGCATCAGCATTATCCATCATCCCAACCTCAAAGTGTGACCTGTGACACAAGAATGCCACTCACCCCTCCTGCAGGCCCTGACTATTCCTCATACTTCCTATAAACAGAATTGAACAGTATTTGTCCTTTTCTGTCTGGCTTATTTCTCACAGCATCAAGGTTGTTGTTGTTGTTTTTTTTTTTAATAGTTTATTTATTTGAGAGAGGGAGAGAACAGAGGGAGAGGGAAAGGAGAGGGAGAAGCAAGTTACCCACTGAGCAGGGAGCCAGCTGTGGGACTCCATCCCAGGATCCTGAGATCATGACCTGAGCCAAAGGCAGATACTTAACCAACTGAGCCACTCAGATGCCCCTTCAGCATCATGTTCTCAAGGTCCATTCACATTGTAGCAGGTGTCAGAACCTCCTTCCTCCTTTTTAAGGCTGAATCATATTCTACTCTATGTATACACTACACTTTGTTTACCCACTTACTCATCCATGGGTGATTTGAGTTGTTTCCACCCTTTGGCTATTATGAATAATGCTACTATAAACATGAGTGTACAAGTATCTGTTCCAGTCCCTGCTTTCAATTCTTTTGGGTGCACCTCCAGAAACAGTACAGCTGGATCATACGGTAAACCTAGGTTTAATTTTTTGAAGAACTGCCATGTTGTCTTCCACAGTGGCTGCACCATGGTAAACATTCCTACCAGCAGGACACAAGGGCTCCATTTGCTTCACACCCTTGACCACATTTGTTAACTTCTGTCTGAATAGCAGCCATCGATGGTTGTGAAGTGGTATCTCATTGGGATTTGGATTGGCAATTTCCTTCTTTTTTTTTTTTTGAAAGATTTTATTATCCATGAGCAACAGAACGAGAGAGAGAGAGAGAGAGAGAGAGAGAGAGAGAGAGACACATAGGCAGAGGGAGAAGCAGACTCCCTGTGGGGAGCCCCATGGAACTCCAGGATCACGCCCTGGGCGGAAGGCAGACGCTTAACCACTGAGTCACCCAGGCGTCCCTGGATTTGCATCTCCTTAATGATTAGTAATGTTGAGCTTCTTTTCACATGTAAAGCAAAGACATTTTAATAATCAAACTGTTTAATTTATTATGTTTAAAATGAACAGAATCAGAGACAAAGCACTACATTGTCTGGAAATAAAAAAACATAAAACCGGGGATCCCTGGGTGGCTCAGTGGTTCAGTACCTGCCTTCAGCCCAGGGTGTGATCTTGGGAGTCCCGGGATCAAGTCCTACGTCTGGCTCCTTGCATGGAGGCTGCTTCTCCCTCTGCCTGTGTCTCTGACTCTCTCTCTCTCTCTCTCTCTCTCTGTGTCTATCATGAATAAATAAAATCTTAAAAAAAAAAAACATAAAACCCAATGAGCTTTCAATAAAACTGCAGAACAATTCCAACATATGCCATCCTGCTACTCAGATTATTTTGTTTTGGAATTTTCCATAAATATTTATAATCAAAATATGAAAGTGTAAAGAAGAAATATGAATGCAAGAATGAGCCAAAACATTTAATTTCATTTTTAAAAAACATTACTTTTTTTGATTGATTGGTTTTGGGGGAGGCAGATACAAAGAATCTCAAGCAGACTCCCCACTGAACACAGAGCCTGACGTGGGGCTCAGTCCCAGGACCCCAAGATCATAACCTGAGCCAAAACCAAGAGTTGGACACTTAATCGACTGAGCCACCCAGGTGCCCAAAACACTTAATTTTAGACACAATGAGATGATAAAATATAGGGCAATGTTGTTGCTAATGAGAAAAATAAATAAATCTAGGTTTTTATATTTGGAGCTATATAACATTCTCTAGGAAAAAGCAATTTATAAACTTCTCTATGAGGTAGTAAGAGGCTAATGCTAATATTTAAGTTCTGTACTTTCAGATAGTTCTTTCCCTTTAGATATTTACAAGAAAAACAAATAGGCAAGGACCAAAGGCTAACAATGGCATTAAGGAGATAATCATGTGAGGAAGTAATTTTTTTCATTTACATAAATTTAAAAATCTCAAATTTCAAAAAGACGCCAGTCATTAAGATTAAAAACAAAAACAAAAACAAAAACACAATAATAACACCAAGGTAGGGACGCCTGGGTGGCTCAGTGGTTAAGCATCCGCCTTTGGCCCAGAGCATGATCCCCGGAGTCCAAGCATCGAGTCCCACATCAGGATCCCTATGAGAAGCCTGCTTCTCCCTCTGCCTATGTCTGTCTGTCGGTCTGTCTCTCTCTCTCTCTCATGAATAAATAAATAAAATCCTAAAAAAAAATAAAATAAATAAAACACCAAGGTATATCCAGGGTATCAGAGATGCCAACACAGCTGGGCTGTTTCTAACAAGTATGTCCAACTTCTCAAGAAATGATCACCACAATGAGAAAACTCCTGCTGATGTTCATTCCTTCCCAGGGTTTGAGATAAAGAGCTCTGGAATAGAATAGCAAAGGAGGATCAACATTGATGTGGCAGTATGGGCAGGAAGGAAAGTCACTTCTACAAACATGCCCAATATCTGAAACAACAGAAGAGGAGGATCAAGTCATGCCTGTGAGTTTACATATTGAGTATCTCTATAATCATGTTTAAAAATGAGAAACAGAGGGGCACTTGGCTGGCTCCGTTAAAAGAACACTCGACTCTTGATTCTGGGGTTGTGAGTTTGAGCCCCACATTGGGTGTAGAGATTACTTACAATAAATAAATACAACTTAAAAAGAATAGGGAAACAAAATCTCCCCGTGAACACCCCCATTCAAGCTCCCTCATTTCCTGATTGTAATAGCTCTGCAGCAGCCTCTGCATACCCTCCTCTCCCCCTCTCCAGGGTGTTCTACACCAAGTATTCTTTCCAAATGGACATCCAGCAGATCACGAATGCCTACTTGAACACGTCAAAGGCTTCCTAACATAAAGACTGAAGTCTTTAAGCAGCCAGCTAGGCTTGATCCTTTCTGGGGACCTCACTTCCCACAATTCTTTCCCTTGTTCTGTGTTCAAGCCAGCTCCTCAAGGCTCCATCTGCACTCTGCTACCCCAACAACAGGGCTTCAGAAGAAAGCCGTCCCCGACCTGCACTCAATGTCTACTCTCTTCTCTCTTCTCAACTTAGCAGATACTTCGTTTGAGAAGCTTTTTCCTTCTCCACTTCCCCACTGCCCCCCAGGGCCCTTGGACACATTCATCCTAACAGTCTTCCTCTCCTTTTAATGTGTTTAGACCAGGGATTGGTGAACATTTTCTGTAAAGGGTCAGAGAGTAAATATTTTAGGCTTTGTGGGCCAGATGGTCTCTGAAACAACTACTCAATCCTGTCACTGTGCAGCAAAAGCCGCCATAAAGAATACGTAAATGAATTGAGTATACGGCTGTGTCCCAACAAAACTTTATTTACAAAAGCAGGTGGCAGGCTAGATCTGGCTTGTGGGCCATGGCTTGCCAAGCCCTGATTTAGATGGTAACAATTATGGGGTGCCTCCTACGTGTGGGCATCATGCTGGGGACACAGTGCCAAACAAGATAGACAAGTTTATTCTCTCCTGGAGCTGCGCATCTTGGTGTGCATTATCCATCCGTGTGACAGTCTGTCTCTCCTCCTAGGCTGTAAACTCTGACAAGCCAAAGACTGCCCACTTTTTCCCCTCCACTGTTCAGCAGAGCAGTTGACACATAATCGGCAGTGAAAAAGTGAGATCAAGTTTATATTTAGTCAGAGTTATAACTGACACTGACATCTACAAGTAAAACACAGTTTCCTTCACAGTTAAGTCCTAGAGCCACAGATGTCCATCTGGAGCAATGATGTCTTACTTAGAGCAAACTGCTAAGCAGTTGTGTGCTTGCATGATCCCCTATGCAGGGTCTTAGGGGTTCCTGGAGAAGCTGCAGGCTCCCGGCAACCTCATGGCCTGACACATCTGTCCCCATGCTGGTTTCATCTTCTGCTGACATTTAATGTCTGTCCTGCCGTTGCTGGGCACACCACTACACCTACCTCCTCCTTTCCTTATCTCAGCTGTTCTTCTGTTTCTTACTTCTTTGGTTCTTCAGCAACATCCAAACATACTAGGTCTCCAAAAATTAATTCAGGGGCAGTATGTGGAGACAGAAAATACACGAAAAAAAGTAAATAAAAAGTAAACAGAAGGTAGTCTTTGTGCTTATTCTACCATCTGAGCTTTCTTTGCAAGGGCAGGTTCTAAGGATTTCTCTAAAAATTATGAATGAAAAAAAATTTTAAAGCTAGGGACTATATACATCATACTGAACTATTAGTTTATCATCAGAAACAACTCTGAAGGAGTGCACCCTATCATTTTTCTTTCTACTTGTGTAGGTGGGCATCAACAAACAGCCGGAGCTCTGGGCTGGCTCAGTTGGAAGAGGATGCGACTCCTGATCTTGGGATTATGAGCCTGAACACCACATTGGGTGTAGAAATTACTATAAATAAATAAATAAATAAATAAATAAATAAACTTAAAAAAATATATGTAGACAATCAACTGTTATCAAGGGCATTATTTGGCACAACTTATAAAATTTAAATGTGTTAAATTTAGATATAGTAGATAATGGGATTATACCAAAGTTAAATTTCCAATTTGCACAGTTGTACTCTAGTTATATAAGAGAACTTCTTTGTATATAGAGGATATTTAAGGATTATGATATCTGCAATTTTTTAAAGATTTTATTTATTTATTCATGAGGCAGAGAGAGAGAGAGAGAGAGAGAGGCAGAGACACAGGCAGAGGGAGAAGCAGGCTCTATGCAGGGAGCCCGACGCAGGACTCGATCCCAGGTCTCCAGGATCAGGCCCTGGGCCAAAGGCAGGCACTAATCTACTGAGCCACCGGGGCTGCCACCTTAAATGCTAATTTTTCTCTATACCCCACTTTGGTGGCAGTAGTTGAGGCTAAAGTGGTAATGATTATCTAGTCTGAAGCCCTTGCTGTGTGAGATGGGGAGGTGGAATGAGATTTAGGTGGGAGAATTAGTAGGACCTAGTGAAAGGATGGACATGTGGGGAGAAGAGGATTCAAGAGTGATGTCCAGATCTGGGGTTTGGGCCCTGAGTGGATGGCAGTGCCGACCACGGAGGTCAGGAGTACTGCAGTAAGAGTGGTTTTGGGAGGGGAAAGGGGGAAGAAGATGATGGGGGCCTACTTAGTTATGTGTGTCTGGGTGCTTGCAACACATCCAAGTAGCTCTGCCCCAAAATCCCAAGAGTAATAAGCCTCAGAGATGCGTGTTTCAGCTCAGTGTAGGCCGGGCCCTCGTCCTGTCGGGTCTGTATTTGGACTAGCCCAGCTCTGCAGGTACTCTATCTAGCTCCTTCAAAGGCCATCACTGTTACTCCAGGCTCCTCTCCGGCTGGGCCTGTTACCCTCCTTAACAGCCCGGTCACGCAGGAGCTGTATCTTATAGGCCCTGAGAATTCCAGGGGCTGTCACTAAGCAGTGCCCTTTTCCTCAAAAGCAAGAACACATCTGCAAGTGGTGCATGCCAGGAGACAAGTACTTGGAACTCAGAAGTGAGCTAATCGTTCTGGAACTAGGGATGAACAGTGGGAAGGGGCAAAAAAGAGCAAGAAGGCCAGTGGAGAAAAGCAAAGGATGGGAGAGATGAAAGCAGATGAAGAAATGTCTCAATAGAGCGACTCTGAAGAGTGTTCTGCCGAACGGCAGGTAGCCCTGTGCTCTGGGATGGCGGGAACAAAACAGAGGCAACACTGGTACCACAGGAGTCCCCAGAGGCTCAGTTCTCACCTCTGCACAGAAACGCCTGCATCTGCATGGAAACGAGGGCTTTTGTCCCCGAGGCTGCAAAGACTGGCAATATTTACACGTGGAACTCTTTGGAGGGGCTGAAAATGAGACTGAGGAGGTAATTTGCTCCTCATCTGTCAATGGTGTTATCACTTACTATGTAAGGTACTAAACAGAGTTTTCTACTTCAATGTTTTCAGGTGTAATTAAAATAGTAGATAAGGGGATCCCTGGGTGGCGCAGCGGTTTAGCGCCTGCCTTTGGCCCAGGGCGTGATCCTGGAGACCCGGGATCGAATCCCACGTCGGGCTCCCGGTGCATGGAGCCTGCTTCTCCCTCTGCCTGTGTCTCTGCCTCTCTCTCTCTCTCTCTGTGACTATCATAAATAAAGAAATAATTTAAAAAAATAAATAAATAAAATAGTAGATAAGGAAAGAAATGAAAGAGACAATTACAACAATGGTTTTCACTGTGATTAAACTCTCGGACCTCCAAACTCATCTAAATATTTACCTAAGAAAAATATTTTTGTGGGCCCTATTTAAACACGTAACAACCAAAAAAGCTAAGGATGAATAGTAAAACTTCCTCTACGTCATCATGGGGCTATGCTTCTGATTTTTGGCCCTATCCCTTGATGTTCCTGGTTCTACCATGTTCTCAGAGTCCCAGGAGCACACTGTACAAACATCTCTCTGCAGAGTGGGGGCCCCAGTCAGGGTGCCCTCAACTGTCCTTTCTGGAGATGCTCAACAGACATCCTGATGGACTGACCAAGACTGCATGGATGCGCAGGGCCTGCTGTCTGCACAGGGAGAAGCCCAGGCCACGGTCGAGACAGGCATGACACACGCAGGTGCCGCTCTGTGCCTTAGTCTTTCCTTAATCCCCCTCTTTCACTTGTAGCATGTTTTGTCATCTTTTTTTTCCTGCTCAAGAAGTTTGACAATGAGAATCAATTGTGTAATCAAGTAACAGGTTACTTTACTATTTAAAAAATAAAATCATTTGAGGGGTGCCTCGGTGGCTCATTTGGTTAACCATCTGCCTTTGGCTCAGGTCATGATTCCAGGGTCCTGAGATTGAGCTCTGTGTCGGGCTCCCTGCTCAGCAGAGACCCTGCTTCTCCCTCTCTCTCTGCTGTTCCCCCTGTTCATACTCTCTCTCTCTCTCTCAAATAAATAAAATCTTTTAAAAAAATAGTTGAGGGCAGCCCCGGTGGCTCAGCAGTTTAGCGCCGCCTACAGCCTAGGGCGTGATCCTGGAGACCCAGGATCGAGTCCCATGTCGGGTTCCCTGCATGGAGCCTGCTTCTCCCTCTGCCTGTGTCTCTGCCTCTCTCTCTCTTTCTCTGTGTCTCTCATGAATAAATAAAATCTATAAAAAAAAAAGAAAAAATAGTTGAAACATAAAAATAGATTTAAGAGGTTGAAAGGTCTCAAAAGCTAAAGCAAAAAGTTATGATTTTAATGCAATGGTTATGGTTTTCAACTACAGACTCTTGATTTGAAAATAACACCACAGTCTTATTGAAGTGGTAAAAACAACACAAGCAACAAAACACAAACAGTTGAGCTGCTAATGCCAACACACAGAGGTGTTAACCCTAGAGCCACTTTGGAAAATTAGGCTACATCCACTCCCCACTGTCAACTTCCCAGACTCCTTTCAAGTCTTCTATGGGTCTCTGAGGAGCACAGTTTGAACAGCTCTGTTCTGGGGAATCCTTTTTTTTAAGACTTTATTTATTTATTCATGAGACACACACACACAGAGGCAGAGACACAGGCAGAGGAAGAAGCAGGCTCCATGCAGGGAGCCCGACGTGGGACTTGATCCCAGGACTCCGGGATCACACCCTGGGCTGAAGGTGGCGCTGAACAGCTGAGCCACCTGGGCTGCCCCTGTTCAGGGGGAATCCTTAAATGTCTCCCCCCGCCCCCTTCCATCTCCATCACCACCACCACCACCACCGTCACCGTCACCGTCACCTCCAGCACCACCATCACCAGCACTGTCTCCTCTAGCACCACTGTTGCTGCCACCACCACCACCTCATCACCACAACATATTCTAATATGAGAATTTATTCCAAAAATGAAAGTTTAGAAGACCATTATTCTCTTCATGTTTAAGGCACACCATTCTTGCTAAGGGAATTTTAGGACTTTGACAATATTTGAAAACATACTTTTCATAAACCAAAGTCTCTTGATTGTGTTATCAATTCACAAATCTGTTTTAGTCCTAGTCTAAAAGAGAGAACTACGGGGAAAGAGTTTTGTGAAATGACTGACTTGTCATTTCAGGAGCAGGCATTTTTAAGTGAATGAAAGCTCTGAAATAAACCAAGACGGAATACTCTCATAGGTGTTCTAGACGCTCCTGTATAGCTCAGCTCTGAAAGGCTAAAATCCATGCCTGTAACACGCAACGAGTCTGAGAGTTTATAAATAGGAGTTGTCATATTCATAGTACATCACACAGCACTTTGAATTTTCAAGAATCTCCATCCACAATGAATTAACTAAACCTTAACAAGTTATATCCATTTTACAGATGGGGAAACATCAGAGGGGTCAAACTCGGAAAAGGTGTTCTAACTAATAAGCAGTAAGGACTGCTCTGAAAGCTCCATCTAGTGCTCCTTCTGCTCCACCATTCTACTATCACAATAATTCCCCCTAAAAAAAGCCTTAAAAAGAAAAATGTAATGAAGTTTGTGTATTATGTTAAATTCTCTTTTCTTCTGCTGTTTAAATGGTCTACACACTCTAAAAATACGTATCTTTATAAAAATCTAAGGAACATAACTATCTTAAGTGATTAATTTAAAAGATTATACAATAGCATGATTTAAAGAGAAAAGTTTTTTTTTAATTCCAAAATGTTACCATAAAAAGATAAAATTTTCAAGGAAAGGTATTTAATGAAGAGCTTCAGAAGCCAGAGTAAGCAAAATTTTAATGAGGTATCAAATTCATCAGATAGGGAAGTGTGGGCAAGATTTATTCAGAGTAAGTGTGCAGAATGCTTAATTAGCACAAAGGCTGACAGGAGCACAGGGTTGGTTCACTCCCCACGGCCACAGTCCCTGGAACTGAAATTACAAAACAGTAAAGCGCAGGTAATACAAAGCTATTCCAAATGCTTTCCACAGTTAATAATATGTTTCCTGATGCTTCCCGGTAACACAAGTTCCCTGCTGCGAGCAGGGTAAATGTTAACTGTTCTCAGCTTTGGGGAGGCGTCCCCCCTCGGCTGCATCTACCGTGTGCGAGAATCTCATGGAGACCGCGCTCGGAACTCAGAATTCCACCGCGGGACAGACTCTTACCATTTCTTCTGTCAACTTCCACGAATACAAGGGCTCATGAAAAGCAGACCAGACTAAAAGGTTTACTGGAGACAATGCTCAAGAGTGTGCGCGCAAGACTCCGCTTTCGGGCCATGTGGAGCTTGCTCCCTCCGGGTTAAGAACCTATTAGCACCGCGACAGAATGGGGGCAGGCAGCGCTTCGCGTGTGGGGGTGGGGGCGGCGGCCAGGAGCTCGCAAGGAGACGGGGGGGGGGGGGGGGGGGGCGCGGCGGGGCCGGCTTCTCAGGTCGCCGACGCCCCCCGGGGTGGGGTACCCGCGGGCAGGGACACGCTACCTGGCAAGCGGGCCGGGGCGTGCAGCTCCAGCCGCTCCAGCCGCTCCAGCCGCTCCAGCATGCGGGCCGCGCACCGCAGGAGCCTCCCGCTCTGGCGCCTCCAGCTGACTGCCGCACCCGCACCCGCACCCACACCTGCACCGGCCAGCGCCCCAGCGACCTGCGGGCGACCGCGGGCCAGGGGCCAGCAGTGCCCTTTCCGCTCCAGGAGATACCCGATTCATCCCCTTCAGCGATGGGGGAGGCGTCCACGGAGGGGACTTGGAAGCTCGGATTATCTAATTGCAGCTGACACTAAACCGATCTTCCTTCCTCTTTAATGAATTCTTTCGATTGTCACCGTTTCCACTTCAGGACCGGCTACAGGGAGCTACAGGGAGCGCCAGGGCCCCTCTTCTGTTGGCCTGAGAGTCAGCTGAAAGAATAACAGAATAGTGCCTACCGGCTGCATGCAAATAAATGCTGCTCTTTCATACTGCCTTTGTTTTACGTCCCCCTTCTTCCTTCTCACTTTTCCTAAACAACCCTGAAACATTTGGCATACCAACACTGGCGATAATATTCTAAATGAGCCCCATATGTAAACTGGCAAGTGTCCAACTTCTTAATTACTTTCCTGCCTCTATCTAAAAAAGATCTAAGTAGCAAACACTACCCAGTGCATATTAATCAAAGCCTCTGTTTATAAATGTACAAAGCAGCTACCAAAACAATACATTGTTCTGCCTTTAGCACAATGAAAAGAGTTTTTTTTTTTTGTTTGTTTTGTTTTTTAAAGATAAAAGCTCTCAAGTGTTTGGAGCCAGAGCTCTGCAGCAGACTTGCAAGAACATAGTCCGCCTAGAAAATCACATAACAAAATGAAAATTTTCTGGAACCTGAATAGGTGTGAATCACTACATTTTTATACTACTACTTATCTTACCAGGTACAAGTGTTTGCCAATGGGCTAAATAAGCTCCCCTCCAAATTCATACATGAATTAAAACATTTTTCACTGCATTACTTTTTTAGAAGGCTAATATTTTTATTTCAAGACAAATGTTTTTATTTATTTTTTATTTATGATAGTCACAGAGAGAGAGGCAGAGACATAGGCAGAGGGAGCAGGCTCCATGCACCGGGAGCCCGATGTGGGATTCGATCCCGGGTCTCCAGGATCGCGCCCTGGGCCAAAGGCAGGCGCCAAACCGCTGCGCCACCCAGGGATCCCAAGACAAATGTTTTTAAATAGAGAATGTGGACTGGGGCTGGCAGGGACCCTGGCCTCTTCATCTCATGTTGCAGGAGACCCTCTGCCCCGGGGGCAACTTATGTCTCTTTGGATCCTGTGATGGAAGACCTGAGACCCAGCAAGAAGTTCAACTGGTTCCCAAACACAGGTCATTCTTTATCTCCACGTAGCAAAGCACCCTGTCAGTCACTGGAAGGTTAATAGACTTCCAACTGTTTCAAAGAGACAGCAGTTGAACACTGTCTTTGTCCCTCCTGCCTCTTGACAGTCTCAACTCACCTACCACTAGCTCATGCCACAGGGCAAGTGATAACCACTGCTCATATTGAGCACCCATATTAGAGACTGGGTGGGCAAAAAAGATGTCCTCCCAGTTAGAATAGCTGGGTCAGCAGGGGTGCCTGGGTAGCTCAGTCGGTTAATGATCAGACTCTTGATCTCAGCTCTGGTCTTGATCCCTGTGTGTCAGTTCGAGCCCCGAGTTGGGTTCTATGCCTGGTATGGAGTCTACTTAAGAATAAATAAGTAAAATAAAAAGAATAGCTGTGTCAGGAGACAGAACCACCTAAAATTTTAATACATTCTCCCAAACTGCCCTCCCTAGTGGCCACACCAGGTACATTGCTACCTGTAGCAAATCAGAGTTGCCCCTTCCCACACCCTCACCAGTCAGATGGAGTTGGAGTCTTGTGGTGAAGACTAAACAGTATTATGTGTGAAGCACTTGGATTGAGCACATAGCACTCAACAGTACCTCTAGCATTACAATAGATTTTCAGGTTTTGGCAGTTTGGTGAGTGAAATACGGTATTTCACTGTTGTTTTCATTTTCATGTATTTTCCCCCCGGTCACAAATAATACTCTCTCTCAAAATGTTTAGGGCTCATTTGTAGCAGCTTTATGACCTGCCTGTTCCCATTTTGCCCATTCTCCTCTTGGGCTGTCTTTATCCTCGCTGATTGATAGGACTGCTCGGCATTTCCTCTCAGGTTTTATTTATGGGCTTGTACGAAAGTCTGTAACTTTTATACACTCAACTTTGTCAGCCTTTCTTTTCATGGTTTCTTGCTTATGAGAGAATTTTAGGCCAGGACTTGGAAATGTTCTCCTGTATCACCTGCAACAGTTTCCATGTTTGTTTTGTATATAGCTTTCTAGCAGTCGGCCGCCAGGAGCTGCCACACTTCCCCAGTAGTTTGGGGAGCCAGGCCATGCTAACCTAAACTTCTGCGTGTGCATGTTTTCCCTGGTCCCTCAGGGGCAGCTCATCCATTTATTTGTTTATTCTTGCTCCAGTAACACGCAGATATAATTAATTACTAGAGGATCCTAGCTCTATTTGATAGCTCATTATTCTTTTCAAAAATTTTCTTGACTATTTTAGTTATGTACCATTACTCTTCTAGATGAACTTCAGAATTAGCCTGCCAAGTTCCAAAAACAACGTGCTGGGATAGCTTTGAGTCTGAATTTGATAGGACCGGGTCATCACAGTAAATTCTTGTGCAAGTTTATTGCTTGACTTAGTAATGCTACAGCCACCTTTCCAGCCCCATCTTGTCTTGCTACCCCTGCACTCTGCCCCCAGCCACGGTGAACCACCTTCATTAGCCATACACGCAGGCTGCTCCATCACCTGCCTTTCACAGCTAATCCCAAACTCAGCTCATGTCGACTCCGTGGGAAAGCCTTCCTTGGCAGTTCTCCATCCTTGATCTTGGGTCATCCTCCATCCTGTGCTAGCATGCATATAGCACCCCACAGTTATCTCTTACAGGTCACCCCAACCCACTTAGGCATGAATCGTGTATTCCTATACTTTGCAGGTGTTCAATAAATGTTTTGCTCAGTGACTTCATGTAGACATGCTTGAAGAATCCACAGTTCTTAAAAAAAAAAGGAAGGAACGAACGAACAAACCACAGTTCTGGCAGGTTAGCCTCTCCCTTGTCGGAGGTGGGCAAGCTCTATGTGGAACTGCTGCCAAAGCATTCAGATGAAGTAACCAAAGGAAAGAGTGCAAAAATATTAAGCTGGTGTACTGGTTTGTCAAAAAATGGCATAAATTGGCATTACAATTTTTCCATTTGAACAAGCTTGACAGATTACTGTAAATTACAAGGTGAATCATAACAAAGCTTTACAAGAGCCAGAGTGATCTACTGACTTATATCCTTTTCAGAAGCATGTGGAACATAAAGAAAAAGAACAAATAAAGAAATGACCATCAGGCTGGGTCTCTCTCCATATGCTACCCCTGCCTTATGTAACAGTATAGAAAACGTATCTATGCTTCTTGGGCTAAGACAACTATTACTTCAGTTTTCTTTCTTTCTTTTTTTTTTTAAAGATTTTATTTATTTATTTGAAAGAGAGAGAGAGCATGAACATGAGCTGGGGGTGGTGGGGGGAGGGGCAAAGGGAGAAGCAGACTCTGTGCTGAGCTGGGAGCCCAACGCAATCTCAGGACTATGAGATCACGACCTGATGACCTGAGCCAAAGGCAATGCTTCACCGACTGAGCCCCCCAGGCACCCCTTCAGTTTTTAATCCTTTACACATGCTCCCCTTTCTTTCTACACTGGTATCTGTAAGTGCCTTCTGTGTACTGGGGTAGACAAGATCACATTCCCTCATTCCAGCAAGACTGTGACCATCCCTCCCACCCAGAGAAAGCAAGGCAAATGCCTCAGTATTCAGATGGGAGTGTACCAGGATGCTCATTAATGTTAGCAGGTTTGCACTATATAACTTTTTAAAGCTATGACAAAGGCAATTCAAAGTCCGACTCTTTCCAGGGATATTTAACCTTTAATCTTTGTCAATCACACTAAACCTTTTGAGGGAAAAAAGAGTCCACATACTGATACACCTGGGAAAAATAAAAATTAATATTATGGGCTGAAATAATCCCTTTCCACATGCCTTTTCACAAGAAATGGTCTGCTGTTAAACTTTTCAGGATTAGTCACTAACACACTCTGGGTATTTCAATCTTAGTGACCGAAGCATTCTTACTTTTTAACTTAACCTCATTTGTCAGGGGAATGGAATCATGACTAAAACTGCATTTTTCATTTTAATGCAGGTGTGACTACAGGAGTGGAAACCTGCTTACCCAGAATTAAACTCAATGACTATGTAATCCTTAAAAAAAAAAAAAAAAAAGTGCTATGAGCTTTTACTTGAAGTTGTATCCAGAAGATTCAATGCAGCAAGAAAATGTGGCTATTCTTCTGGATTTCACCTAGATATGAATTCAATAAGTAATTTGCACCATGAAAAAATGCTTCAATCTAGGAAGGACAGCTGAAATTTCAAAATGTACACAGCTCACGGAAGGATGAGAAAACTTTTACGGCACTGTTGTAGAATTTACTCATTTAAAGATTTTGCAAGTTTAAGAAACAACTGCTGTTCCATAATAGCATTTCAGAGATGGGCACATATTTGTTGCACTTATGGAGCACTTACTGTAAACCCTGTGCTGAGTATGAAACAAATACCTCTCCCTCAGGGTCCTGTAAAGTGGGAATCCCCCCATGTCACAGGTGAGGACTCTAGAGGGCAGGCCATGAAAGTGACTTAGTCAAGGTCACACAGGAGGTCATGAGTCTGGAAATTTTATTAGGCCACTGCCCCACCAGCCTGTCTCCTGAGCCCTCTCCTGTGCTGCCTCCATTTACACTGCTTCCCCTCTACAATCCCTGTGCTGACTTCTGAAAAACGGGATGGAGTTCTGGCAACACCTCTGTGGATAAAACCAAACAAGCTCTTTGGAACAATGTCTGACTCAGAAATTAAATGGAAGAGACCTGAGTGATTGATTAGAGGCCCTGAGAAGTTCAGGGCTCTGATTGTGGAGGAGAATGAAGTCCTAGCTGAGGATGTGATCAGTGCCAGCTGCCGGATCATCTTCCCCAGGGCAGAGCTTTTTCCACTCCACTAGGTAGGTCACACCATAGAAAAGTGAGACATTTTCTTTATAGGATACTTTCAATTTCATTGAGAGGGGAGACTCTTACAATTAGTCAGCAAACTATGTAGGTTGCACAGTGTGCAATGAAGGTGAAGTCGTATTTGCAGTCGTATTTGCACCTTACTGCAGCAAGAGGAGCAGAGCGGAAGCATGGAAGGGGTTCTGTGGGGGCAGGGCCGTGATGACCTGGACGGAAAGAAGGGGCCGGCGATCAGGTGTGTGCCTGTCCTGGGAAAGGTGACACTGAGCCTGGCATATTGGTGAGACAGTCAGGAAACAGTGCCGAGAAGAATGGAGAGTAGGCCAGGTGGAATAGAAGGGAAAGCACTGAGTAGACAAGGCTGTCTTGACAGCCAGGCAGAGGAAGTGAGACTGTGCAGTAGGACTAGGAAAGCAGGACAGGTTTCGAGGGGACCTGAATCAGAAAGGTTCATTTGGCTATGGTACCAGCAACTGGTGGGAAAGACATGAAATTGGTATAAAACGAAGACTTTTGTTTGGGAACCAAAAATCAATAATTTCTTATTAATATATAAATTGATTCCATTTTCTGAGATGTTTATACAGAAAATCTGATTTACTCATTATATATATATATATATAACTAGAATATAGCTTTCTGGAGGATATTTAGAGACAAATATTTTAATAAAGGACATTATTTTCACTACCCAACTTTGAAGTAATTCCTTATTTTCTACTTATCTAAGAAGATTCTGGCAACATCTTGCACCAACAGTATTTGATGGGAACACTGATGCAGTACTGCCAACTAATCATGCAATAATGGGTAAGGTCTGAAAAAAGCAGGGTTGTTACATTTCTTTTCCAGTTTTTCAGAACAAGCATCTGATGTTAAAACACCAAGCTATTTAGAAATAACTATACACTCCTTCTCTGTGTTAAGATTTTCCTGAGGACCACATTTCAGTGCAGAAAGTAAATGCAATAGTAACTGTGGTGAAGCAGATGGGACTACATTCTTGGTCAATGACTATATTTGATCATTTATTTTCTTCTTTGCTTTTTGCTAACAACCATTGATCTACATTCCCTCTACCAGGAACTTACCAGATAAGAATTGAGACTATTAAAGAGATATGGCCAAGCTGTCTAAAAATATTTGTTTCAAGTATACCACAAAGTCAGAGTTTTGAGAAATACTGCTATAAATACTTTTAAACCCATGTTGGAATCACTCTTCATATTAGAAAGCAACACATGAAAGAAAACAGTAATATAACTTGTGTCAGGTTTCTTTTAAATCCCGATCTAATGCAAGAAGCCTTCTTGCTTCTCTAGTTATAGGCCTGAGTGTAACCACCATCAGCAAATATGGTGTCCATGCTAGTACCAGTGCCAACTGTGAAATCATCTGAAACTGAATGATTTATGAAAATAACAGAGAAACACAGCACTCGAAAACATGTATTTTGCTCTCTTCCAAAAATTTCTCTGAAACTTCAGGAAAGAAATTGTTTAAAGTATGAGTCCATCAGTAAGGTCAAAAAAGATGGGATAAGGAAGAGAGGAGAGGAGAGTTGTCATGGTCTGCAAGCTGGAAAGCAAACAAACAAGTGATGATTTCTCTCAAGACCCAAGAGAAAGCTGGTGTCCAACTGCAGGCAAGGATGCCAGCAAGAAACAAGGGGATCAAAACATTGGCCATGCAGGGGCCAAGCACAACATCTGGCAGGTTTGGCTCAAGATGTCTGAACAAGTGACAGAAGCACCTACTCCCAATGAAATGCTATGACCTCCCTGCAGAGAGACCAGGTGCAGTCACGGGACAGCCTTGGCAACGCCCAGGAAGGTTTTATCAAAAGTTCTCACAACAGGGTTCTATGGCATCTGCCTAGACAGATGCACGTGTACTCATGTGCAGACCTCTGGTTTCTGCTGAGAAACAAACTTAGCCAAAGCAACTAATGCCATCTGAAAACAGATGAGAAATAATATACAGAAGTAGGAGGGAACAGAACTGAACTTTAAAATTCAATTGAACTAAATCTACCCACCATCTAGCTAGCTAGCTCACTCCATTATATGCATATAGTGAATATGGACCAAAATATGTTTATCTGTATTACTAGGCAGCAAAGCTGAAAATAGCACACCAGTTCTCAGATAAAAGGAATGCCTCATTCTGTGTGTTTTTACCTGGTTGGAGCTTACTGGGATGCTGCTGCACTCCGGTTCCAGGGAGGGGAGGAGGGCTTACCCCTGCAGGCCCAGCACCCTGGGTCGGGCTCACACTGGTCAGAGCCCCTGTAGGCAATGGCTGACCTCTCTTTAACAGCTGCTTCTGTTCTTGCTGGCGGAAGCGTGGAGGCACCTCGCGAGGCAGGTAACGGGACGCAGCTGGCTGCTGGCTGCTGGCAGATGCACGTTTGCCATTGCTGCTGTTGGACAGAGTGCTGGTGGAAGTACTGGTACTGGTACCGGCAGGTTGGGGCTGGCTTGAACAGGTCTTAGTAGGTTCTGGCACTGTAAGGTACAAAATGAAAAGAACCCAAAACTTTAGGAACACTCCTTAAAACCCCACCCTAACCAAAGAAAACAAAATAAAAACTGAGAAAGAAATAACAAGGTAGTGCTCTGGAAACAAATGGACTAAAGTCCAGAGGCTCAAGTTTGAGACCCAGTTTTCTTATAAACCAACTGCAATCCTGAGCAGTAGGTTTTGGCCCACAGTTTTCTCATCTGTAAATTGGGTGATTCAGTTAGGTTAGAGTAGCAGTTCACACTTCGGCTTCTATCAGACTCAATTCAACAAGTTCCCCAGTGACTCTGATCTGGTGCTGGTGGTCCCTGGACCACACTTTGAGAACCACTGCTCTAGGCCTGTGTTATCTCAAATTAAGGGATCCTCAGATGGCCATGAGTTTACATATATTTTTGTTTTAATTCTGATGACAATACACACACACACACACACACACACACACACACACACACATGCATTCTGGGTTATCTGATTGAGGCATTTGTGGTGATGCTATCTATAGCACTACCATACTCTGTTACAGATTTATTGGAAAAGAATGCAGGTGGGCTAATTTGCAAATGATGCATTTGAATTAACTGAAAGTCAAAGTGCCATCAGAGTATTGCATAAGCAAAAGTTTCAAAGTAATTTTAACAGAAAGGAGAGATAAGTGGTAGCCCTGAGAAGGCCGTATTACTACTACTACGTAAGCCAAATGCAAAGATGATTTGAGTAGTAACCCTGCATTCTGAAGGGAGCACAGACACATCAAATACAATTAAGCCGCAAAAGTTGTTCCCATCGTATACTTAAAACATTAATATCCAGGACATTACATTTATCGTTTTTTTAAAAAAAGATATTTTATTTATTTATTTAAGAGATTTTATTTATTTATGGGGGGGGCTTGTGTCAGAGGGAGAGAGAGAAGCAGGCTCCCTCTGAGTAGGGAGCCCGAGTTGGGGCTTGATCCCAGGACCCCAAGATCATGACTTGAGCTGAAGGCAAGTACTTAACTGACTGAACCACCCAGGTGCCCCAAAAGACTGATTTATTTATTTGAGGGCGGGTAGGGGCAAAGGAGAGGGAGAAGAATCTCAAGCAGACTCTGCAAAGAATGTGGAGCCCAATGTGGGGCTCAATCCCATGACCCTGAGATCATGACTCAAGCCAAAACTAAGAATTGAAAGTTCAACCGACTGTGCCACCAAGGTGCCCTTACCTTGTTATTTGAAAAAAAAGATTTTTTTTCTACTTAATTTGTAAATGTCTTTGTGTATATCTTAAAAGTAAATAATATTATAGAAGTATTTCCAGTCAATACTAGGGGGAACACGAGATGTTACTGTTGGGTCTTTACATTACCATCCTGGGTGGCTTATATTTCTCATCTCCCAGCATGGGCTATGCTGTGCACCTGTGGCCCGGTTCTCTCTGCACTGTCCATGTCTACAAAGGCCCTCTGCCCAATGTTCTTCGGTCACCCTGCCCAGCAAACCCTTAATCCTAGATGAAGCCACTGTCCACTCTCTCCACTCCTGCCTCAGATCACAGCCATGTAGTCTGGTGTCACTATGAGTTTATATGTCCCTAACCCAGTGCACCCTCAGTGCTTCCTGGCCAACCTACCATTTCCTGGGTCTGCGGGGTTCCACTGCTGTCTATGACTCACTCAAAGACCTTCCACTCTGGAGCTGCTAATGCTTTTATCTCCTCCTCCTTCTCAGATGAACTATGACTTTATTTTCCAGAAAGAATAAAAGCCATTAGTCAAAACCTTCAAGTTTCTGCCACTACAAATACATGACCATCACACCATTCTCTGTCCCATGCCTGTTACTCTGATCTATGGTGAATACTGTATTTTACCAGTTCTAAGACTTACATTTCTTCATATATTAATAACATTTACATTGGGATGTGTCTTACCATTGATGACACGAGTCAATTGGCAGTACATGAACACTGGTATATCTCACAATCAATGGTTTTGGAGAGGCAATGCAAGATGGCACCCTCCAGGGGATCCCATTTTAGGGACTTTGTGTGCCCTAGTTCTTTAGCCTGTGACATTCTCCAGAAGAAACACAAAAGGCCCAAAGCTTGAGAGTAAGTCTTCAATTAATTCTTTTTTTTTTTTTTTTAAGATTTTATTCATGAGAGACAGAGAGAGAGAGAGAGAGAGAGGCAGGCACAGACACAGTCAAAGGGATAAGCAGACTCCATGCAGGGAGCTTGATATGGGACTCGATACCAGGTCTCCAGGACCACACCCTGGGCTGAAGGTGGCACTAAACTGCTGGGCCACCTGGGCTGCCCTAATTCTTTGTTTTATAAACACAAGTACACAAGACAATCTAGCCATTTGGGTTGGTGTGGAGAGTGGAGGAAAGCACGTTTGCAACTTCTAAGTCACCCAGGGATTGTGTGGCTACTCTCCACAACCAGCTTCTTCTCATTATTTAGACCTACACAGATTTCTTTTACCTTCAAAGATAGCAACAACCACTGCCCTCCTTGACCCCAAATCCCCCTCCATCCATCTCTTGATTTATTGCCTCTCCTCCTGTCAAACCTCTTGAAGGTCCCGTTGGAGCTGCTCTTGCTGTATCCTCCCCCACTTGCCCATATCCATCCCATCTCATGCCCCACTTTGAGGAAATGACAATTACTTCCTTGACGCTAAACTCCAATGCCACATTCTGAGGTTTTGTTTTTGTTTTTTTGTTTTTAACCTTTCCTTTCCTTTTTTTTGAGAGTGGCAGGAAGGGGCAGAGGGAAAGAATCTTAAGCAGGATCCACGCCTAGGGCAGAGCCTGATGTAGGGCTCGAACCCATGACCCTGAGATCATGACCTGAGCAGAAGTCAAAAGTAGGATGCTTAACTGACTGAGCCACCCAGGCACCCCTAACCAATCTGTTACCTTTAGCAGGGACAGTCACTTTGGCCATCCTGAGACACTCTCCTCCTTGGCCAGGACTCTGAAAGTCCATGCTTGGATTCCCACTGGCCTCTCCAGCCACTCCTTCCGGCTCCTGGTGGCAGGTTTCCTCTTTTGCCCTTTTTAAAGATTTGGCTGCAAACACTCACTCAACCAGTCTACTCCCACAGCTTTACTCATCAACCCTCTGGTCATGAGTGGCTAGTGGAGATCTATATTTGCATATCTTATAGGCACTTCAGAATCAGTGTGCCCCCATAGTCATTGGTTTCCTCACTCCCTCTTCTTCCAAGTTCTGCTATCACTCTTCTGACAGGTGGCTCTAGTCAGAAACCTGGACTCCACCCTTGATTCTGCCCTTAATCCTTCCCAACCTACCTAAAACCAACTGCCCAACTTTGACATTTCTAGTTTACCTTAAATGTCCCTCCTAAGTATCCCTCAAGCTCATCTGCCTGTTTCCATTCCTATTGCCCCAACCAGAGTCTGGAGCACCATTCTCCCCCTGTGGACACTACCAGAGTATGTTTGTCTGTAATCCATCACCTACTGCAGTCAGTGTGGTCTCCTTCCCACTGGCACCTTCAAGGATTCCCAGCCCCTTAGGATACAGTTCACAGGTCCTGGGCAGGAAGCTGTCCCTAATCCCCACTTTTCTAGACTTATCTGCTAACTTCATGCTGAGCCTCTCTCTTCCAGCTAACTACCACGTATCATCAATACTCATAGACAGCTCTGCACATTTTAATGTTCCTGAAATTGAGATGCATCTTATAATTATCAGTTTAGTTTAACTGGCAGTATGAAATAATGCACAATTGATAATATATCAGATTCAGTAAAACATGGTGATTCCTAGACATTCCTTAAATATCAGATTAAAGGTCACTTCCTCTCAGCCCCCTGGCCCCCTACATGTTCCAGGCACCCTGTATGTGTGCCAGCACTCAGTACCTCAGACTGCTTTCTAGTGGGCCCGTCTCCCTGTGAGGCTGATTTGACATCAGCATGGTGCCTGGCACACAGTAAGCACTCAACAAACGTTAGAGGGCTTGACTTTTTCTCTAACACACACTATGAAGTTCAAGAGAAATGCAAAACTAGCAGAATATAAAGAAAGTAATTGGTAAGGTAGAAAAAATACTAGACTGGAAAACTGAAGCTTTCCAACTCTGAAAGCCTAGAATTTTATAAGGGAAGAACAAAGGATGTGGAACATGGTTTCAGTTCTGTGATGGCTTATCTCTTCTGAGCACAGAGTTTCTCTTACTTGTGTTCTACCTCTCTCTGCTCCTATTTCCCTGGCCTTGCTATAGACATGGAACATTTTTTATAATTTACTTAGATTTGTTGGTTATTCACCTTCAACTCAAAGGCATATGAGATGGATATTCATTCTACCTTTTTTAAAAACATTTTTATTTATTTATCCATGAGAGACACACAGAAAGAGGCAGAGACATAGGCTGAGGGAAACTCGATTCTAGGACCCTGGGATCATGACTCAAGACAAAGGCAGATGCTCAGTCACTGAGCCACCCATGGGCCCTGCCCCCCACCTTAAAAGAAAGCTATAAAACCTATTATAGGTTGATTTTTAAACATAGGGGCTTTCAAGTATGTTTTTTTTCTGACATTGACCTTTTGCTAATTAAAATAGCAGAAGTTCCTAAGTATTTACCCAAATGAGTTGAAAACTTCTATCTACACAAAGCTTTAGGAGTGTTTCTAGCAGTTTTATTCCTAGTTGCCCAAAATGGGAAGTAACCAAAATAACCTTCTATAGGTGAAGGACAAAGAAACTGGTATATCCATACAATGGAAAATTCACATTTAAAAGAAATGAGCTATCAAGCCCTGATAAGAAATGAAGGAATCTTACGTGCATACTGCTAAGTACAAGAAGCCAGTTTGAAAAGGCTTCAAATTCTATGATTCCTACTATATAACACTGTGTAAAGGCAAATCCATGGAGAGAGTAAAAGCATCAGTGGTTGGTTGACAAGGGCTTGGGGAGGGAGGGAGTAGGAAGAGGCAGAGCATAGGGTTATTCAGGGCACTAAAATGTTACTATACTTTATCATGGATATAGGACGTTAGCATTTGTCAAAACCCATTAGAACTGTATAACACAGGGGGCACCTGGGTGACTCAGTGTTGAGTATCTGCCTTTGGCTTGGGTCGTGATCCCAAGGTCCTGAGATCAAGCCCCACATCAGGCTCCTCGCAGGGAGCCTGCTTCTCCCTCTACCTGTGTCTCTGCCTTTGTCTCTGTGTCTGTCATGAATAAATAAAATCATAAAAAAAAAAAAAGAATTGTATAATACAAAGTAAACTCAATGTAAACTGCAGACTTTAGTTAATAATAATGTATCAGTCTTGGTTCACTGGTTGCAACAAACGCACCACACCAAGGCAGAAATTCATAACAGGAGAGACTGAGAATGTGCTGGGGTGGGGAAAGGAAGTACGGTGGGAACTCTCCATTCTTTCTGCTCAATCTTTCCATAAACAAAAAACTGCTCTAAAAAACAAAGTCAATTAGAAATTCTTGTGCACTGTTGGTGGGAATGCAAACTGATGCAACCACTGTGGAAAAGAGTATGTATATTCCTCAAAAAAATTAAAAATAGGGGCACTTGGGTGGTTTAGTCAGTTAAATGTCTGACTCTTAATTTTGGCTCTGGTCATGATCTCAGGGTTGTGAGATTCAGCCCTGTGTTGGGCTCCACACTGAGCATAGAGCCTGCTTAAAATTCTCTCTCTCTTTACCCCACTTCCCTCTCTTTAAAAAAAAAAGGGGGGGGGGATCCCTGGGTGGCTCAGCGGTTTAGCGCCTGCCTTTGGCCCAGGGCGCGATCCTGGAGTCCCGGGACTGAGTCCTGCGTCGGGCTCCCTGCATGGGGCCTGCCTCTCCCTCTGCCTATGTCTCTGCCCCCCTCCCCGCCACCCCCGTCATGAATAAATAAATAAATAAATCTTTAGAAGAAAGAAAGAAAGAAAGAAAGAAAGAAAGAAAGAAAGAAAGAAAGAAAGAAAGAAAGAAAGAAAGGAAAGAAGAACATAGAATGACCATATGAGGGGATCCCTGGGTGGCTGGGTGGTTTAGCGCCTGCCTGGAGTCCCGGGATCGAGTCCCACATCGAGCTCCCTGCATGGAGCCTCCTTGTGTCTCTGCCTCTCTCTCTCTCTCTCTCTCTCTCTCTCTGTCTCTGATGAATAAATAAATAAAATCTTTAAAAAAAAAATGACCACATGACCCAGTAATTCCACTACTGGGATTTACCCAAAGAAAATGAAACTTGAAAAGATACAATCTTAAAAATCCTAAAAAAAAAAAAAAAAAAAATGACCACATGACCCAGTAATTCCACTACTGGGATTTACCCAAAGAAAATGAAACTTGAAAAGATACAAATCCCTATGTTTATTGCAGCATTATTTATAATAGCCAAGATATGGAACAGCCCCACTGTTCATTGATAAATTAACAGATAAAGAAGTTGTGAGGTACGCGCGCCACACACACACACACACAGAGGCAACACTGGAATATTACTCAGCCAGAGTAAAGAATGAGATCTTGCCATTTGTGACAACTAATGGACCTAAAGGGTATAATGCTAAGTGAAAGAAATCAGAGAAAACAGATACCATATGATTTCACTCATATGCGGAATTAAAAAAACAAATGAGCAAACAAAGAAAAAAGAGACAAACAAAAACCCAGACTCTTACATACAGAGCACAAACTAGTGGTTCCCAGAGGGGAGAGAGGCAGTGGATGGGTGAGATAGGTGAAGGGGATAAGAACACACTCATCATGAGGAGAACCAAGTAAGGTATGGAATTGTTGAATTACTATATTGTACACCTGAAACGAACATAACACTAATTACAGTTTAATTTTAAAAATCCCAAATCTAGGGTATCCCTGGGTGGCTCAGCGGTGGTGCCTGCCTTTGGTCCAGGGCGCGATCCTGGGGTCCCGGGATCGAGTCCCACGTCGGGCTCCCGGAATGGGGCCTGCTTCTCCCTCTGCCTGTGTCTCTGCCTCTTTGAATAAATAAAATCTTTAAAAAAAAATCCTTAAAAATATATATAAATGAATAAAAAAAATGAATGAATAAGTAAAATCTTTTTAAAAATCCTTAAAAATATATATAAGAACATTTAAAAAAATCCCAAATCTATTAATTAAAAAGACAAAAAAAAAAAAAAAAAGGAGAGAGAGAGAAGCAAACTTGCTGTCTCTCTCACAATAGCAACTTTCCATTACAACTTTGCAAGTGAAATTGAGAGCAGGGTAGAAGTACATCTGTCTGAGACACTACCACTGAATTTATGTAAAAACATGTGATTAGTATGGGGGCACCAGGATGGCTCAGTTAAGCCTGCAAGTCTTGATTTCAGCTTGGGTCATGATCTCAGGGTTGTAAGATCGATCCCCAAGTTGGGCTCTGCATTCAGCGTGGAGTCTGGTTGTGATTCTTCCTCTCCCTCTGCCCCTCCCCCGGCTCACACTCTCTCTAAATAAATACGTAAAAAATTTTAAAACAATAAACATACATGATCAGCATGATATCACTTCCCTTTACTACACATTTTAATGTACCTGGCCCAAAGGTTTTGCTCTAGACCTAGACATCGCTTTTTAGGAAGCCCAGGGTATGAACGCAATTGGTTATTTTACTACAAAATTCAAAGGAAGCAGCAGAAGAGGAGGAAGAGGAGGAGAAGTAGGAAGGAAGGACAGAACAGGAAAGAGAACTAGGAGGAAGCTACATTTTTCTACCTACCCCTGCTATGGGAAACCCTCTTCTTTTTCCGAGTAACTAACACTGGAGGCCAGCTACCATCAGAATCAAGTGCTTCCGCCTGTCACCCAGCCTTTTCAATGAATGGAAAATGAAGAAACCTGCCTGAACTCAGAAACTGATAGAAACAATTTGGCAAGGGCTCAGAAACAAAGTATCCAAGCCGTCGGAGAGCATAAGAAATCCCCCTCTCCTGCCCTCTTCCGCACCTTCACCCCCAGGGCCCAAGTGAGCTAACCAAGATTCACCTGCACCCTCATCTCTGACAACCAGTCAGGGCTCTTCCACTACACTGCTGTCATCTTCTTAAAAAGATCAAAGGGCAGGGCAGCCTGATGGCTCAGCGGTTTAGCGCCGCCTTCAGCCCAGGGCCTGATCCTGGAGACCCGGGATCAAGTCCCACATCAGGCTCCCTGCATGGAGCCTGCTTCTGCCTCTCTCTGTCTCTCTCCCTCTCTCTGCGTGTCTCTCATGAATAAATAAATTCTTAAAAAAATCAAAGGGCAAACGCAGGGCTATTTTTCTTCAAAATACTTACAGGAAAGGGAATTCATGCTACAGAAATGGAAGTCTAATACAGTAAATGAATCCTACCAATCACTGGTTTTGAAGAAGCATAATAAATGAATGTTATTAATAGGTAACTAGTTTTGAATATAAAGCACCAATCCTAAGGTATCTGAATATGGAATATTCCATTTTCCTCATGTTGCCTGCACTACATTACCTGTGGTCAGGTCACTCTTATAGCCTCATTTTAAGAGTCAAAGAATTCCACACCAGTCCCCACTCTGGAGGGGAGAGGGCAGCATAGGGCAGGAACCAGCAGGAGAAATCAGTGTCTCTTGTATTTTTAGAAGGTGTGGAAAGCATAGTGAAGATGTGACAGAGACCATACGAGGCCAGCAAAATCTAACACAACTGCTATCTGGGCCTTTGTAGGAAAAGTCTGAAGAACGATGAGGTAGAAGGAACCCAGAATTCTGACCCTGTCGAGCTGTGCCTCTGGCCTCTTTTATATGAGAAAGCAATAAAACTTCTCTGGTGGTAACCAGTATTTTTCAGATCTTTGAAAACTGGCAGCTAACTCACATAATCTCAGCTGATAACTGGAGGATCTCAAAATTTGATCTGTTCATATAATACAGATAAACCAAATGGGCAGTTTCTGACCAGCGATCCACTCTCTTTGGATACAAACTTTTCTTTTTTTTTTTTTTTTAAGATTTTATTTATTTATTCATGAAAGACACACAGAAAGAGAGAGGCAGAGACACAGGCAGAGGGAGAAGCAGGCTCCATGCAGGGAGCCCGATGTGGGACTCGATCCTGGGACTCCAGGATCACACCCTGGGCCGAAAGCAGGCTCCAAACCGCTGAGCCACCCAGGTGTCCCTGGATACAAATTTCTTGATCTCTTGTTGCCCAAAGAAAGAATAGGGTATCCCAGTCATCGTGACTCACCTGTCTCTAAGCCTATCCTTCAATGACAGAGGCTCACAGATGAGTGTATCCTACACATCATTGTTTTAATAGAGCAGAACAGTCAGGCTGTGGGAATTTTAGTTTAATTTTATTTAGGGACCATCAACAAGTCACTGACTTAGAGAACACAAAGACAGCAGCCAGATAACTTTGCTGTGCCCAAACCTTCACGGTGCTCTCCTCTCCCCAGTAAGCTCTCCCCTTTTCTTTTAAATGACAGTGACACCTGCTGGGGAAAAGACAGATATGAAAGCACCCTCTGAGAAATCAAGTCTTTTCTTTAAAATATTTATTTATTAGAGAGAGAGAGAGAGAGCGCGTGCATGAGTGGGGGGAGGGGCAGAGGGAGAAGCAGACTCCCTGCCAAGTGGGGAGCCCCACTCAGAACTCGATTCTGGGACCCCAGGATCATAACCTGAGCCAAAGGCAGACGCTCAACCAACTGAGCCAGCCAGGAGCCCCAAGACTTCTTTAAAACAATTTTTGGCTTTCAGTTACAATTTTCATAGGACACTGCCACAACAGAGTCCAAACAGCTTCTAAATTCCTACTACTGCTCTCCCCAAACAGCAGACTCCGGCATGCGCAGGAAGTTCAGGCTGGCCCTTCGGGGCTCCGGAGGGCTGACTTAAAGAAGCTCCCCTTCAAACTTTTACACTAGGAGGTCCAGAGCAGAAAGCTCCCTTGTTGACCTGGCCTCCTTAACTCTTTTCCCACCAGGCACCACGTCTCAGTGCCTGAGCTTCAGAGCTGCCACCCGGCACCCCTAGGCCCTGGCCTTTCCCTCTTCACACTGTTCTAACCTCAGGTGTGATCTGCAGACCACCCAAAGCTGCAGGCTCATCAGGTGATGAGACCCACCACCTACCAATGCTGCTCTAAGCCCCACAGCTACCGAGAATCCCGCTGATGATCTAACGTGGTCTGCCAAATTTCCCTCATTTTAACTCTTGGAAACTTTTCCTACACTCTTGGGAACCTCGATACAAGCCAGCTCCGAGTCTGATGTGGATGTGAAGGCTACATGGGTGGAGACTGCCCTTGGCCTGCGAACACTAAGCCCTGCTAGAGCCAGCCACTGTTCTGGGCGCTGGGGTGACGCCAGAGGACAGAAAAGGCAGCTGTCCTCCAGCCCATGGAGTTCACCTCTCAGCAGGGCCAGAAGGAAAGAAAAAGCCGCAGAGTGAGATACGCAGCAGCAGAGGTAAGGTGCTTGGAAAACCAGGAAAGCAGGGCACGGTGGGTCAGGGGTCAATCCCTGTCTGCTTGCCTTCTCTGCCTAGCATTCTTTTTACCCCACAGGGTGTGTATGTACCCTAACAATACCCTCTCCATATTTATTTATTTAGGATATACTTAATGAGTGCCAATTTTGTGCCAGACACTGGGTATACTATGGAAAACATATGGTCCTTCTCCTTGTAGTAGTTTATAATCTAGTAAGAGATTACAAGTACATTTTGTGGTAAACATGACAATAGTAACAGTGGGACAAGGAACCTAATTCTGGTGAGGAAGTGACAATGAGGTTGGACCCAGAGAACCGCCAACCAGGGGAGGTGTGTGTGAGTGTGCAGACTCTGCGAGCTCACGCCCACCAGCTGGCACAGAGAGGGGAAGATCCTGACCTGAGAGGGAGACTCCACGCTGGCGAGGACTGAAGCAGCCCCAGTGTGGCTGGGGTTTGGTGCCTCAAGGGAGAGTCGCTGGGCCTGAGGCTGGAGAGGCAGGCATAGGCTTTGTAAGCAGTTTGGAATCCATCTGGTGGCCCATAGCTGGAAGAGCACCCATGGTGTTCCTGTTCTGGCTGCAGCACAGAGGAGTCTGGAGCCTTCAGTTTCAGGGAGAAGTTCTCCAGGAACAGGCTCCTCTGATTACAAGTTCATGGAGAGTTGACATATTCTTTCACTGCTATTAAACTCAACATGCAGGTAACCTGATCAAGAACCTGTCTGTGTAGGCTCTAGAGCCAGGGGGTCCTACCTGCTTGCCTGATGTCGCCTTCACAAGTAAGGGAAACAACATAGTAGCCAGGGCCCACAGCAGCAGCCCCCCTCCTTCCTCTACTCCACAAATCCTGCGGGGGCACCCTTGGGACGTTAGGTTCCTCACCAGGGACTTAACAGAGCAGGGAGCCCAGGGTGCCCAGAGCACCAAGGCATTTCCATCTTACTACCCAAGTCATACTACCAAGACATTCTTTTCTTTTTTTTTTTTTTTAATTTTTATTTATTTATGATAGTCACAGAGAGAGAGAGAGAGAGAGAGGCAGAGACATAGGCAGAGGGAGAAGCAGGCTCCATGCACCGGGAGCCCGACATGGGATTCGATCCCGGGTCTCCAGGATTGCGCCCTGGGCCAAAGGCAGGCGCTAAACCGCTGCGCCACCCAGGGATCCCAAGACATTCTTTTCTTTAAAAATTTGAAAATAGGGATCCCTGGGTGGCGCAGCGGTTTAGCGCCTGCCTTTGGCCCAGGGCGCAATCCTGGAGACCCGGGATCGAATCCCATGTCGGGCTCCCGGTGCATGGAGCCTGCTTCTCCCTCTGCCTATGTCTCTGCCTCTCTCTCTCTCTCTCTCTCTCTGTGTGACTATCATAAATTAAAAAAAAAAAAATTGAAAATATTGAAGATGTACAAAACGACATTAAAATCAAATAATTAACAAATCTTCATGCATTTATCATCAGCTTAAGAAATAAAATGTTGCCCATTCCACCAAAGCCTCATTTTCCCCTCCCTTCCTGACTGTATACTCTGAAATGATTCCCACCATGGGCAATTTGAGGTTTTTCATTCCCATGAATCTCTCTAGAGATATAGTATAGTGGCTATGGGCACGGACTTGGGGTTTACACTTCAGCTCTGCCCCTTACTGGCTGGTGGCCCTGGGTAAGTTACTTAAACTCTCTGTCATTCAGTTGTGCTATCTGTAATATATGGGTAAGTGTGTGTGGGGGGGTGAACTGGGGGTAAGAGAACCTTACTGAGAGGGTTCTTTGAGAAATGAATGTTAATATAAGTAAAGAACTGTTCAGAACAATGTCTAGCACATAATAAGTGCACTATAAGTATTATGTTAAAGAAAAAACGGACACTGGTTAAGGATGGTGAGGCAGGCTCCATCCAGGACTGTCACGATGGGCTGAGAGGTGTAGGGACCATTTACAGGGTCGGAGAGAGAGACTGAGCTGGACTCTGAGGGCAGCGGGGACAGGTGGGGATTTGTAGCCACGGGGAGGTGGGGGAGAAGATGGAAAATCACTAAGAGGAAATGTCAGGGGTAGGGGGGCTTCTGGCTAAATTGAAAGAGCAGGACCCTGGCTGAAGGCAGGCCAGGGTGTCAGGCATCACCCTGGGGCAGGGGGAGGATGAGGAACTTGATCAGATATCAGAGAAGCGGGGAGGGTGTGTTCTGATGAAGCTGACTTAGCAGGGTTCTTGTTAAAACTGGATTTTACAAGGAAGTACACAGATGGGCCTAGGAGATGGTCCAGGAGCCTGACTGACGTTTATTCAACAGTCCTGGCCAGTCTTAATAATCTTCCTCATTCCTCTTCCATTCTTGGAAGCCATGGGAAGGATTTTAGGCTGATGAACAAAAACTCAAAGTCACGTGATATGAAGTGCAATCAGTGAACTAACTAAAGAACGGAGGCAGAGACTCTGATAGGAATGACTGTGGTTAACTCAGCACGGTTACCACAGATACTGACAGGTGTATTTAGGACTGGAGGATTAGATCTCTAGTCTGGCCCTAAACCACCCCACTTAATTTGGGTCTCAGATTTCTATCATCTGGAAAGTGTCAAACATTATACAAAAGTTAAAGGGCAGTCATCCATCCCACTGTTTTTAAAAGTGTTCCCGGGATCCCCACATCGGGGTCTCCATGGGGAGCCTGCTTCTCCCTCTGCCTGTGTCTCTACCTCTATCTCTCTGTCTTTCATGAATAAATAAATAAATAATCTAAAAAAAATTAAAAGTGTTCCGGAGCAGTAGTCAAAGTTGTCTCTCCCTGCCCCCTCCCCAATACGCACCCAGGGGGCAGGACTGATAGGAGTCTGGTTCACAGCTGCAACGGGGCTTCAGGTGTGGATGAGACCCCAAGCAGGACCCCTGGCCCCCTGCACCCATGTGGTTTGGCAGGTGGTGCCCTGGCTGCTCTCCACTGTACCAGCTCTGACTGGAAGCACAGTCCTGGAGATGGTGGCCGTTTCTGTGCAGGGTCCTAGCTCCCCATCACTGCCTTAGAGGCAGCTTCCCAATCACTGCGCTGTGGCGGGGACACTGGGCTTCACTTGAAGTCCATGGTGCCGGTGAGGCCTCCCTGATCCTTTCCCAGAGAACAGCTGTTTGGGATGACACTGTGGGGAATCATTTCTGGAGGCCCAGCCTAGGGTGCATCCCCTCCCTCTGGCCTTGCAATGATTTTACAAGCACCTAATTCCTTGTACTTAAAAAAAATCTAGAGCGGTTTCTATACATTTCAACTAAACTCTGATCAAGAGCACAGATCCTTTTTTAGCAAGTAGTATATTCAGCTCTTTCACTCACCTAGACAACATCATGGTGTGTGGTCATGACCTAGATATTCAACAATGGTTTCCTTGTAATGGCATTTGCTGTAACGAGACTTCGTTACACATGCCTTCCATCAGAATCCCATGGGACGCTACAATAAGCTTAAAGCGCACTAACAGGTAGGCATGCAATGATGTATTTGAAAAGTAACTCTTTAGGGACGCCTGGGTGGCTCAGCGGTTGAGCGTCTGCTTTCAGCTCATGGCATGATCCCGACGTCCTGGGATCAAGTCCCACACCAGGCTCCCTGCAGGGAGCCTGCTTCTCCCTCTGCCTGTGTCTCTGCCTCTCTATGTCTCTCATAAATAAATAAATAAATAAAATCTTTAAAGAAAAAAAAAGTAACTGTTTATAAATAAATGTCAACCTAGAGGGACATGTTAACATGTCTTATTTCTGAAATTTGCATGCCTCTTACAATAGATGTATAAATTTAATAGTTTCCTCATTATCCCTCCAACTACATCTGTGGGTAAGACATTAAAATAATGATGTCCTTTAACTGGTGGCATCTTAAAAGTTAAGAAATAGAAATATTTGTATGATAAAGCATAGAATTTCTCTTCTGTACAGATACCACATAGTGACAGAAGAAAAATATTCAAAAATCATGCATTAATTCTATTTCCAGAATATATTCTTAGAGATTCAGTTTCTTAAAAGTTACAATTTACTTAAATACATGTAAAAGAGAACTATTTTCCAGGGCTAAAGTAATCTGTGATTCTAAGGAAGATTTTCATTATTACAATCTCTTTCTGCAACCTACACAGCAGCAAACACTATAGCAAGCTCTTTAGAACAACAAGAGGTGAGGGGAAGACAGCTACGTGCAGGAGGGTCCATCTGCTGTGTTTATTGGCAGTCCCGGTGGGGTATCAAGCCGTAGCCTTCTGTGTGTTCTGTTGACGGCTTCTGGATGATCTGTCACCATGGCAACTTCGGGAGCTCAACTCAAAATGAGCACAGACTCATTAACTACTAACTACATTATCTTAGTGCCTGTTGCTAATGAGAAAATGCTATTTAGAGATATTTTCTATTCTAATGTATTACAGTTACCTCTCTAAAAAGCATGAAATTAAATTAAATGCTACTCTTAGGCCATCAGACTGGATAATATGAATGTGAAAGTAAGTTTATTTTAATAATGACTACTAACAGTAAAAATCATTTTATTAGAAGATTACTTTGTTTTGGTCCTTGGATTCTTCTACTCTAAAACAATGTGCTATTTATCATACAGGCAAATATTTTTAAGTTCTTTTAAGCAACAGTGGGGAGATTTAGAAGATTAAAATAGAAACTTTCGATAACAGTGTATGTTAAAGACAAGTAACGAATACAGCACTAATACATATTGGCTTTTCTATCATCTTCTCAATATGCAACATTAACTGGAAACACTCCTGGGATGAGGCAACACACTGGACAGACATGAAGGGTGAACAGAGTCCACTGAGCACAAAGCTTCTCAGCTTTCTCACCTCCAGCTTGACCTTGTCCCTTTCCATGCTCAATCACCTGTAACTGAACAAGCTCTTGAAAAACAGCAAATCCTAGATCTCATGAAACACAGAATGTTTAAGTGGAATTATATCTGAAATGTGTTCTCTTGGGGCATGCACACTGCCTTGTGTGGTAGGATTGGGTGTGTGTTTTCTTTAATAAAAGTAAAAACTGTAGAATAGCAATAATCCCAGGATGTTTGTTCTCTCAAAGTGCAGAATCCTAGAACCTGCCAGAAGAGGGAGCCCAAGTCAGACTATGCCAACATTTAGTAGAAGAGGGATGGGGAAGGGAAGGAAATCAGCCATGTTACAATTTGATTCTGAAAAAGAATATTCCACCTCTACATGCCCTGTGCACGTTGAGTCCCCATCTACCTTAGCCTCATTGACACCAGTATCCCACCTTGCTGACGATTCACCTTCTAGGCCAGCTCTTTGTTCAGTTTCTGGAGAATGCTACGCAGGCTGGCCAGCCTTTGCAAATGCTGTTCCCTCTGAATGTGGAAGCCCATGAGTCTCCATCTCTCCAGCCTAGCTGCCTTCTCTCCGTCAGATCCTGATGCAGCCTATGCTCTCACTAGACAATGTTCCTGTCCTTCATAGTAGCCATCCCAGTCAATACTGACACATACAGCACTGCGATTGATGTTTTTGCCCATTCCCCATAAAACTCCAAGCTCCAAGAAGGTGGGAAGCATATCTGGGGGTTCAGATGGGATCTTTTGGTGGTTTTTTTTTTTTTTTAATCTTTTTCTCCCCATAGTAAACAGTGCCAGGCAAACAATAGGTGTTTGGTGACTATCTGCTGGATCAGATGATGAACGCAGTTGGTCTCCAAGTTCTGCTGGCTCTACCACACGACCCTTCCTGTCCATCCTCACCATGCAGCTATCATCTGGAGCATAAAGTGTGCAGTGGTCTAACTGTACTGGCTGCATCCAGTTCCCTCTCCACTGTCTGATTCATCTTTAATCTGGCCTGTTCCATGATCTTTCTAAAACATCAATCTCACGACGTCACTCTCCCACTTAAAACCTCCAGTGGCTCCCTCTGGTCTAAAAGGTCAAATCTCAAGTCCTAATATGGACTCTATGAGCTAGCCTCCCTGCCCTCCACATTGTCCCTCATTTCAACTCCTTCCTTTCTTCCTTTTTTCTTTTTTCTTTTTCTTTTCTTTTCTTTTCTCTCTCTCTCTCTCTCTCTCTCTCTCTCTCTTTCTTTCTACAGGCTATTAAGTGTGCTCAATCCTACTGGCCTTGTGGATGGGTTCAAAATGGCTGAGATAAGGCATCCTCTCTTGTCTCATTTTCATGGCTAACTAGGGGACAATTGGGAAAGGGGCCAACCCTAGCATGCATTCATCTCATTCTATAGCAGTTTTTGCCTTTCCCCCAATTTTCTCACTTATTTTTAAAAACAGGCCATCTTTTCTTACAGAGACATAACTAGTAAATAGAAACATGACCAAGTGAATGTACTTAAATCCTTTCAGGCAGAAGATGTGGGATACATAAACCACAACCCTCAGAACATTTTAGTGCATTCATTTGCTTATATAACTCTCCCTACTAATACATCCCTCTGAGAACAGGGAACTTATCTCTGCCGTCTGATAGATATTTGTTAATTGTTTGTTTAATTAATGAACTTGACAACTCTAGATAGGAAAATTTGACTAAATAGCTCATTTATTAATGCAATCTTTAGTAGGTGTGTTAAAAGCAAGACAAAATGTGATCACAACTAAAAGTGCATATCTTCTGACGTTACATTTGTAACTATATTACAAAAAGCTGCAGACATGGAGAGAAAGGGAAGTGACAGAAGATGAAGGAAGCTAAGCTACAGTGCTGAATCTTTCTGCCCAACTCTAGAGGTCAATTTAATATTAGAAACCAATCCAGAGGAGCACCTGGATCAGTTAAGTGTCTGCCTTTGGCTTAGGTCAGGATCCTGGAGTCCCGAGATTGAGCCCCATGCTGAGCAGGGAGTCTGTTTGTCCCTCTGCCCCTACTCCTGCTCCTGCTCTCTCTTTCACTCTCACACTCTCTCAAATAAATAAATAAATAAATACATAAAAACCTAAATAAACAATCTTAAATAAGCAAGTAACCCAGCTTTTTTAAAAGTAGCAAAATATTTGAATATTCACCAAAGATACACACAAAAAAGCACATGAGGATAACACTCCATACCATCAGCCATTACAGAAATACAAATCAAAAGCACAATGTATCAGAATGTACATGTACCAGAATGGCTACAAGGATCAAGACTGATTTCCAAGTGTTGGTAAGGATGTAGCATTGGGAAGTGGTTATAACCACTTTGAAAAGGTTTTGGAGTTTCTTGGAAGGTTAAAAATAGATATACCCTAAGATACAGCCTTTCTACTTCTACATATTTACCACAGAAAAATCAAAGCACATATCCATACGGAGACTTGTATACCAAAGCTCATAGAAGCTTTGCTCATGAGAGCTAAAAATAAGAAACAACTCAAAGGGACAAATTGTGATATATCCAAACAATGAAACTCTATTCAGCAATAAAAAGGAGTGAACTGCTGAAATACACAACAGGAATGAATATCAAAAGCATTACTCTGAGCAAAAGAAGCCAAGAGTGCATCCTGCATGAGTCTGCTGATCTAACTGGAGTCTAGAAAAGAAAACAATCTGTAGTGATGGGAAGCAGATCAGTGTTTCCCTACAGACTGTTGAAGGTGGAGAGGGCATGAGAACTGGGTTGGCAGGGGTGCAGGGAGACTTCCAGGAGTGATGGATTACTGTCTTCATTGTGGGGATGGTTTCACGGATCACATCTTAATAAGTCTTGGTGCACATACCAAGACTTATTAAACTGTTCTTTTTAAACATGTGCAGTTTACTGTGTGCCAATTTAACTCAATAAAGTTTAAAAAAAAAAACAAAGCAGAGCAATAATCTGTTATATGATTTCTCAGAGAGCAGCCTGTCAACCTCCTTTAGAGCTATAAACTGTAACTTTCTCTATAAACTTGGAGCTGCCTTTACATTTAACGTTTTAGCTTGGTTAAGCTAAATAAACAGATGTGGACTTTTATCTGAGACTTAAGGGCCCTCAAGAAGATGCTTAAAGGGTTTATAAAAGGAGCACTGTGCCACCTCCTTGCCACCATGGATTTATACTTCCTTCCTTCTAAAATTCAATGAAGAACTTATAAGTATGTACCTGCTTAGTTGTTTCTTCCCTCCCCCCCCCCCGATAATTTTTATCCTTTTAAATTGCCTACATGTTTGGAGAAAATACCGTATCTTAATACACTTTCTTCTGTTCCCATGGAAAAAAATTAATGCATTTATTTTATATTCTTTCTGCCAGGTACTGAACAGTAAAATTAAATAGCTACTTTAAATATAGAGAAACATGGCTAAAGAAAGACATCTAATATTTAAAATCCTATAAGATTACATCCCATAAAGATCCCTCACATAATGAATCTCTTAGGAATTTCAGCCTTGGGGATCCCTGGGTGGCACAGCGGTTTGGCGCCTGCCTTTGGCCCAGGGCGCGATCCTGGAGACCCGGGAACGAGTCCCACGTCGGGCTCCCGGTGCATGGAGCCTGCTTCTCCCTCTGCTTGTGTCTCTGCCTCTCTCTCTCTCTCTGTGTGACTATCATAAATAATAAAAAAAAAAAAAAAGGAATTTCAGCCTTATTTGAAAAGATCCTAAGTTACTTCCTAAAATGAATGATTATACTGATAATGGATATACAATATTGATGTCTCCTTCATCTTCGTATAACAGCAGAAAAAAAATCTGACAGCCAGAAGATAGGGGTTCTAGTTCTGCCACTAACTATAGCTGTCAAAACTTGTACAGATTGTTTAGCCTCTTTGAATTTCATTTCTGAACCAATGAAGAACTGGGAAATTTCTAAGGATCCTTCAAATGCTAAGATTTTATTAATTTTGCAGACAGGCAAACAAAATGTCATATTTTATAAAATATACTGTGCCAAGCGCACTAACTAGACTTTTAACTATTGCTTCTAAGGATAACTCATACATTCAAAATAATATTTGTTTTGTTATGTGGATACATGTAAACTCAAGGAATCTGGCCAATTTTATTACACAGTGTAATTCAGGAAAACACAGATGTGATGCCTTATGAAAGCTAACTGCTGAATATTGTGTTGAGCAAATAGCTCACAACTGAGCAAATATCACTCAGCCGACTCTGCTAAAAAGAAGGGCCACCTAACTGGTAAAACACAGAGATGTGGATTCTCACTCATATTTGTTCAAATCTAGATCTGACTATGAAATTGGGAAAGCATCCTTTAAGCTTCAATGCTCATTTTCATTCATACTGAGAAAACCATATGTTTATAGAATGAGCCTTAATAGGAATACAGCACAGTGCAAACAAAACTGTGACCCCAAAATCTTTATCACTGAATGTGAGGCTGCTGAAAGAATATGGTTTCAATTGATTTACATTAACAAAAGCACATATATATTTTCTTAAAATTAGCATTACAAATTGAATGTATGGCAAAGTTGAATACCCAACCGTAAAACTTAAATTATAATCCTTGCAAGCAATATTAGGAGACTAATCATAACACATGAATTTATAAAAGTATAGGACTCAAAAGCATAAAGCATTAATCATATGGAGTTTGAGACATATTGGGTCAAGATACTTGCTTTCATACATGATGTAATTAACTTTGAGCTTCTTGTATGAAAACTTATCTATTTTATGAACTTTAGAAAATCTGGTCAAAACCAATGAATTAAATTACTTCATGTTTATGGGCATTATAATTAATCTTAAAAAAATTAAATCCATAAAAAACCCTAGAAACCCTAGGCTCACAAAGTCATCACATCACATATAAAGCTACTAGTATCTGTGCTCAAATTAAGGGCAGCACCCAAAATAAAGGAAAGAGATTACTGATAACCAAAGCAAAACCCATCTTACAGCATCCGACACTCAGATACCAGGTCCTTCAAAGCAGAAATACAATATGTAAGTGAGGTCATGTCTGATCACCTTCCTCCAACTGTGAGAGCATCTCTAGTCTTACTAAAGGCATTAACAGATTATTGTGCTCAGCTACCTCTTTCTTGAAGCAGAAATTATGAGAAACTATTTTGTTTGTGAAAATCTCATACAACGGTTTTCAAATTGTTCAGTGTAGCTCTTTGAGGCACAGGGGCTGGGGAAGTGTTAATTAGGGGAAGCAGCAGGCCCTGCCTGTCTTGTCCAACACACATGTCCAGTCAGAAATTCAGAATCACCTTCCTGTAGTTAATTTTAATTTGAACCAGTAATAATGGAGCATCTGAGAAAAATTTAAGCCTTAATACTGCTAATATTCATTAATGAATTATCCAGTAGCACTGTTATTTATAATTTAAAAGCTTTTTTTCTTCTGTTTAGGAGACATTAATAAACATTATCATTATGTGTGCTAAGGCTAAGGCTAGATATAGTTAGCACAACTGATGACAAATTACACCCAAAGGAGTAGTAATTTAGAGAAGATAAAAGGAGAAGAGACAACACCAGCACACTTTGGAGTAAGTAAAGAAATGCTCATCAGAATAGTAACAGGAAATAATAATTCTGTGTTGTGTAACAGGATCACTATACAAACATAAGCAATTTGTTACTATTTGAAGAGAAAACATTGACAATGACAAGAGAATATGGTCAGTATTAAATCAGGTTATAAAAACTTCTCAGAATGTTAAAAACAAAAGGAAATAAATATCTCAAAACAATAATGACAAGTGGAAGAAACCACTGTTTCTTATTCAAGATCATAACTGCTAATGCAACCATGTACCACAACCCTTTGAACCTTCTGGAAAAGTGTGCTGTACATTCATACTTCTGGGGGTGAGAAACAAATGTCCTTTCTGGGGTCTGGGCTGCCTTTTAATATTTACTTTATATGAAATCCCATCTTACTGTGACCCTGGGAGCTCGGAGGCCCACTGTGCAGGGGTCAGAAGTCCACCTCTCTCAAGTCCTCTCCTTGCATGAGCAGCTGGCCAGGCACAGGCTGCTTAACTCTCATGTCAGCCTCAGTTTCTTCATGGTCACCTAATACCTGCCCTGCTCAGTTTTGAAGTTCAAATGAAGTCATATACATAAACTTTGTTTTGGAAACTCTAAGATGCCAAACAAAAGCAGGGTATTAGTAGCAACACCTACCACCTGAAACTGCACTCTGATAAGTCTTTATAGCACTCATGCCTACACGTACAACTGTGTCCAACAGAAACTTTAAAATCCTAAAAATTTCCAGTTATTTATAGCTCACTTTTACTGAGCACCAATTATGTGCTGGGCACCAAGCTCTTTTCATACATGATCTCATTTAATCTTCACAGGAGCTTTATGAAGTGGGAGCCACTCACTTACCAGCTTTCTCATTTTCAGTAGGAAATACCTGAAGCTTGGAGAAATGAAGTAACTGGCCCCAAATTCAATAGAGCTGGCAGCTGGAGCTCCTGTGCACATGCTTCTCCTCATCTGACCAGGGCAAGCACAGGGTGAAACTGGTAGTGCTGCTTCCACTGTGCTTCTTCTCCAGCAAATCCCAGGGACACCTTGGTGCCTAGAGGAACTACATGTGTTTCCAATACCTGCTAAGACCCTAACAAGTAAATTTTCTACTTAGAAAATAAAAAAGAAATCTTCTATATATCAATAAGCGAAGAGGGAATACAGAAAGAATATAACTCTTTTTGTTATGTTGTCGGCAAAGAGAAATTAGAAGCTTCAAAAAAATTCAGTATCTTTCAGTTGTTCTTTTCAAATTGGATCACCTTTATCAGTTTAGTCCTTGTTTAGTGAACGGTAAACCAAAGGAAAAGTAAAAAACATTGTTCAGAAAGCGAACAAAACATTCTTTAGGCATTTTAGATTAAACAAATGCCAATGAAATGCAGATGTGAATGAAACCAGTGAGAAATGAAGAAGTACACAGGGAATGATAAAAAGCAGCAGCCAGGGTCAGATTCCTTGTTTTTAACTGTCAATTAAAATAACAGTCATCTTCATCATACAAAGTGTGGTTCTGTCTTAAAATGTACCGCCCCCAAATAAAATAAACTTACCTTTGGTTTTTTGATCAGCAGCCTGGAAAAAAAAAAATCAGAAACTCTTTAGGAATAATAATGTGTAGAATGTGCACATCTATGAAAGTTTATAAGCAGACTTCAATACTAGAAATTTTAAAAAACAAGTTTTTACCCAATTTATTAAAATTTATTACTGAGAAAATGTGTAATTGTCCACATGCTATTATGAGCCAATATTGATCTAAAGATAAAAGAAAAAGAAAAAGAAAAGAAAACCTATCTGGAAGCTCATCAGAGTCTCTGTATTTTAACAAAGACTAAAAGGTACAGTTTAAAATACAAGGTACATTAAACTAGGTAAGACCAACAACAAAAAGCCTAACGTGGTATATTAAATGCCGTAAGATTCACGTAAGATAAGATTTATAGAAGGACATTTAATTTTTAATATTTACCAACAGGATTCATAAAAGAACATTTGCCAAACCTGTAATAATTATTTCTAGCTTTCCTAATAAAATCAGTTACATGGCCCTTTCCTCATTTCTCAGCCATGGCTGTTCCGGACAATTTGCAGTAAGTGGAATAGCATAGCATGGACATTCTTTATAACAAACAACGAAAATCAGACTTCTTTAATACATAGCTCTACTATTTCTAGTTCCTTAAGAAAGACATTCTGTGGCTGTCACCTTATATTTATTTCGCTAGTACTTCTATTTTTTGCTAATTATAGACTAAGCATATTGATTTTTGAGGTCATAAAATGGAATTCTAATATAATGGTTGTGACAATGCAAAATGAGACACACAATGATCACAGGCTATGAAGTAGGAATGCCAGTCAAACCTTTTTCTGAGCACCTTCCTTCTTTTTCTTTTCTTCCTGCTTTTTCTTTTTCTTTTCTTCCATCAAACGTTCCTCTTTTTGTGTTTCTTGTTCTTTCTCCCTATGGAACAAAGAAAGGTGGCATTGCTATAATGTCCATTTTAAGTCAAACAATGAAAAAGCATTAGCTGCAGGAACTTTTAGGTGAGACTGAGTTGCTTGCACAGTATGCAGAAGGGCATTCCAAGAGGGGCATGGAACATGGGGCATTCTTCCAAGGCCACCACTTCCCAGGGTGACCCTGACAACGTTAGTGGTTCAGTGGTCGTTTATTTTACCCATGGGTCGAACACCATGCTTCTAGCAGGATGCATGTTAGGCAATAAGGGTATGAAATAGAGTAAGACACTGTTACGAAGGTCCGGCCTCAGACCCACACCTCTCAGTGTTGTCTCAGGAGCCACATCATCAGCAGGCTTCTGACAACGTATTAAAAATGCAGGTTCCTGGGTTCCACCCTAACCCAACCAAATCAGAGTCTTTGAAGGTGATTCTCATGCACATTATATGTTTGCTTGAAAAATCGATTATTTTAAAAATTTTTTACCCAAGTTTAGTGGTTCAGCACTTATGTACAATACCCGGTACTCATCACAGCAAGTACCCTCCTTAACCCTCATCACCCATTTAACCCATCCCCCTGCCCACCCCCCCTCCAGCAACCCTCCATTTGTTCTCTATAGTTAAGAGTCTGTTTCCTGGTTTGCCTCCCTGCCACCCCATGTTCATCTGTCTCTTAAATTCCAAATGAGTGAGATCATGTGGTATTTGTCTTTCTTATTTCACTTAGCATAATACTTTCTAGCTCCATCCATGTCATTGCAAATAGCAAGATTTCATTCTTTTTTGATGGCTGAGTAATATTCCATTGTGTATATATACCACAACTTCTTTATTCATTCATCAGTTGATGGGCTCTCTCTGTAGTTTGGCTACTGCTGATAATGCTGGTGTAAACATCAGGGTACATGTACACCTTTAAATTCATATTTGAGTAAATACTTAGTAGTGCACTTGCTGGATGGCAACAAGCTTATAACTTTTGGGGAATTCTTATACTGTCATCCAGAGTGGCTACACCAGTTTGCATTCCCACCAATAGTGGGAATGGGCATCTTTTCAAAGAGAAAGCAATTCTTTTTCCTTTTCTTTTAAGAGTTATTTATTTATTTATTTATTTATTTATTTAAGATTCCTACATGATATGTTTGTTTGAAAGGGCAATTTTAAAAATAAATTTATTTTTTATTGGTGTTCAATTTGCCAACATATAGAATAACACCCAGTGCTCATCCCATCAAGTGCCTCCCCTCAGTGCCCGTCACCCAGTCACCCCCACCCCCCGCCCACCTCCCCCAATTTTTTTCTTTTATTTATTTATTTATTTATTTATTTTTTAATTTTTTTTCTTTTAAAGTAGATTCCACGAACAGTGTGGAGTCCAATGCAGGGCTCAAGCTCATGCCAGATATCAAGATTTGAGCTGAGGGCAGCCCGGGTGGCTCAGCGGTTTAGCGCCGCCTTCAGCCCAGGGCCTGATACTGGAGACCTGGGATCAAGTCGCACATCCGGCTCCCTGCATGGAGCCTGCTTCTCCCTCTGCCTGTGTCTCTGCTGCCCCCCACCCCCACCCCGTGTGTGTGTCTCTCATGAATAAATAAAATCTTTTAAAAAGATTTGAACTGAGATCAAGAGTCGGATGCTTAACCAACTGAGACACCCAGGTGTCTCAAAAAGCACTTTTATCTATCTATCTATCTATCTATCTATCTATCTATCTATCTATCTTTCTATTTATTTTAGAGAGAGAGCACATGGAGGGGGGAGAGGCAGAAGGAAAGGGAGAGAGAATCTTGAGCAGGTTCCAGGCTCAGTGTGGAGCCCAACACGGGACTCCATCTCCTGTCCCTGAGATCATGACCTGAGCTGAAATTAAGAGCCACCCAGGCACTCCGAGAGCAATTATTTTTTAAACAGATTCCTACACAGCATGGTGAGCTACTATAAGGATACGCAGGAGCACAGCACAGAGTAAAAACCACTTGGAAAGGTCAGCCTGTAAGCCAGGGCTTGCACACTGCAAAAGCATTTGGCTGGCACAGAGTAGTGTGTTAGATATCAATTTACTGCTGGGCAATTCCAGTCAACCTTCAACACAGATTCTGCAGTAAACGGGCAGTTCCTTTAAGTATTTCTCCTTTCCAGGGAGCATACCTGAGCATGTAGCTTTAAGGACACCAGTGATTACACCAGCCTTGAGCCAGAAAGGGTGGTCCCACAGCAACCTCGCAGCACGTGGTCTAGTGTCACCTGTCTGTGACCCTTTCAGCAGACACTGTTATGCTCTGGGCTTCCTGCTGCTTGCCCTACCCTACATTCATGCCTTGTGGTCCTGCTGATGACAGGGCCCTCCAGACTGGGACCCCGTGTGCACCACATCTCCTGCTGCACTGCTATTCCTACTTCCTCAGCACAGCCCATGGCTGGCCATTGACTGCAGCTTGCCACCAGGAGGGCCGCCCCCAGGACCCCGTTTTCCTGTGTGGCCCTGTGACTGGCTACTGGCTGTGGCTTTCCTGAGCCAGTCCTGTGTTCTGGAGGTGTGTTTCCTGCTGCCCAGCAACTGCACACTTGCTGACATGCGTTAATCATGGAGGTGCTCTGCTACTCATGGGCTGCAACTACACCTTCTTCAGCAAGTCTGAACCCTAGACTTCCTCAGGGACTCTCCTTCAGCCCTAGGCCACATGGTTTCTAAAGCGACTCTTTTATCACAGTTTAACTATTCTTTGTAAGAAACTTTCCCTGTTTCCATTACTGTGTGCTTTTTATCTCCTGCCTGGGCCCAGGCTGATACAGGCAGGAAAGAGGATGTACCAGACTAAATAGAAGAAACAGTATGCACAATGTATGTAACACAGTATGTTAATGTTGGTTTGAATTTACTGATTTTGAGGTTTTTCATTTGTAAATGTGCTTTATATACAACTACATACATAAGGAATATCAACCTACTGTCAGTTTCTATGTATTTAAACACTATCATAATAAACATAATTTAAATCAACAGTGTGTGTGGAGGTACTTAGAGAATATTCTTTCTCTAAAACAGTGGTTCTCAGTTTCGGCTGTTCATCAGAATTACCTGGGAAGTTTTAAAAACTTCTAAAACCAGGGCTGCCAATCCATTCTGTGCAAGCTCTGGGAGTGGAACGCAAATGTCAGCAATTTTTAAAGCTTCTGGATGGCTCCAATGTTTAGCCAAGGTTAAGAACACTGCTTTTAAAGAAGTTCAGTAGTTTATCAAGTTTGGGAAATGGCAATCACTTGTTATCTCAGATGACACTTTCCAGGAATATTTGCATGTTAGGCAGTGGGGAGACACCAGGAAATCTGTGAGTGATGGGTGAGGAATATACATCTTGGAAAAAAGTGAATAAAAACCAAGTAGTGGCTGTCTTCCTCTACAGTTATACTTTCTTAATCTATAGTACAAAGAAAGCCTTAAATTATCCTCAGTAAACTTAACAAAATAGGCAAGCATAGGTGCACCTTTAAAAGGTATTCAATTGAAGATGAAATAAAAATGATCGCTTTATTCTATTGCTCTGACAATTAAAGCAATTAGAGCTGCTACTCCTCCAGCAGTACAATCAAGGTTTTACTATAACAGTAAAATAAAATGTAAATAAAGGGACCATGTAGCCATCTTTTTCTTAATTTATTTATTCATGAAAGACAGAAAGAGAGAGGCAGAGACACAGGGAGAGGGAGAAGCAGGCTCCATGCAGGGAGCCCAATGTGGGACTCAATCCCAGAATTCCAGGATCACACCCTGAGCTGAAGGCAGACACTCAACCCCTGAGCCACCCAGGTGTCCTGCCATGAGCTATCTTAAGCCTTGCCTGCCTGAGTTCATGTGTGTATGACAAAGCACAATTCAGATGTATGGTCTTTAATATAATTTTATCTAATTTCCTGCTAGTTACAGTAACTTCTACCTCAAGTGTACAGTTTCTGGATTTCTCACTAATAATTAAAAAATCAACATCAAATCACATTTTTACTTTAAAAAGAAAGACATCTTCCATAAGTATACTTTATTTTCAAGGGACACCTTATTTCCTGAAATGATTTGGAGGGGCATCTGGCTGGCTCTGTCAGAAAAGCATGCCATTCTTGATCTTGGGGTAGTGGGTTTGAACCCCACATTGGGTCCAGAGATTACTTAAGAAAATCACCCAGATTTGGGAAGTTTCTTGACCCATTGGAGAAGGAAAAAACAAATACGTATCAAATAGCTGACACTTCAACATCCTGGAGGTTGGGGACAACCGACTCCCCAAGCAGTTGGAAATCCATGTACAACTTTAAACTCCCCCAAAATGGACTATAGTCTGAGGTTGACCAGAAGTCTTACTGATCACATCACAGACGATTAACACATATTTGTATATTATATGTATCATATACTATATTACTAAAGTAAGCTAGAGAAAATAAAATATTAAGAAAATCATAAGGAAGACAAAAATCTATTTATGGTACTGTACTGTGTTTATGGACAGGAACCCATGTGTAAGTGGAGCCCCCAGTTGTTCAAGGGCCAACTATACAGGGAAATTGGGTCAGTATTTTTGATATGTGGAGCTGCTATGAGGTGGACTCACAAGGTGAGCTGCAAGGAGAATAAAGAAAAGGAGGGACAGGGGTGCCTGAGGGGCTCAGTTGGTGAAGCATCTGTCTTTGGCTAAGGTCATGATCCCCAGGGTTCTGGGATCAAGTCCTGGGTTGGGCTCCCTGCTCAGTGGGAGCCTGCTTCTCCGTCTCCCTTTGACTCTTCCCCCCTGCTCATGCTCTCTCTGTCTCTTTCAAATAAATAAAATCTTAAAAAAAGGAGAGGGAGAGGGAGGAGAGGGAGAGGGAGAGGGAGAGGGAGAGGGAGAGGGAGAGGAGAGAGGAAAGGAAAGGAAAGGAAAGGAAAGGAAAGGAAAGGAAAGGAAAGGAAAGGAAAGGAAAGGAAAGGAAAGGAAAGAAGAGAGGGCCAGGTTGGGAGAATTTCATTTTTCACTTTAATTTTTAATTTTAATTTTTTCTTTTTATTTATTTATTATTTATTTATGTATTTATTTTAATGATTTTTAAAAACATTTTATTTATTTATTCAGAGAGAGAGAGAGAGAGAGAGAGAGAGGCAGAGACACAGGCAGAGGGAGAAGCAGGCTCTATGCAGGGAGCCTGACATGGTACTCGATCCAGGGTCTCCAGGATCACACCCTGGGCTGCAGGCGGCGCTAAACCACTGCGCCACCGGGGGTGCCCTAATTTTTTCTTTTTAAAATTATATTTAAATTCACGATTGTATATACATGTGTAAAGGTAACTATTTTTTTCCAGTGTACTCTGTGTTTTTCTCATTTGCTTGGAGGCCCCTCACAGATTCTTCCTCCCTCCACACTGACAGCAAAGCCGCTACTCCCTCACTGCCTGTCCTTCTAGATAACCCATGTTAACCACTTTGTTCATAACTTCCCGGGTCTTTCTCTGCACTCAGGTAACTATGGAAACATATAGACTTATATTTTTTTACAATGCATTTTATTTGGTCAGTTTTGTAAAAGTGAGATTGTATATTACAAACTCTTTTGCTTCTTGCTTTTCTCATTGAATACGCCCTGCCCCCAACTAATTGATCCAATCTATTATTTCTAATGGCTACGTAATATACCATGGTGTAAATGTTATCTTATCCCATTCAATCACATCTCTATTTGTACACACGCACTTCTTCCCCAGTTTATTACCACTACAAGGAACTCCAGCTCCTGCTAAAAAAATCAGCATTGCTTTGGCTGATGGTACGTACATCTTCTGTTTGAGTAGTGAAAACTAAGTAAGGAGAAAATCTGATATGAGGCTCAACTTCTGGACCCCACACTGGACACAGGGCCAAAACTTTGATGTAAATCCCCTATACTCTGTATGGCAAAGCATATTATAATGGGTCCTCACTATAGTGAGTTTTATTAGAAAGAAAATATTTTTAACAAGTTGGGTTTTAATAATCTAATATTTCTTTTATTCTCAAATAGTTCAGCCATCAGCTTAGGATGCTTTGGGTGGAGAAAGCAACACTTTATTTTGGAAGCAGCTAGAAGAAGAAAGAGTTGGGAAGTAGAGGAGTCCCCATAACTGAAGCTTCAATGTGTATCAGTCATCTCAGGATTCCTTGATAAACTACACATTTTTCCAGAGAAACAGGATTCAAAAGATACAATTATGTTGGTAGACTGGGAATGCAGTCACCCTATGCAAAACCCTTCATTGGAAAATCTTCCAAATTTCGTCTTTTTTGTTAGTTGATTATTCCTTTTTTGCAAAAGAACAGGATTCAATAAGGAAGGCAGGCTTATTTCTACCTTGAAGGTTTAGTTACCAGAAATTTTACTCGGTTTTTATTCCAACTTAGTTTTCACTTACAAGACAAAACCACAGCCCATGCTCTGAAGTTATCTTGGTTAGACTCCAATGCCATGTCATTAAAATATTCACTAATTCACTGTGTGTCTGTGTTACATGCCATTATTTAGAAAGTTTGGCTAATTCAATTAGAATTTCCTGACAGTGTTTAGGTTAGGAAAGGCTGGCAAAGTGCTATCAGACAAACTTTAAAAAGGAAGAAGGAGGAAGTGGTATCCTGTCCAGCTGTCACTGAAATACTTAAAAGATTCTCGGGATCCCTGGGTGGTGCAGCGGTTTAGCGCCTGCCTTTGGCCCAGGGCGCGATCCTGGAGACCCAGGATCGAATCCCACATCAGGCTCCCGGTGCATGGAGCCTGCTTCTCCCTCTGCCTGTGTCTCTGCCTCTCTCTCTCTCTCTGTGACTATCATAAATAAATAAAAATTTATAAAAAAAAAAATAAAAAAAAAGATTCTCAATTTTTTCACCATGTGTTTGAATACCTGCTCTGTGCAGAAAATACGCAGGAGGCCCTGTGGGCAATACATGAGGGAGGAGACATAGAAACAGTCTTAGATCTCTAAGGACAGAGAATTTAATAGGAAAGTAAGTAAGACTTGAATTACCTTTAATATTTGATAGACTATGGAAATAAACAGGGTTATGTAGCAAAGAGAATATGCTTGGGATTTAGAATCACAGGACAGAGTTCTAAAGTAAAGGTCACTAGCATACAAGAGGTCAAGAACTCATGGGTCCGAGTATTGGATGGACTGTCTACAAGAACCGTGGAGTCATTCAGTGTTTTCCAGAACTAGGGGTGGAAAACAGAACCATGGATCTGATAAGACCAGAGGGTAGAAGGAAGTGTTTTTATTTGAGGATCAAAGGATAATATAGTTGACAGAGACTCTCTGGTCTCCTGAGGTTCACACCTTTGTATAAATGCTCTCTTGTGAGTGTGGGAGGGACCTGTGATTTGCTTCTCACCATTTGAATATGGCAAAGGTGATGGAATGCTGTCCCCCTGACATTATATAAGACTCCCATCTTTTTAGCAAACTGGCTTTAGTCTCTCTCTTGGGTGCTGGCTTTGAAGAAACAGCTATCATGAATCCTACTTCTACAAGGAAATGAATTCTGTCAACTGCCTGGGTGAGCTTGGAAGCCCATTCTTCCCCAGGCAAGCCTCGCAGGGGAAACACAGCCTTGGCCTGGACTCCAGCCTGTAGCAGGCCCAGTTAAGTCATGCCCAGCCTCTTGAAATTGTGAAATAATGAATATATATTGCATTAAGCCACTACATTTGTAGTAATCTGTTATGCAGCAAAGAAAACTAACGCAGGTTAATGATTTAAGACTTCTGGGGCTGACCAAGATGGAGGAAGACCAAGATAGCCTCTCTTAGCCGCTAATTACAACAAAAGACCAGAAGTACGATGTAAATACACAAATACAATAATGAAAAGCAAGCAAAAGCTGGTAGAGTAGGGAGGAGACTCAAAACTTGGGGAGGTGACCTGCATGGGGGTGAGTTTCTTATTCTCCCCTTTTCTCTTGCAGTCACAGAGCCGTGTTGTGGCAGTGGTGGCACAGGCAGGCAAAACGAAGAGAACCCAATCTTTTTGAACAGAGGATGAGGAAAAGGAGCTCTTGTGAGCTAGACAGTGTGGGGGAATCCCAGACAAGTACTGGCTGAAGAAGACGTCTAAATGCTGTGTATAAATGTTCTCAAACTTGGGCTCACCTTCATTCAGGTCATGCATGTATGGGACAGATCCTGGAGAGCAGAGTAAAAGCTTTGAGAACAACAACAAAAATCAACATGCTCTAGAGGAATTTGATTGGACTCAAGATCTGTGTAACATATTCAAAACATTCAGAATAAAATCCAAAATTATTCCTCAAAGAACCAAAAACAAACAAACACCCAGCTGTCAAGACAAAAGACAAAGAATGCTCCCTCTCAGATGACCCAGGTGTTGGAATCATCAAAGACTTTACAGCAGTTATTATAACTTTGCTCCAGGAGGCAATAAAAGTAAACACATTTGAAACAAATGGTGATTTAGGAGTTCACAAATAAAAACAGAACCATAAATAGTTCTATAAAAAAATAGAACCAACTAGAAATCTTAGAACTGAAAAATAAAAGTCTGAATTAAACACTTCACTGGATGGGCCCAACGGAAGAATAGATATGACAGAGGAAAGAGTCTGTAAATTTAAAAGAGCAACAGAAATTATCCAACCTGAAGAACAGAGAGAAAAAAGATTGGAAAAAAAAATGAAGAGCCTCATGGACCCTAAGGATAATATCGAAAGGTCCAACACTCATGGTACAGGACTTCCGGAAGCAGAAGAGAAAGAGACGTGAAGAAATAATGGTGGAAAGCTCCCCAAAGTTTAGTGATACACATAAATTTACAGATTCAAAAAGCTCTGTAAACTCTAAATAGGATAAACTAAAAGAAAGCACACTCAGACATAGCATATACCACGTACAAGCAGCCAGTCTCAAAAGGATATATGCCATATGGCTCCATTTACAGGACGCTCTGGAAAAAGAAAAATTTTAGGAACAGAAAAAGACCAGTGGGCCAGGGGTGGAGTAGATATTGACTACAAAGGGGCAGAGCAAGGGAATGCTTTTGGAGGGTGATGGATTGGTCCTAAATCTTGATTGTGATGGAGGTTGTATGTATATATGTACTGCATGTATATGCTGCATGCATTTGTTGAAACTTACATAACTGTACACCAGAGAGTGAATTATACTGCATGTAAACGTTTAAAAAGTAGATAAAAAGAACAAATGGATAGGGTAGGGGACCAGGGATTAGCATGGGATATAGGGCTAAAGATAAAGGTCTCCACTTCCCACAGGACCATAATACCATAAGGCACAGAGGGGAGATGTGGAAAAAAGGACAAAGAAACTATTAGGAACAGATGACTGCAGGGACCTTTACTTTGGAAGGATGGAGAAGAACCATGGCAAAATCAGTTGGCCTAAAGGTATTCCAAAGGAACTCCAACATAATTTTCGTTTTAGAGCTAATACTGACTTCAGCCCCAAGGTTGAGTTCTCAAGACATAGTATTGTGTCTACACCACCAAACCAGAACAAAACCTAGCAGGACCTCAGGAGCAGTTATTACAGTCTGACCAGACTTCTTAAAAAATAATACCTCTTGGGATCCCTGGGTGGCGCAGTGGTTTGGCGCCTGCCTTTGGCCCAGGGCGCGATCCTGGAGACCTGGGATGGAATCCCACGTCAGGCTCCCAGTACATGGAGCCTGCTTCTCCCTCTGCCTGTGTCTCTGCCTCTCTCTTTCTCTCTCTCTCTGTGACTATCATAAAAAAAAAAAAAAAAATAATAATAATAATAATAATAATAATACCTCTTGCTTCTCACCTTTCTGGTGTTGGTTATCCACTGACATAAGTATATCCATTCCCCTGTTTCACTCATGCTTTCCTGCTATATCCCATGCTAATCCCATTTCCCTGTTTCACTCATGTTTTCCTGTTATATCCCATGCTAATGCTAATAGGGTCCCCCACCCTATCCATTTAATTGAAACCCTTCCTCTCATCAGACCAAGAATGGAAGGGAAAGAGGGACACACGAGGGAAGGATTTAACATTCCACTGGCTTTTCATCACAGAATAAATGATGTTCCTCATGTGGGTTGGCTTTTCTCTGAACAATCAAGAGGTTCACCTCTATCCACCATTTTTGCCAGTCAGCTCCCTCTAGTCCTCCACTGATAACTATACCCCAATTTCCCTCATTCGAACTCCATGGGCAGTGACTCCAACCAAAGGGTACTGCATTCCTGGGCCACCCACTAGATTAGGGTCAGGGATGAACCTAACAGGATCAGAAGAATGGAAGCTGCTGGAGCCATCTTAACCACAGAAGGCCTGAAAATGAAGCCATTGCCAAGAAAGAGAAACTAAGAAACAGAGTGAGAATGGAGTCTCCAGAACCAGGATCTATGTTCTTTGAGTCCAGAAACAGGTTGTTTCTGTGGCCCAGCATCTCAGTGCCTTGCCCTTGCCTTGCCCTTCTAGACACTCCTTGAAATGTGAATCCTGACCTGCGTGGCAGACAGCTGGAGCAGCTGCATCTCAAGGCCAGCTCTGTTCGTGCTTGCTGCCCACATTCGGCAGGCTGCGGAGCCCGGCTTTTTGACGTTCCCTTCCATGTCAGCTGCCTCCTATCATCCCTAAAGTTCCTCTTTACCTCCCCCCTTCGGCTGTACAGAGTCACTTTCTGTTGCTTGTAACCAAATAATACTGATAAACAGTTTCTCAATAACCTATTTAATTTAGGCTTATTCAGGAAAAGGAAGTGCTGACTGGATTCAGCACTATTTATGATTTGTCTCAAAACTAATCAAGTTCAGTAAACATTTTAACCACTATAAAAACTGCTTTAAAAAAAAAAAAACTTCTTTAGTATTACTATATTAACATGTTAATTACAGATACAAGAGTCATTAAGTGCCACGTTGTAAAAACCTTTTCTTTATTTCATTTCTGAGTTTAAAGCAGCCTCAAATTGAAAAGGACACTATAATTTTTAATGTTGCTCCACTTTCACAGTCAATTTATATAATGTGTACTTTAAATATGCTTAAAATAAGAGAAGCAAATCTTCAACCAATCTCTCAGATATAGCAGTCCTTGCTGCTATGTCCTGGTGTGTAAGCTACAGAGTGGTTGTTAATAATGACCAGGATTTCACTGTTTGCTAGAAAGTTTTAAAATCTGTACTGTGTAACCCATGATAAGCATCCCTTTCCCAAGTGTCTACTTCCAACTACTTAGGAATCTGGAGGTGGTGAACTATGCTGACTATTGATTTACTGCCTCTGAGCTCCACACTCAGCTTTCTGGCCACTCTGTGAAAACCAATCTGGGACCTTCCAGCATTTTTCCTTGTTCAGTAGAGGGCGCTGGAGAGATACAGCAGAAGAGTGTTTTCTCAGGGCAATGCTCCCAGCCCCCCAGCAACTTCCTAGCCCCTTGCCCCATGCCCCTTGCTCAGTGAGTTCTCCACCAGCCCATGGGCCATGGCTGTGCCCTCTCCAATGAGGTGTGGACCTCGGCCCAGGAAGCTCTCACAGGGCCAGCTCAGCCCTAGAGGCAGTGGCTCCTCCTGTATCTTCTATTCCCATATCCTTGAAAACCTTCTTTAATTCTGCCTAGCCAATCCCTTTTACTTCAATCCCCTGCTACAGTTAGCACCTCTTTATATTAAATTGTCCTTGTTCACGCTGCTTGCTGTATGATAAAAAGAATCCTTAAATTAGAGCCTATTTCAATTCTATCAATAAACTGGAGACTTTTTAATACTGTCACACCAACAAATAAATAATATTCCCAGATGTGTTTCAATGACAAATAGATGACATGCCAGCATAAAACTACAAGTTAAACTTAATTAATAACATACCTCAAATATGAAACCTGATAAATGGGGGGAAAGACTCTATTTGCCTGAATTTGGCTAATATTTGTCAGGTATTTTTTTTTTAAACTCCATTATACTTCTATGCTCTACAACTTGTGATACACCTGGGCAAATTTAGAAAAGGCTCTCCTTCATGATTATGAAAAAGAAAGGACAAAGTCCCAGCACCATAGGATGGTAGGCCAGCCACCAAAGCAATGAAGCCGGTGCCTGGGGCACTTATCAATGAGAGCTCTGAGCTGCACATGATCTCCAGGGTAGCTTTCTAATAGGAAATTCTGCAATTCTGTGAACTAAAAAGACTGTTAACCGTAGATACAGTTTCGGGAGCCATTAAACTAACTTGTGCTCAAAGTTGGATTCTAATTTGGGAGAGCAGGCAAGTTCACAAGACCTGAGCAGAAATAGCTTTATGACAATCTGCACAAGGGAAAAGTCAAATATAAAAAGAGATGATACCACCATCCACCCAGTCCTCTGATCTGGGAACATCTATGAAGCTGAGGGTTTGTAAGTAAGGACAGTAGGAAAGGAGGTTTCAGGGGTATGCACTGAAGTCATAAGCTAATAAAGGAGTCAAATGCCTGCCTAAACAGTTTCTATAGTGAAACATAAGGTAGAAAAAAAATGATTGCCCTATTATATTTGTGCAAAACCCCCCACAGATATTAAAAGGATTATCAATATTTCACATTAAAAATGTTAAATGTAAAAACCTGTATTTCAGAAATGATGAGCAAGAAAACCTACCTGAAAAATATGTTACAGAAAAAAAATTAAATTTTTATTTTGTTTTTAAACACACGCCAGGGCAGCCCCGGTGGCGCAGCGGTTTAGTGCCGCCTTGCAGCCTGGGGTGTGATCCTGGAGACCCGGGATCGAGTCCCACATCCGGCTTCCTGCATGGAGCCTGCTTCTTCCTCTGCCTGTGTCTCTGCCTCTCTCTCTCTCTCTCTCTCTGAATAAATAAATAAATAAATCTTTTAAAAAATTAAAAATAAAAAAAAATAAACACATGCCAAGTTCATATGGGGGGGAGGGAATGTTCAGACAGATGCTAGGGGAACCACCTAGCAAGAAAAGAAGTGTTCTGTAATTTGCTATACGTTTCTTATATTATCAGGTTGTCTTTAGTCATTTAGCAAGAACAGTGAACTGCTTTCTGAACCAGTTTGAGACCCTCATCTGCTTAGTCCCATGCTTAGGACATTAACAAATATTTATCGGTCACAGACTCTTGTCCCTGTACTTTTTTTTTTTTAAGATTTTATTTATTTATTCATGAGAGACACACGCAGAGAAAGAGGCAGAGACACAGGCAGAGGGAGAAGCAGGCTCCCTGCAGGGAGCCCAACGTGGGACTTGATCCCGGATCTCCAGGATCAGGCCCTGGGCCAAAGGTGGCGCTAAACCGCTGAGCCACCGGGGCTGCCCTTGTCCCTGCACTTTACACCGCTGCCTTGGGATTACTACCTTAAACCCCCAATTCTAATACTCAAAGTCTGGAATCTGATAGGAACTGTGTATCCAATATTATGTTCATATACCAATTTTTAAAAGCATGTTTCTGGAATGCCTGGCTGGCTCTGTCTGTAGAGCATGCGACTCCATCTTGGGGTTGTAAGTTCAAGACTCATGTTGAATGTAGAGATTACTTAAAATTTTTTTAAAAATAAAAAAACACACACAAATATTTCCTATTACTCTTATAATGTCACCTTACTGCTAGTTGCCAACATTCTAACTTTCCTTAAAAAAAAAAAAAAGTCTAGAATTTACCTCCTTAAAGGATTTTAATGGAACCACACCTAGTAAGGATTAATATAAGTATTCAGAGCTAATCTTCAATTTGTCCTATAGTGAAATCAATTAACAATTTACCAAATTAGGTTACTATTTATGATCCAATTCCTCTCTTTGTCCTTTATGGCGTCTCATTAACCACGAGAAAACACACCAGTTCTATAGGAAAAAGTTTCCCTGGCACTCAGGTCTAAAAATAAGGTTTTCAGGGTATACCTCACATAGGTGACAGAGTCAAGCAGTGGACAGCCTCTTTCATTCCCTGGAGCATGCATACAGTAGGCTTTATTACACCATGTCTTGCAACCTCTCATAGCCAAAAGCATGACAGGAAAACTCAGTAAACTCTCAAAAACTCAGCAATTCTCTGGGGAACCAAGGCAATATGGTCCAAAAATATGAAGGTTTTGTTTTGCTTAATCCAAACATATAAACTAGAAAATCAAACAATCCTCCATAAATACCGGGTCCAATCGAAAAAAAATACGAGGGCAGCAGATGAGGTTGTAGTCTTTAGAAAAACTAATGATGAAAAAAAAAAAAAAAAAAAAAAAAAAAAGAAAAACTAATGATGACAATTGCTGTCATTTTGTAAAGCACTTGGGCTAGGTCTGGGCCCTTTTAAATAGATGATGTCATTCACTCCTCCAAAGAATCTTGTTGAGGGGCACCTAGCTGGCTCAATTAGTAGAGCATGGGACTCTTGATCTTGGGGTTGAGAGTTTGAACCCCACATTGGGCACAGAGATTACTTAAAAAAAAAAAAAAGAATCTTGTTGAAATGGGTATCACTGGCATCTAAAAAGGACAGGAGGGATCCCTGGGTGGCGCAGCGGTTTAGCGCCTGCTGTTGGCCCAGGGCGTGATCCTGGAGACCCAGGATCGAATCCCACATCGGGCTCCCGGTGCATGGAGCCTGCTTCTCCCTCTGCCTATGTCTCTGCCTCTCTCGCTCTCTCTGTGTAACTATCATAAATAAATAAAAATTTAAAAAATAAAAAATAAAAAAATAAAAAGGACAGGAATCTAAAACTCAAGGGATCTCTGTGAGCAACCCAATGTGACACTGACAGGAAGTGACAGAGCTGCCATTCAAGCAGAGGTCTGACTGAATCTGAAGCATACACTGCATCCATCACACCAGAATATACGCATCTCCAAAGAGCACGTACTCCTTACTGTAGCCAAACAGTGAGAGTCATCTGCTTCAGACTGGAGATAAACTGATAGTAAGGCTCACCTCATTTTTTTAGAAATACAAGAGCCCAACCAAAACATCTCTCAGATGATCAATTATTTACAGTACAGACAAAGCTGCTATAAAAGACCTCAAAATATAAGGTCCTCAAGATGTTTCTCCCCCCCACCCCTCAGTCCAGAGGCTGGCCAGGTATCACTATTGCCTGAGGTCATCCAGGGACCCAAAGTTCTTCTCACTCACTAGAAGAAGGAAAGAGGAGCTGGAGAGCAAGCCATTTCTTTTTTGGTTCATGACCTGGAAGTTCACATATTTTTTTTTCTCACATCCAATCAATCAGAACATATTCACATGCCCATATCTATATCCAAGGAAAATGTCCCTAAGTGCACATCTAAAAGAGAATGCATTACAGGAGGATAAGGACAGCTTCTGGAACCAATGGATGGCCTGCACACCTCCACATGGAGATAAAAAAGTTTTTCTGGGGCAGCCCCAGTGGCGCAGCGGTTTAGTGCCGCCTGCAGCCCAGGGTGTGATCCTGGAGACCTGGGATCGAGTCCCACATCAGGCTCTCTGTATGATGCCTGCTTCTCCCTCTGCCTGTGTCTCTGCCTCTCTCTTTCTCTCTCTCTCTGTCTCTATGAATAAACAAATAAAATCTTAAAAAAAAAAAGTTTTTCCGAAACCAAACAGGTACACATACATAAATTTGAGTCTGTGTGTTACTTGAACGAATGATACATTAATCAAGCTCCCAACACTCAGCTCTATAGAATATGACCAAAATGACTTTAGGCAGAAAGTTCTTGAAGGGATCAAGATGTAACCAGTTACCGCTAATGGCTACAGAAAAATCTTAGTGATGCTTCTAATGGAATGACTGGGCATCACAAGGTTCTCAGTAAATCTTCCACAATGAATTTGTTAAAAAAAATACCAAATATTATCTAATCTAAGATGATTTTAAATACAGGATGCACCATTATTTTATGCATCACTAAGAAAAATGATGCCAATTAAATATGCTATTATCTATAAGATGCATGCCAATTTCAGAGATGTTGAAAGTGAGAAAAATGCTTCTTAGAACAAATGAAATATAGTATGCCCTGAAAAAAACAAATAAAATTGATCTACCCTATAAAATTACTGGCTAAAAACCAATTAAATTTTGAAGACAGGGCAGTCCCAGTGGTGCAGCGGTTTAGCGCTGCCTGCAGCCCAGGATGTGATCTTGGAGATCCGGGACTGAGTCCCCCATCAGGCTCCTTGCATGGAGCCTGCTTCTCTCTCTGCCTGTGTCTCTGCTTCTCTCTTGCTCTGTATCTCTCATGAGTAAATAAAAAAAAAAAAAAAAAAAACTTAAAAAAAACATAGCAGATTTATTTAAAAAAATTTTGAAGACAAATTATAGTTGATATTAGGCCATTCTTTATCATGATAATACAAATAAGTATATTGAGGCCATACTTATATATCATGAATTTTTAAAAAAATCCAATTCTATGGGAAAGACAGACAGCTACCTTTATAACACATTCATTACAATTTGCCAAATATATTAAAAAAAAAAAAACAATTTGCCAAACACAGGGTGCTACGAGAGCACATGATGGGGAAGCATCTTGACTGAGTCAGGAGAGCATGACAGGTCTCCAATGGAAGTGAGCTAAGTTCTGAAGGATAACCAGCTGCCACAGCAAAGGAAACAACATGACAGAAAATCTACAGTGCGAAGGAACGTGGCATATTTGAGAAACAGCAAGATGATCAGTGGGCTTAAAGTATAGGAGCAATGAAGAAATGGCTAGCACAATTCTGGCTACTACAGAGAATGGAATTTAAGAAGCTAGGAGTGGACAAGTAGAAAACAATGAGTAGGCTCCTGCTGTCAGTCTAAGAGAGCTTGGATTTGGTACTTTAGATTTTAGGAGCAATAGAGGATTTGAGGATGGAAAGCAGGGTTTGAAAATTATTTAGGAGACAGAATGAACGGGACTTGGTGGTTAAGTACAAATGGGCATAAGGGAGAGGGAGGCATCAACAACAACCCTTAGGCTTCCCACCAGTATGACTAAGTAGATGATGGCGTCATTTGAGATAAACACTGAGAAGGGCATGCTGACTTTGAGATGCTTGAGCACTGAACTGGGAAGGAAGCTGGCAGCTAGATATGTAATTCTGGATTCAGAGGAAAGATTCAGCTGGAGAAAAATCTACAGAGATGTCAATGCAGAGATATAAATTAAAGCCATGCCCATAGTCGAGGTCAGTAGGGAAAGGGTTAGAATAAACAGAAAAGAAGCCCTGGGACAGAGGCTTAGAGAACATCAGCATTTAAAGGTCAGGCTCAGACGGATGAGACAGTTATTCAAACATCTGGTCATTATGCATGCATCAATTACTGATTAATTACCAGCCATAGTGTGCCACTCTGTTTTAGGTATAAGGATATCCAGCGAACAAGAGATGTAAGACCCTTATTTATTAAGGAGCTTATACTTTAGTAGATAAATCAATAAAAAAACACAAGTAAATAAACAAGGTAATTTCCGGGATCCCTGGGTGGCGCAGCGGTTTGGCGCCTGCCTTTGGCCCAGGGCGCGATCCTGGAGACCCGGGATCGAATCCCACGTCGGGCTCCCGGTGCATGGAGCCTGCTTCTCCCTCTGCCTGTGTCTCTGCCTCTCTCTCTCTGTGTGTGACTATCATAAATAAATAAAAATTAAAAAAAAAAAACAAGGTAATTTCTGTTTGTGATGAGTATTGCAAAGAAAATAAAATTGGGGGCAGCCCTGGTGGCACAGTGGTTTAGTGCCACCTGAAGCCCAGGGTGTGATCCTGGAGACCGGGATCGAGTTCCACGTCAGGTTCCCTGTGTGGAGCCTGCTTCTCCCTCTGCCTCTCTGTGTGTCTCTCATGAATAAATAAAAAATCAAAGAAAAGAAAGAAAAAAGAAAGAAAAGAAAAGAAAAGAAAAGAAAAGAAAAAGAGAAAGAGAAAGAAAATAAAATTGGCATTGCAACTCAAATACCATGAGTAACATCAGTGATAGATTTCCAAAATGACACAAGTAACTCCTGAGAATGTTCCAGACAAAGTACAGTCTTTCCTCAATTTACACATGAGAGTTGGTTTCCTGGGAAATTCAATGCATATTATTATAATAGTACAAAAAAACTGCATATACATGTAAAATAGGTTCTACACTAAAATAAACTAGTTTTTCACTAACCTATATATACAGATGGATATCAAACTCATGAAGGCTGCAGGCAGTATCAGTCTTTACTGTATGGGACTGGTCCAGGCACTACAGAACATCCAGGAACCATGGCTCTTCCTACTCATTAAATGTCCTTGTTGCTGATCCTGATCATGTGATACCCTAACCACATTTCCATATTTCTAAATGCCCCTCAAAGGGGTTAGTACCACCCCTGTTGAGAACAACTGCTTTAAGGCAACAAAGTATAAAATGTACTAAATGACACAAATTCTAAGAAATGGAGATATGCTGAGGTCTCTATCCTAACACTTTATAATTGTACATTTCCAGCACATGGCAATTTCTTCTTTTATTCAGCTTATGTTTACTGAAAGTGTACTATATGCCAGACAATGTTGTGTCCTGCCTTCATAGAGCTTATATTTTAGAAAACTGTAGTAAATACATAATACTTGAAATGAAGACCATCCAGAATGTGGCTTTTATATTTTAAATGTATACACCTTGTATCTCTCGGGTTAAAGTATAAAAGGTTTTCTTTAACTGTTATTTATTTATAGGCACATGTACCACAAAATAGATTTAAACATTCTGCACCCAAACAGATGACACCTAACACTGGTATAGTTTCATATCCCACCGAATAAGCTTCTACAGTCTTAAGAATACAGATAGTAGAGTAGCACCTACTAGTGGAAAAGATGCTAATTATAACTGAACCCTTTCGGACTCTAAATAAATACACTCAAAAGAGAAAAAGGGAGGGAGCTGTAAGTTTTTAACCAAGGAACCATTATCACTCATGAGCAATCTGTAAGAATAAATTCACAGATGGGAAAGTGTAGAGAAGAAATTCTAATGTTGGAAAGATGTGATGAGTACACAGGTGGTAATATTGCTAATTAGCATAGTGCCTTGGTGTACAGCTGACCACCATCTTAATTTATATTCTCAGTAATCTGAGTTCACTTTAGAGAATTTTCCAAACTTAAAAGAAAGGATATGGCTGAAATGATCCTTTGTATAAAATTTTGTATTCTAAAAAAAAAAAAAAAAATTGTATTCTGCTATTTTCATTTTTAACAAGGTATTCTCACACTAAAAAAGCTTCGCAAATATAATTTTTAACAACATAATACCTTCATTGTGTAGATAAACCATAATTTTCTTAACAATTCCCCTGTTGTTTATTTAAGAGTTTCCATTTTATACTATTTTCATCACTAATCCCCTTTTGCGTAGTTTGTTCTTACTTGTGATTATTCTAGTTTGTTCCCTATTTGTGATTATTGTCTCAGAGAGATTTCCAGAAGCAGACTTACTAAAACAAAAGGGTATAATTAAGGATTTCAATACTTATAACCAAACTGTTATCCAAAAGTATCTTAATAATCTGTACTTTTATTAGCTGACTGTTAAGAGTGCTTATTTCAAAACACTCTCACAAGCACAGAGTATTATAATTTTTAATCTTTACTAATTTGATAGAAAAAGTATCTCATTGGCCTTAATTTATAATTCCTTGATTATACTTGATTATATTTGCTAACCTGCATGAACTTTATTTTCTGTGAATTGACTGTTCGGTTTTTTGTGAGGTTTCTTTATTTTTTTAAGTAGGCTCCACACCCAGTGTGGAGACCAATTTGGGGCTTGAACTCTCAACCCTGAGATCAAGATCAGAGCTCAGATCAAGAGTCAGATGCTAAACCAACTGAGCCACCTAGGTGCCCTGTAAAATGACTGTTTATATCTTCTGATCTATCTCTTGGGTTCGTAGTAGGCTTTTTCCTTACCGATTTTTAAGAGTTTCTACATATCGAATGATTAACCATTTATCATGTTGCTATAAATATTTCTACCATTTTTGGTTTGCCTTTTAATTATTTTTGACATTCAGAAGTTTTAAATTCCCCTAAAATCCCACAAAAAGCTGTCATGAGACTTTACTTTTAATCCAGAAACATTCCCTAAATTTGCTGTTTTCTTTTCTAGATTTCTCAGTTTTTTTTATACAGATGATGCCTTACTTAAAATTTTATGTAGGTGTACAGTAGTAGACTGTAGGATTTACCTTGCTTTCTTTATGAATTGAATAGCTAACAGAGTACCCGGGCATCACTTAGTGCCCCAGGACTATATGGCCCCTCCTTACTCTACTCATTTGTAACACTGACTCTTTATATATCAAAGTCACATATAACAGATGGCCCTGAAGACCATTTTACTCCATTAATAACTGGGTGTCTGCCAGGGCCACACTATTTTAGTTATTTTAGTTCCACAAAATTTTGGTTATCTGCTACCGCTAGTTTTCCTTATTACCTTTTTTTTTTTTTTTTTTTTTTTTTAAGTTGCTCAGGACACCTGGCTGGGGATGCCTGGGTGGCCCAGCAGTTTAGCGCCTGCCTTTGGCCCAGGGCGCAATCCTGGAGACCCGGGATCGAATCCCATATCGGGCTCCCAGTGCATGGAGCCTGCTTCTCCCTCTGCCTATGTGTCTCTGCCTCTCTCTCTCTCTGTGACTATCATAAATTTAAAAAAAAAAAAAAAAAGGGATACCTGGCTGGCTTAGCCAGTGGAACATATGACTCTTTCCGTGTTGTAAGTCTGAGTCTCAGGTTGGGTATAGAGATTACTTATAAAATTAAAAAATATTAACAGAGGGATCCCTGGGTGGCACAGCGGTTTGGCGCCTGCCTTTGGCCCAGGGCACGATCCTGGAGACCTGGGATCGAATCCCACGTCGGGCTCCCTGCATGGAGCCTGCTTCTCCCTCTGCCTGTGTCTCTGCCTCTCTCTCTCTCTCTGTGACTATCATGAATAAATAAATAAAATCTTTAAAAAATATATATTAACAGAAATTACTCAACTATGCTTTTATTCTTTTAGATGAAATTTACAATTATTTTGTCATGTTTCAAAAAGAAAACATGTAATTTTTATTTATTTAAAGATTTTATTTATTAATTTAACAGAGAGAGAGCATACAAGCAGGGGGAATGGCAAACAGAGGAAGAGGGAGAAGTAGGCTCCTCGTCAAGCAGACAGCCCGACATGAGGCTCAATCCCAGGACCTCATGATCTGAGTCTAAGGCAGACGCTCAACTGACCGAGCCACCCAGGAGCCCCAATATGTAGTTTTTAAAAGTTGGAATTTCTTTATGGATGCCTAGCTAGCTTAGTCAGTGGAGTATGTGACTCTTGATCTCGGGTTTGTAAGTCCAAGCCCCAGGCTGGCTGTAGAGATTACTTAAAAATAAAATCTTAAAAAAAAAAAAAAAGAATTGCTTTAAACCTATAAATTAATAGATCTGAAAGCTCTGTAGGATTTAATTTTCCTACTTGAGAAAATCTTTCCTCTTTCAATGAAATTGTCACTTTCTTCACATGTCTTACATATATTAAGCTCATTTCTAGCTATTTTTTATTTTATTGTTGTATAGGATAAATGGGCTCAAACATTCTATGGATGGCCTACTTGGCTACTAGGTGTAGGTGTCTAGACAGGTTACTAATCTGTCGCTATTACATCAAATAACTTTCCAGCTGATTATCTTACATTTCCTGGGTATACAATCTGTAAACAACCATCTTTTCATCTTTTTATTCCTATTCCATATTGTGCTAGGCACAATTCTAAGACCCACCCACCCCTGCCAAGATAAGATTTTGGCTCCTACTGTACACAGATTTTCTGCCAGTTATTCAATCATGAATGAATGTAAGCACTGTTGTGAAGGGATTTTGCAGATGTAATTAAAGTCTCACATCAGTTGACCTTAAGATATCCAGGTGGGCCTGAGTTAATCATAGGTTTGGGTTTAGGTTTAGAGGTCAGAGAGAGAGGAAGTCAGAAGTTCAAAGTATGAGGACTGAACACACAGTTGCTGGTTTGAAGTGAAGGGCACCTGGCGAGGAACACAGCAGCCTCTCAGAGCTGAGAGCATACCCCTACTGACAGCCACCAAGAAAGCAAGGGCCTCAGTCCTACAACTATAAGGGACTAAATTCTGCTACAACAAGAATGAGTCTGGAAGCAGATTTGTTCCCCAGAGCCTCCCTAGGAGAACATGGCTTGGCTGACACCTTGAGTTCGGCCTGTGAGATCCTGAGTAAAGACCCCAGTCATGCCATGCCAGAACTTGTGGCCTGCAGAACTATAAACTAAGACTGGTAGTTCTTAAAGCCACTAGGTTTGTGGTAATTTGTTAACACACTTATCTTATTTAACTGTCAGGAACTTAGACGGCAATGTTGGTTCAGACTAGATAATGTTAATGAGTCTTATAGCAGTCAGGGATAGTTGGAGTCAGAAACCACACCAGTAATTTGAACAGGGTGGGTTTAATGGAAAGATCTATTAACTAGTATAAGTTGACTAACTTTTAAGAGGAGTAAAAAAGGTCTTTATGGGGTCCAGAAGAAGCAAATGCAGAAATCTATCTCTAGGCTGAGGGTATATGAATAATGGGCTAAGAATTTAGAAACAGAGCTCTCTCCTCATGGACTAGAAAGGGTGTGGCTGCCAGAGGACACACAGGTGATCAGTAGCAAAAAGATCTAACAGAGGGCTCAGGTCAGAGATTATCCACAGGAGGGCCCTACTAGGTGGCAGATAATCTTCCCAAAGGTACAAGTGGACCAAAACTGCTCTATAAGTGTGACTAAGCGAAGAACTACCAGGATTCCCAGATGCTAATTTGCTGACTGCTGCACCAAAGAACCCCACAAAACAAACCACCACCCCCTTGCAAAAAAACCCACACACCTGAACCAGATGCCCTCTTTCTCCCTCTCTTTTTCTTTACATTGTCTCTCCAGTGTCCTAACAGTCTATCCTTTTGGCTACTTAGCTTAGCTTCCATATATGTCCTCTACACACATCTGAACTTGTTTGTATAAAGCACCACAGAACTGTTTCCACCTAATAGCATGCAGCTATCTTGCTATAAATGATAATGCTCTCATCTTCTCCCCAAAATAAGGAGCCACAGTCCTAACAGCCACTGTATCCATCACTGGCTACATTAATTACTTTTTTTTTTTCTTTTTAAGTAGGCTCTACACAGGGCTTGAACTCACAAGCCTGAGATCAAGACCTGAGCTGAGATTGAGTTAGACATTTAACCAACTGAGCCATCAGGTGCCCCATATTACTTCTTAAATTCTGTAAAGCACCATTAAATACTCTGCCCTCTAAAGACTAAGTTGTCAAAAAAAAAAAAAAAAAAAAAAAAGACTAAGTTGTCAAATTAACTCACAAGAATTTCTATATAAAATAAGAGGAAGAAGAAAAATAAAAGTTAAACATACAGATGTAACCAAGAAAAAATATGCTAAATCACTACAATTCTCATTTCTATACCTGGTCATGAGGTCACAGATGGTGTCTATACTTTCTCCATTTTCAAGCCCCTATTTCCTTTGTCTTCAATCAAAACTTCAGGTAATCAGGGTTCTCAATGTGACAGGATAACTGTAACCCTCATTCTTGAAGGATCTGACTCATCAGACTTACCTTTTGGGGATACTGCAGTTTTTCATTACTCTTTAATATAGTGCACACTTACTGAGAGACACTCTAGAGAACACTGAATTAACAGTTTTCCTAGCCCCCATTGTGTAGCAGCACCCCTATTTCCCCTTAATAATGAGGATCAAGCGCTCCAGGCAGTAAAGTGACTCTTCTGGTTCAGTGGCAAAAAGAGTCTCAAATGGGTGGCAGCTTCATATTCCAATTCAACTGAACTATCCTATATCCTCTGGTAGAAGTATTCCCCCCACCTGGAAAATAAGAGCTCTAAACTCCAGCAGGCTCAAAGTTGCTACAATGGAAAGCAGAAATTTCACAGTGGGTTATTAGGTATAATAATAGTGAGAGACTCCTTTTAGGGTTTTACCATTAAGTATGATATGGAAAGTTGGTCTGAGAATCTATACAATGTTAAACAAATACCCTACTCTTCCTAATGTGTGTCTTAACGGAAGAAATAGCAATAACTAACTTATCTTTTTCTCCTTTTGATTCTATTGATTTTTTATTTTTGCATTTTGAAGCTATATAATTATGTGCATACAAATTTCTTTGTGGACTGACTCATTTTTCATTACGAAATTTCCTTCTTCACTTCTTTGAATCTGTTTTGCCTTGAAGTCTACTTTGCCTAATAAGTTGACCATCTTACTACTTATTTTGTACTTGTCTCACTTATCTATGTTTGGTTTTCCTCCCCGTTTTTTATCTTCTTTTGGACAGCAAGTATTTTTTTTTTTTTTCCATTTCCCCTCTCCTTCTCTATTAACATGGTAGCTATAAATTCTCTATCCTTTTGTGGCTACTCTAGAGCAGCTTTTCTCAACTAAAGTTCCATGAGGAACAGTCTTACAGAAAATAATCTGAATGGCCCTTCTGTCAATTTTTCCAAAGATGATAGATGCAAAAAAGTTAATTCATTAGTTACAAAGGATTCTTTAGCACAGAAGTTAGCAAACTTTTTCTATTAAGAGCTAGACAGGGCAGCCCCAGTGGCTCAGCGGTTTAGTGCTGCCTTCAGCCCAGGGGCGTGATCCTGGAGACCCAGGATCGAGTCCCACATCAGGCTCCCTGCATGGAGCCTGCTTCTCCCTCTGCCTGTGTCTCTGCCTCTTTCCGTGTCTCTTATGAATAAATAAATAAAATTTTTAAAAAAGAGCTAGATAATAAATATTTTGAGCTTTGTGGGCTACAGTCTCCACTGTAGTTACTCAGCTCAGATGCTATAGCATGAAAGCAGCTATAGACAATATATAAAATAATGGGCATGGCTGTGTTCCAATAAGACATTATTTATTAAAACAGGCAGAAGTTTGCCAATCCCTGTCTTTGGGCATTAAGGACATGATTCTCTCTCTGAACACGGTAGAGAAAGGCTGCCTTAGGTATTATATCTTATATCCCGGACTCACTAGTCTTTTTCATTTTTATTTTTTTTTAAGAGAGAGTGCGCACATTTATGAGCAGGAGGGGCAGGGGGAGAAGAAGAAAGAATCTCAAGCAGACTCTCTGCTGAGCACAGAGCCTGATGCAAGGTTCAATCTCATGACCCCAAGATCATGATCTGAGTCAAAACCAAGAATCAGATGCTTGACCAACTGCCACCCAGGTGCCCCTCAATAGTCTTTTTTTTTTTTTTAAGATTTTATTTATTTATTCATAGGAGACACACACAGAGAGGCTGAGACACAGGCAGAAGGAGAAGCAGACTCCCTGCAGGAAGCCGGATGCAGGACTCAATCCCAGGACCTCGGGATCATGCCCTAAGCCAAAGGCAAACACTCAACCGCTCAGCCACCCAGAAGTCCCTAATAGTCTTTTTAAATATAAGTTAGAAGGACCTTAGGATATTTAAACTATAATTAGCCTCTTTCTGCTTTTTGTACTACTATTGTCATTTATTATTCTGTTTTATACAGTTCATATAACTTCAGGTTTATTCACCATTTACTCTTTTCACTGTTCTTCATTTCTTTCCTGCATCTCCTACTTCTATGTAGGATAATTTTCCACCTTCAGAACGCTCTTTATAGTTTCTTTAGTGTGAATCTGTTGGTGATGAATTCTCACAAGTTCTTGCCTGTCTGAAAATGTCTTTATTCTACCTTCATTTTTACTTGATATAAATTTCTAGGTTGGCAGTTATTTTCTAACAACACTTTGAAGATTAGGTTCCACTGTCTTTAGATTTCTATTTCCTCTGCAAAGTCAAGTGTTAGTTGCTCCTTTGAAGGTAATGTCTGTTTCTTCCTTTTGGCTAATTTAAGAATCCTTGAGTTTTAGCAATTTTCCCTTTTTCTTTGCTTTTCTTTTTTCTTTCTTTCCTCCTCTCCCCCTTCTATTTTATTTTTATTTTTTAAAGATTTTACTTATTTATTTTAGAAACAGAGAAAGAAGGGGGAGAGGCAGAGGGAGAGAGAGAAGCGGACTCCGCACACTGAGTGCAGAGCCCCAACGTGTGGGGCTCAACCCCACAACCCTGAGATCATAACCTGAGCTGAAATCAAGAGTCAAATGCTTAACTGACTGAGATACCAGGCGCCCCTTTTATTTTTCTTCTGCTTAGGTCCACAGTAATTTTTAAAAAATATTTTATTTTTATTTAGTTGAGAGTAAAAGAGAGAGAGAGAGAGAGAGAGAGAAAATGTAGAGGCATGGAGGAGGGGTGGAGGAAGAAGCAGTTTCCCTGAGCAGGGAGCTGAACTTGGGGCTTGGTCCCAGGACCTTGAGATTATGACCTGAGCCAAGGCCGATGCTTAACTGACTGCGTCACCCAGGCACCCAGGTCCACAGTGATTCTTAAATCTGTAGCTTAATAGCTTTCATCAGTTTTGGAAGATTCCCAGCTATTCTTTTATTTTATTTTTTTAATTTATTTTTGTTTATTTATGATAGTCATACAGAGAGAGAGAGAGGCAGAGACACAGGCAGAGGGAGAAGCAGGCTCCATGCACCGGGAGCCCGATGTGGGATTCGATCCCGGGTCTCCAGGATCGCGCCCTGGGCCAAAGGCAGGCGTCAAACCGCTGCGCCACCCAGGGATCCCCCAGCTATTCTTTTAAATATTGCTTTCTGATCTTTCTCCTCTCCTTCTGAGACTCCAATTATATGTATTTTTAGACTTTTAATAGTGTCCCGTTTGTCTCTAATGTGCTTTTCTCTTTCATTTCCTTTTTCAACTTTTTGCATCTATGCTCCAGCATGGATATTTTCTTCTGATATATCTTCCAGTTCACTAATGCTCTTTTCAACAGTGATTAATCTGCTATGATTAATAATTCTGTTATTGTACTTTTCAATTCTAAAATTTATACTCAATGTTTTTCAGTTTCCAGTTTTTTGCTGAAGCTCTCCATTTGTCATTTAACATTTTGAGAATACTGATCAATGTTATCTTAAAGTTCAAGACTAATAACCCTAATACCTGGATCTTTTGTGAGTGTCCTTGTTGCCTATCTTTTCCCTTGATTTTCAGTCTTCTTATTATACCTGGTTTTTGGCTGAATGTTATTGTGTGTGATAATTTGTGGAGATAACCTAAGATTCTGGGTAATGTTATCTTCCTCTGGAGAGGATTTACTTTTGCCTCTACAGGCATTTAAAGAATAGAGGTGAAAAAAAAAAAAAAAAGAATAGAGGTGAATAATTTTAATCTATTTCAGGCAATTAAAAACTAAGTTTTAGTTTTTGTGAGAGCTGGATTATCATCCTTATGTTTATCATCATCCCTAGAGTAAAATTTACTTGGGGGGAGTCCCCAACCAAAAGTCTGGGATGTTCACCACAGGATCCCTCCTCCTCAGTCATTCCTGAACTCCAGTTTTTATGCACCCCCAGCCTCATAAGTCTGTTGAACACTCTGCTTAGCTTCTCAATGTGTTTTCTGTTCAGCTTTTCAGTCACAGCTTTTGAGTCAGCAAATGCTCCTGAGGGGTCATGTGGCACCAAATGTTTATCCTGCTTCTTTAGACCTCCCTGCTTTTGGGGATCTTAGCCCCTTAAAGTCTTGAATGCCCTGGTAACTTCTAACACCATCCAAGATTTGCTTTTTATGGTCTACATAGTTTTTATTTTTTTTAATTTTTTTTAATTTTTATTTATTTATGATAGTCATCAGAGAGAGAGAGAGAGAGGCAGAGACACAGGCAGAGGGAGAAGCAGGCTCCATGCACCGGGAGCCCGACGTGGGATTCGATCCCGGGTCTCCAGGATCGCGCCCTGGGCCAAAGGCAGGCGCCAAACCACTGCGCCACCCAGGGATCCTGTCTACATAGTTTTTAGTTCTTGGCAGTAATGTTGGTCTGACACAACTGGTCTCACTCAGCGAGAAGCAGAAGTCTCAAAAAATACTAGATTTTACTCAGTAACTTTCCCGGTAGCAAATAGGCTAATCTTAGGAGTTTTCTTACTTGATCTACTAATACAGTGGAATGTTCAAGATCTTGTATCCCCAAGGTAACCCTTCCTTGGTCTTACTTGATCTACTACTGTTAGCCAGATCTTAAGAGTTCTTGAATTGCCAAGGTAACTCTTAGTCTTACCACTCTGCTGATTTAATATGCTGCTCCATTTGTCTCAAATTAACTTTAGAAAGAGATTTTAAAGAAGTAATACTAATACTGTAAATTATATTTGCTGGTAAATTATTTAAGATTCTCAGATTTAGGGATCCCTGGGTGGCGCAGCGGTTTGGCGCCTGCCTTTGCTCCAGGGCGCGAACCTGGAGACCAGGGATTGAATCCCACGTCGGGCTCTCGGTGCATGGAGCCTGCTTCTCCCTCTGCCTGTGTCTCTGTCTCTCTCTCTCTCCCTCTCCGTGTGTGTCTCACATTAATAAATAAATAAAATCTAAAAAAATTAAAAAAAAAAAAAGAATTGTCTAGATAATTCTCAAGACCACACTTATATCCGTGGTCCCCAAACGCTGGTTATCAGTTAATGAGAATAATAAACTACACATCTTTAAAGTATACCATTCAATCAATTTTGACATATGTATACCCATCACATGTGTGCATGTGCGTGTGCATATACACACACTCAAGGTAACTCCACATAATGAGGGGAAAAAAGGGACGATGTCAGGTAAACTTTTCATAAAGTTATATTCACTTAAGCTACAAGGCTCTCCTCTAAGATAGCGTCCTTTGTAATTCTTTGCATGGGAATGTGTTTTCTTTTATAATGATAAGAATGAATGGTGGTGGTTTTTATTTGATCGTCTTATGTGGCAAGACTAAAATAAAAGATGGCAACTATATGCTGACTCCTACTTCTGTACTGAAACCTTATTTGTGTATGAACTCTTAACCGCAATGCTTTTATGTATTTTCAAAAGAATAGATTTTACTCTCAATAGGAAAGGTCTGATTAAATAATATCTAGGAGATAATCACCCTTCTATAAGAATGACAAATATTTTTTAACTGTTATGTGTAGCCTCCTTCATAGGCAAAATCATAAGGGAGGCATCCCCATTCCCTCTACTGCTGTCTTTCTGGTAGTCACTCGGTTTTTCATTTTGCTCCTCATCCCACTCCCACCAATATACTTTAAAACTGAATCTCAACAGATACGGTCATGGGGAACAATGTAGTTCAATCTTGATGTGTACTACCATTTTCAATGCCACCTTCTTACTAGCAGCAAGAGTGGAAGAATTTCTTTTCTCATCCTCCTTAGGACTGTAATTAAATACTGCCAACTGAATATGTTCTCCCCCCCGCCCCCGAATCTGGTTTCTTTAATTTGCTTTTCTCTGATTACTGGCAAGACTAATTTTTTTTTAACGATTTTATTTATTCATGAGACACACAGAGAAAGAAGCAGAGAGAGAAGCAACCTCATGCAGGGAGCCTGATGCAGAACTCAATCCCAGGACCCCAGGATTATGCCCTGAGCCAAAGGTAGATGCTCAACCACTGAGCCACCCAGGTGCCCTGGCAAGATTAATTTTTTAAATGTTTGAAAAAAAAACAACAACAACAAAAAACAAACAAAAAACCAAAATGTTTGCTCAGTGACCTATAATCGTCTTTTCCTTTGGTCTTTTTATCTATGCCAAAAGGCATAAAACTAGTTTTCTCCAAGACTTGAGTTTGAACCCAGGATTATCTGATTTTAGGCAAGTCACACTTCCTCTTTAGATCTCAGTTTTCTCCTCTATAAACCCCACAGACTTATGAATTTTAAATAGTTTAAATTTTTAATAATTAAGACTTATTCTTGAAAACACAGCAGGCACACAAAATATGCTGGTTAATAGTATTGCTGTTGCTAACCCATTGCCACCTGACTACAGAGAATATTAAATAGTAGTGGTAATATAAACCCAATAAAACTAAGCAAAACAACACAGAAACCAATCCTATTGGGCAGCCCCGGTGGCGCAGCGGTTTAGCGCTGCCTGCAGCCTGGGGTGTGATCCTGGAGACCTGGGATAGAGTTCCACGTCAGGCTCCCTGCATGCGGCCTGCTTCTCTCTCTGCCTCTCTCTCTGAATAAATAAATAAATAAATAAATAAATAAATAAATAAATAAATAAATAAATAAATAAATCTTAAAAAAAAAAGAAACCAATCCTATTTTTAATAAAAAATTAAATGAAGAGTGTCTGAGGTATGTATACACATTCGATGTGCAACAAAGCCTTCAGATAAGAGGACAGCTTCTCCTCTAACAAGTCAGTATGTTTGAGGAGCTGTGTAGCCATAAGAACCATGATCCGGGTTTTGAACCTTTCCATTGCCCATCAAGATCCAGTCTGTAGCCAATCCTCCTCCTTCCCCTTAGCTCCAGACAACTACTAATTACTTGTGGATCCTGTGGTTTTACACTTTGTGGGAATATCATATAAATGAAACACAGCTGTTTTCACTTGGTATGATGTTGAGGTTCATCCATAGAACTTCATTGTTTTTATTGCTGAATAATAGTCCATCGTATGGCTATCCGCATTTCCGATATCCATTTACCAGTTGATGGTCCTGGGTTGTTTCCACTTACTTGGCCCTTAGGAGGAAAACTCACCACGTTTTTGCGTGAAGGGATGGTTTTATCCATACTGCTCTATCTGTGTTGTACAGATACATAGGAGAGGAACTGCTAGGCCACATGGTAAATTTATGTTTAACTTTTTAATAAACTGCCAAACTGATTTCCAAAGCACCTAATACCAAGCAATTCGCACCATCAATGCATGAGGATTCCCATTTCTCCACATCTTTATTGTCACCTTTCTTTTCAATTGTAACCATTCTTTTCAATTGTAACCATATAACATGATTAGCTCCTGGTTTTTTTTTTTTTTTTAAGATTTTATTTATTTATTCATGATAGTCACACAGAGAGAGAGAAGCAGAGACACAGGCAGAGGGAGAAGCAGGCTCCATGCACCGGGAGCCCGACGTGGGACTCGATCCCGGGTCTCCAGGATCACGCCCTGGGCCAAAGGCAGGCGCCAAACCGCTGCGCCACCCAGGGATCCCAGCTCCTGGTTTTAATTTTCATTTCCTGAATGACTAACCATGTTGGTTGAGCATCTTATGTGCTTATTAGCAATTTGTGTATCTTCTTTGGTGAAATGTCTATTGAAATCCTTTGTCCATTTTTTAATTACTTTGTCTTACTGACTTACAAGAGTTGTTCTTTCTATGTATTCTGAACACAAAGTCTTTATCAGCTATATGATTTGCAAAGTTTTTTTTTTAAGTGAAACCTTTTTTTTTTTTTTTAAGATTTTATTTATTTATTCATGAGGGGGTGGGGGCAGAGACACAGGCAGAGGGAGAAGCAGGCTCCATGCAGGGAGCCCAACATGGGACTCGATCCCAGGATCACACCCTGGGCTGAAGGCGGCACTAAACCACTGAGCCACCTGGGCTGCCCGCAAATAATTTCTTCCAGTCTGTGGATTGTCTTTTCTTGTTCTTAATGGTGTCCTCTGCAGTACCAAGTTTTTAATTTTGATGAAATTTCATTTACCAAGTCTTTTATGGATCATGGTTTTGGTGTTGTATCTATGAACCCTGTCTTATCAAAGATTATGAGGATTTTCTCTTACTTTTTTTCTAACAGTTACACAGTTTTAGGTTTTTTATATTTATTCATTCATTCATAGAGACAGAGAGAGAGAGAGAGGCAGAGACGCAGGCAGAGGGAGAAGCAGGCTCCATGTAGGGAGCCCAACATGGGACTCGATCCCAGGACCCCAGGATCATACCCCAGGCTGAAGGCAGGCGCTAAACTGCTGAGCCACCCAGGGATTCCCCCCACAGTTTTAGTTTAAATTTAAGTCTATGATCCATTTTGAGTTTATTTTTGTGTATGATGGGAGATAAAAATCACTTTTTTTTTCTTTTTGGCATATGAATTCCAACTTTCCCAAAACATTTATTGAAAAGACTACCTTGGGGGGAGCGCCTGGGTGGTTCAGATGGTTAAGTGTCAGCTTTCGGCTCAGGTCATGATCCCGGGGTCCTGGGCTGAGCCCCACGTTGGACTCCTTGATCAGTGGGGAGCCTGATTCTCCCATGCCCTCTGTCCCCCCCTCCCATCTTTGCTTGTTTGTTCTCTCTCTTAGAGAGACAGAGAGAGAGACTATCTTGGGACACCTGGTTGGCTCAGAGGGTGGAGCACATAGCTGTTGATCTTGTGGTCACTGAGTTCGGGCTCCACGTTGGGTGCAGAGATACTGTAAAATCTTAAAAGAAGACTATCTTTTCCCCATTGAAATGTCTTGCACTGTGTCAAAATTCAGTTCACCATAAATGTAAAAGTTTATTTCTGAACACTCAATTATGTTCCATTTGTCAATATGTCTGTCCATGTGCTGATATCAAACTGTCCTAATTGCTTTAGCTTTATAGTTTTTCTTTTCTTTTTTTTTAAGTAGGCTCCATGCTCCATGCCCAGTGTGAAGCCTAAAATGGGGCTTGAACTCATGACCCTGAATCAAGACCTGAGCTGAGACCAAGAGTCAGATGCTCAACTGACTCAGCCACCTAGATACCATACCCCTGGTCATGGTCATTTTTATATGTTCCTGAACTTGGCTTCCTAATATTTGGCTAAAGATTTTTGTGTTTACATTCATAAAAGATATTTGGCTGTAGTTTTATTTTTTTGTGATGTCTTTGACTTTGGTACCACAGCAATACTGGCCTCAAAGAATCTGTAAGGAAGCATTTCCTCCTCCTTTAGTTTCTGGAAACATTTGGTATTAGTTCTTTATGTTTGACAGAATTTACCAGTGAAGCCAAGATGACCTGGGCTTCTCTTTATGGCAAGATTTGTAATTACTGGGGTGCCTGGCTGGCTCAGTTGGTAGAACATGCAACTCTCGATCTCAGATCAGGAGTTCCTGCCCCACATCAGGTGTAGGGGTTTTTTACTTTAAAAAAGATTTGTAGGGGCACCTGGGTGGCTCAGTTTGTTAAGTGTCTGCCTTTGGCTCAGGATATGATCCCACACTGGGCTCCCTGCTCAGTGGGAAGCCTGCTTCTCCCTCTCCCTCTTCTCCTGCTTGTGCTTTCTCCCTCACAAATAATTAAAATCTTAAAAAAAAAAAAAAAAAGATTTGTAATTATTGTCTTGTTATATGCCCATTCAGATTTTTCATTCTTTTAAGGGATGCCTGGGTGGCTTAGCAGTTTGGCACCTGCCTTCAACCCAGGGCATGATCCTGGAGTCCCGATATCAAGTCCTATATCAAGCTCCCTGCATGGAGCCTGCTTCTCCCTCTGCCTATGTCTCTGCCTCTCTCTCTGTCTCTCTCATGAATAAATAGAAAAATCTTTTAAAAAAATCAGTTTTGGTGATTTGTCCATTTTTAGGACTGTGTCATTTCATCTAAGCCGTCTAATTTATTAGCATAAAGTTATTCATAGCACCTATTTCATTTCTGCAAGATCATTACTCATGTCCCCTCTTTCATTCTTGATTTTAGTAATTTGTATCTTCCCTATTTTTCTCAGTCAATCTAGCCACAGGCTTGTCAATTTTGTTGATCTTTTCAATTAAGCACCTTTGGTTTCATTGATCTTCTGTACTATTTTTCTGTGTCTACTCCATTGACTTCCACTCTGACCTTTGTTTCCTTCCTTTTGTTTGCTTTTTACTCTCTGGATTCATAAGGTGAAAGCTTAATTTTTTATTTGAGATCTTTCTCCTTTTCTAATATAGACATTTAAATTAAAGCTATAAATTTTCCTCTCATTATAGTTTGGCTGAACCACATGAATTTTAGTTATGTTCTGTTTCTTTTTTTTTTTAATTTTTATTTATTTATTTATTTATTTTTTATTTATGATAGTCACAGAGAGAGAGAGAGAGAGAGAGGCAGAGACGCAGGCAGAGGGAGAAGCAGGCTCCATGTACCAGGAGCCCGATGTGGGATTCGATCCCAGGTCCCCAGGATCGCGCCCTGGGCCAAAGGCAGGCACCAAACTGCTGCGCCACCCAGGGATCCCCTGTTTCTTATTTTTAATTCAGTTCAAAATATGTTCTGACTTTCCCTTGTGATCTCTTCTTTGACCCACAGTTACTCACAAATTTCTTGTTTAATTTCTTATGGACTGTACATAGAGACAAAGAAGGGAGTCAAGGGGGATTCCACAACTTTTGACTGGAGCAACTAAAAGGAGGGAAGTGCTGCTGGATACAGGAAGGAGTCCAAGTGCAGTGAACATAGGGGCAAGAGCAGGAGTTCAGTCCTGGACATCTGAGGTGGAGATTCTCATGCAACAGTCACATGGAGATGTGGCAAGGCAACTGGGTATGCAAATACTGTGTCTGGGGAGCAGTCTAGGCCAGTGATATAAAATTTAGGAGTCTTCAGAGCATGTCACAGGGCTGAATTACTAAAGGTGTGACTCTCAATAAAGAAGAGAAAGTTTCGGGATCCCTGGGTGGCGCAGCGGTTTGGCGCCTGCCTTTGGCCCAGGGCGCGATCCTGGAGACCCGGGATCGAATCCCACGTCGGGCTCCCGGTGCATGGAGCCTGCTTCTCCCTCTGCCTGTGTCTCTGCCTCTCTCTCTCTCTGTGACTATCATAAATAAATAAAAATTAAAAAAAAAAAAGAAGAGAAAGTTTCCCTGAGTGAAGTCAGAGAGGTTTTCATAAAGGAGATTCCTGTTAAGTTAGGTGTTAGGACATTTAGAATTGATCTAGCAAGGACAGAGCCAATTCAAGCACTCCATAAGCCAGAGATGTGAAATAAATGTTATCACATGATAACGTGTCATATCTGTGAAGCGTTAAAGATAATGATATTAAGAGACCTAATCTCCATATAAGTAGACATTACAATACATATTGATGTCAGGCTTACTGACATATACGTATATAACGTCTACTAAAATGGTAATATCCTTAAACTGCCCATGTTACTAAAACAAGATCCTTACCTCTACACGCCTATTTTTTTTCTTCTACTCATATGCCTCCCTATATCAGTCATTTAACATATATCTTTTCAGAAAACTGTGAAATCAAAGAAGCAAAATTGTTGCTCTTTGCCATATCTACTATGAGAATGAAGACCATTCTTGGCAATCAGACTGTCAACATTCCAGAAAATGTCAACATCACTCTAAAGGGATGTACTGTTATTGTCAAGGGCCCCAGAGGAACCCTGCAGCGGGACTTCAATCACATCAACGTAGAACCCAGTCTCCTTGGAAAAAAAGAGGCTCTGAGTTGACAAATGGCAGAAATAGAAAAGAGCTGGCTATCGTCCATACTATCTATAGTCATGTACAGAACATGATCTAGGGTAATTTACTGGGTTTCTGTTACCAGATGAGGTCCATGTATGCTCATTTTCCTATCAACATTGTTATTCAGAAGAATAGTTCTCTTCTTGAAATCAAAATTTCTTGGGTGAAAAATACATCCACGGGGGGTCGGGAGAGTTCAAGTGTTGCTTGTCTAGTATCTCAATCCCAAAAAGATGAGTTAATTATTTTTTTAAGACTTATTTATTTTGAGAGAGAGATAGAGAAAGAGGGCAAGCGGGCACTAGGTGAGGGGGACAAAGAAAGGAGGAGAGGGAAAATCTTGAGCAGACTCCCCACTGAGCAGAGTCCAGCATGGGGCTCAATTCCATGATCCTGAAATCATGACATGAACTGAATTCAAGAGTTGGACACTTAACCGACCAAGCGATCCCAGGTGCCCCAAAACATGAGTTAGTTCTTGAAGGAAATGACATTGAACTTGTATCAAACTCAGCTGCCTCAATTCAGCAAACCAAACAGTTAAAAACAATGTTACCAGAAAATTTTTGGATGTTACCTATTTTTCTGAAAAAGGAACAGTTCAGCAGGCTGATGAATGAGATCTAAGTTGCCCAGTTACAGAAACAGCAAGATGCCAGATGATTTGTCAGTCTTATTTGTGATATTTTAAAGATGCAGTAAAGGCTGTATTGATTTGGGCCGTTTCTTAAACCAATAATCCTTTGCAACTATTTGGCAAGTAAACCATTTAGAAGTATTAAAAAAAAAAAAAAAAAAGCAAGATTGTTATCCCTCCAACCAGAGAGCCACATGACAAAAGATAATATGTGTATTCCAAAGCAAGTATCTGAGTCCTCTTACCATGTAAGTCTGCAAGGGTTTACAACACTCCATGCCTTCAAACTTTTTTTGTTCAAGAAGCAGAAGATATAATACTGAAGAAAAATGGGTCAAGTAAGGGAAATTGCTTTCCAACTGAGATTTCAGACTGAATAGAAAATGGGTGAATTAGAAGAAAAACAGTTATCGCCCATCTGTACGTGGCTCTCCTATATCAAAGGCAGCTTACTTCCAGTTTACCCCATTAACTAAAGCATTCTAGTTTCAAGGTGACAGAGTTTTACAGAAATGTCTTCCCACTTTTTTTTTTTAAAGATTTTATTTATTCATGAGAGAGAGAGAGAGAGAGAGGCAGGCTCCATGCAGGGAGCTCGATGTGGGACTCGATCCCGGGACTCCAAGATCACGCCCTGAGGTAGAAGGCAGGCGCCAAACCACTGGAGCCACCCAGGGATCCCTGTCTTCCCACTTTTTTTTTTTTTAAATTTTTATTTATTTATGATAGTCAGAGAGAGAGAGAGAGAGAGAGAGGGAGGGGCAGAGACACTGGCAGAGGGAGAAGCAGGCTCCATGCACCGGGAGCCAGATGTGGGATTCGATCCCGGGTCTCCAGGATCGCGCCCTGGGCCAAAGGCAGGCGCCAAACCGCTGCATCACCCAGGGATCCCCTGTCTTCCCACTTTTAATAATTTGGATCAAAACTAGAATCCCTTTAAATAGGCTTAAAATATTCAGTAATGCTAATTTTCAAATAATGCTTCAAGTAAAACCTGCTGCTGTGGCAGAAAAAAAATAATCCATAAGATCTCTGTTTTACAGACATACTCCTTGCCTAGCTGTATTCTAGGTGCTAAAGTTAGAAATCAGAGAGAAAAGAGAATTCACCGTTAGGTTTCTCAAATATAAACGTTTCTTATAAACACATCAAGGTTAGTTTTCTCTTAATATACTTTTGGAGCCCCAAATGATACTACTTGAGTCTGTGAACCCATTAGACACAAGTTATTTACATGATACTTAATAAAATTGTTCTATTAAAACAGGTCAGATGTCACAGTTCAAATTTGGTGCCCCAAAGATCTCTTTGATCTTTAAAAATAATGAAAATCACTCTATCCAAATAAAATGGAACAAGAAAACAGTCAGGAGCATGTCACTGTTAATCAGGTAGACCTGACCTCTCTAAGGTACCTTGGTTTCTCATCTATTGATGACAATAAATGAAATTATATTAGGCTTTCTATACTTGGCACATGATAATCACTCAAAAAACTACAGCTATTGGGGCACCTGGATGGCTCAGTCAGTTGACTCTTGGTTTTGGCTCTGGTCGTAATCTCATGGGTCATGGGAATGAGTCCCACTTTGGGCTCCCTGCTCAGAGGGAAGTCTGCTTGAAAGTTCTCTCACTCTGCCTCTCTCCTCACTTGTGTGCATGCAAGTGCACCATCTCTCTCTCTAAAATAAATAAATCTTTCAAAAAGTGAAATTATGTATTTTTAAAAAGCTATAGGTATTATGAAGTTTGGAATTCTTTCTCCAGCTGTCAATTTATATCTTCAGAGCAAACAGGCTTACCAACACAATAGTGCACTGAAATGAAAGAAAGCAGACTATTCACCCTATTGCCTCAAACCAGGCCTTACTATCATTTCTGAAGTGCAGTTTAAGGACAGAAAATGTAAAATAAAATGAAAAAATTAAAAGAGCAAATGAGGGCAGTCCTGGTGGCGCAGCGGTTTAGCGCTGCCTGCAGCCCAGGGTCCTGGAGACCCTGGATCGAGTCCCACGTCAGGCTCTCTGCATGGTGCCTGCTTCTCCCTCTGCCTGTGTCTCTGCCTCTCTCTCTCTCTCTCTCTCTCTCTCTCTGTGTGTCTCTCATGAATAAATAAATAAATCTTAAAAAAAAAAAAGAGCAAATGAAAAAAGGGGGGAAAACTTATGGAAAAAGCAAATGAAACATAAGAAAAACTCCTGGGTGATCCTAAAGGCTGAATTCTGAAATCAATATCCACTAATTTGAGATTTAGTCAGAAAATCACAATTGAAAGAGAAAAACCCATTTTCTTAGGCCATCAGAACTACACATCAAAATTCTGCTATCAAAAGATAGAGAGGCACCTGGGTGGCTCAGTTGGTTAAACACCTCCCTTCAGCTCAGGTCATGATCCCAGGGTTCTGGGATTGAGCCCCCATCATGTTCCAGAGTCTGTTCTCCTTCTCCCTCTCCCTGTCCTCCCCGGCCCCGTCCACCCCGCCCCTGACTTGTGCTCACTCTGTCAAATAAATAAATAAAATCTTTAAAAAAAAAAAAAAAAAGAGGGGTGATTGGGTGGCTCAGTCAATTATGCATCTGCCTTTGACTCAGGTCATGATCCCAGGGTCCTGGAATGGATTCCCACATGGGGCTCCTTACCCAGCAGGGAGTCTGTTTCTCCCTCTCCTTCTGCCCCTCTCCCCTGCTTGTCCTTTCTCTCTCTCAAGCCCCTGTCTCTCTCTCTCTCTCTCTCAAATAAATCTTAAAGAAAGATAAATAGGTATGTATGTAAGCTGATTAAATAATCACAACTAATAATTTTGTCAAATGAGTATTTAAATTAGGAGTCAACATAAACTGATTTCACAAAAGAGAATTTTAAAATCTTTTAAAATCTGATCTGATTTCTAGAGTCCCTCTGATAGAGAATAAAATAATACAACTAACCAGACATTCTGGGTTGGCTAGAATGATTCCATTATTTATAGTACTCATTTCTCCAATGTGCTAGTATCTGAAGATAGTTACAAGGTCTTTATTTTTATTTTTATTTTTTTTTTAGTTACAAGGTCTTTAAAATGCAAACTGGGGGAAAAAAAAACATAAAAAAATAAAAGGCAAACCGGGGATTATTTTGTAATTTGTTTATCATACCTAAATTTCAAATGTCCATAAGAAATGTCACACATTATTTCTTCATAATTGGGTGGGTGGCGCTTCCTGGCAAAGCCCGAGGGCTTCAGGGAGGGGAAACAGCCTTCTACTCTGGGTACTCACAGAAAACACAGTGCAAGGGTACAACTGAGGACTGAGGGGATGGCCTCACACCTGCAGATACATCCCCGTATGCTGGGCTGACTAGTTGAAAATATGGTCACTATCCTGAAAAGATTAAAAACAGAGGGAAAGTATTCATTTCTCAGCCTCTTCTCTCCTTCTACTCTCATTTGTGGAAACATCTCTGAAGAAACAGATTACTCAAAACAGAAAACGTTGACCTTAGTATCCATAAAATACTGTAGATATTACAAAGATGGACAGGTTATTACCCCTGCTACCAAGTAACTCAAAATCTAAAAGAGAAATGATGATGATAATGAAGGATTCTTTGCAAAGCATGAATCTGTAAAGAGCTTTGCTGGGGTTTTGAGTCTAAAATGAACAGGGTGAATGACTCATGCTCATCAATTAAATACAAAACCATAATATATACAAAAGTACAACCGTGGCTAAGGTTCTTACTCATCACCTGACTACAGTAAATAAGGAACATTCTTGTCTGTTTTAAGGCCCCCTCCCAAAGCTTCCCCACTCCACTCTATAGAAGGAAAGAAAGAGAGAAAGAGAGAAAGAAAGAGAGAGAGAGAGAGAGAGAGAGGAAGAAGAAAAGAAAGGAAGAAAAGAAAGAAAAGAAAAAAAGAGTCCATTTTGTTATTTTGTTTTCTTTGTTAGAAAAAAGAATCTAGGGATCCCTGGGTGGCGCAGCGGTTTGGCGCCTGCCTTTGGCCCAGGGCGCGATCCTGGAGACCCGGGATCGAATCCCACGTCGGGCTCCCGGTGCATGGAGCCTGCTTCTCCCTCTGCCTGTGTCTCTGCCTCATTCTCTCTCTCTGTGACTATCACAAATAAAATAAAAAAAAAAAAAAAAAAAAAAAAAAGGAAAAAAGAATCTAGGGCAGCCCTGGTGGCTCAGTGGTTTGAGCGCCGCCTTGGGTCCAGGACGTGATCCTGCAGACCTGGGATCGAGTCCCACATCGGGCTCCCTGCGTGGAGCCTGCTTCTCCCTCTGCCTGTGTCTCTCTGCCTCTCTCTGTGCCTCTCATGAATAAATAAAATCAAGAAAGAAAGAAAAAAAGAAAGAAAAAAAGAAAGAAAAAAAAAAAAGAATCTAGGGCAGCCTGGGTGGCTCAGCAGTTTAGCACCGCCTTCAGCCCAGGGCCTGATCCTGGAGACCCAGGATCGAGTCCCACATCAGGCTCTCTGCATGGAGCCTGCCTTTCCCTCTGCCTGTGTCTCTGTCTCTCATGAATAAATAAATAAAATCTTAAAAAGCAAAAGAGAAGTCATTTCTTCCAACAGCCCACACCAGTATTGTATTTTTTGTCCTGCTGATTATTTGTAAAAATCTTTTTTTTTTTTTTTTAAGATTTTACTTATTTATTTGAGAGACAGAGAGCAACCGAGAAAGCATGAGCAGAGGAGGGAAGAGAGAGGAAGAGCAGACTCCTCACTGAACAAGGAGCCTGATGTGGGGCTCAATCCCAGGACCCAGAGATCATGACCTGAGCCAAAGGCAGATACCCAACTGACTGAGCCACCCAGGCGCCTCTGTAACACTCTTTCAGTTTGATCCTACCAATAAGCTTGTCCAAGCATGCATCACCCTCCACAGACAACTACAATAGCCATGGTGTTCAAACTTCCAATTTCCTCTCTAACTATCTACTATATTTTGGCTCAAAAGTTTCTAATCTGGGCAGCCCCGGTGGCGCAGCAGTTTAGTGCCACCTGCAGCCCAGGGTGTGATCCTGGAGACCCGGGATCAAATCCCACGTCAGGCTCCCTGCATGGAGCCTGTTTCTCCCTCTGCCCGCATCTCTGTCCCTCTCTCTCTGAATAAATAAATTTTTTAAAAAATCTTTAATAAAAAAAAAAAAGCTTCTAATCTACTACTCGGTTTATGTCATGCCCAGCAATGATGACGCCAAAAAATGGAAGTTCTACCCAGCTAGGCCTTAGTGTTCACTCATTCAATAAAAATATTGAGTCTCAGGGACTCCTTGATAGCTCAATATTTGAGGTGGTCAGTTGGTTAAGTGCCCAACGACACTTGATTTCAGCTCGGGTCTTGATCTCAGAGTTGTGAGTTCAAGCACCATGTTGGGCTCCATACTGGGCATGGAGCCTACTTTAACAGAAAAAAAAAAAAAAAAAAAAAATGAGTCCCAGCTACTATATTAGTCACTTTCTAAAAAGTTCCCCCATTCAGCCAAATTCTATCAACTTTCCAGGACCTGTATTCGGTGAAGTCTTGCCTGACCACTACAACCCCTGGGTCCTCGTCCTCTTCAGAATGATCAGGCTACTCCATTTCTGCATTCTCAAAGTTGATTCCACTGAGCCAAAAAGTAGTATAAAGTGAAAACAATGTTTTGAGGTCACGTGCATTTGGGGAACACTGAGCTAATAAAGGTTAACATTATTTTTTTTCTGCCAGACTTCTCTGAGCATCCAGTATGTTAACGTGCATCTTCAAGAGGGCAGACATGGTATATGACTATATAATTATATACTACCATAAGTTTTTGTTAACTTAAGGAAGTTTCACAACATTTAATTGCTATTTCAGTTTTTGTTTTGTTTTTTTGTTTGGTGCCTGCCTCTCTCACTAGTCAGACAACTCTAGGAGGGCAGAAAGCTGTCAATCCTCACTGCGGCCACTGCACAGAGAAGCCAGTAAGTTTTGGTGGAGTAAAGCAGAAATGATGTGACCAGGCTTGGGGTTTAGAGGATAGCACAGGGGGATGATAAAATGCTCCAATTTCAGCATCATAGGATCTCAACACATTATTAAGTCTCTGATTTGGGGTAAATTATTCATCCTCCATGGGGCTTAGCTTCCCCATCTAGAGAATGTACACAGTAACAAGAGCTACCTTACAAGTTGCAGATGAGGAATGGATTACACACACAAAGTACCCAGAAAGTATTCAGTTAATATTAGCAGATGGATTGGTAGGATATAGACCAGAAGAGAGACTAATTAAAAAGCTATTCAAATAATTCAAGCTGTTTATCCATGAGTGAGGGCTATGAAATAGACTGTCTGAATCTAGATTCTGGCTTTACTTCCTACAAGCTATAGGCTTGTGTAGAAATTAACTTCCTTCGCTGCCCTCCCTTTTTTGGCCTGTACATCAGAAGCATGAAAAGCAACCATTTTTCAGGTGTGTTGTGTTGTTTTTTTTTTTTTTTTTTAAAGATTGTATTTACTTATGCATGAGAGACATATATAGAGAGGCAGAGACATAGGCAGAGGGAGAAGCAGGCTCCCCACGTGGGAGCCTCATGTGAGACTAGATCCTGGGACTGCAGGATCACACCCTAAGCTGAAGGCAGACGCTCAACCACTGAGCCACCCAGTGTCCCTTGAAGATTATTTTTAAGCGGAGGTCTGGTGAACTGACAGCATGCTTTCTAACTACCTCCCACTCCCATTCCCAATTGTCCCCAGAGACTCAAATGTCCTTCCTTCTACAGAGCCATCATCTTCTTCCCCGACCTCATCTCCTGGCCCCAAATCCTCCTTTAAAACATCAGCCTCCTGAAGAACAAAGCAGATTACGTTCCGTTCCTACACACTCTTTCCCCTCCCCTTCTGCATTGCCCACTTCACATACAGTGTGAGAAAACAGAATGTAATCAGAGGAGTAATTCTGTATGCCCCCCACCTTGTAATTCCTGAACAACTCTGTTAACATCTTTCCACAGCAGAGTGGATAGAAAGGTGGTATGTTGTACCAATGCCACCATTTCCCAAACACAGATCTTGACTTTAATTCCTAGTTGCTATTTTAACTTAGATTTACCCCCACTTATTAAAAGAGTAATTAAAAAGAAATTATCTTTGGGAATAAAAAGTAAACAATACCTTTGCCAGGCTCAACTCAAGCAACTGATTTTAGTTGTGAGAGATACAATTCTTAATGAGCTAGACTGTACACACAAAATAAATCCAACAAAGCCCATATTCCCCCAGACCATCTTGGCACTAGCCAGTCTACACCTCAGTAAGGGATTCAATCACAGACAAGGGTTATCCCCCCCCTCTGTGGATAATCTGACATAATACTGTGATACTGCAGGTCTGCAGTTCGGGCATTCTGAAGACGTAATGGAGTACTAATTTTCAAGACACAGGAAAACAGAGAGGGTCTTTAAAGAAAAAGCAGGGCAGCCCCGGTGGTGCAGCGGTTTAGCGCCGCCTGCAGCCCAGGGCGTGATCCTGGAGACCCTGGATCGAGTCCCATGTCGGGCTCTCTGCATGGAGCCTGCTTCTCCCTCTGCCTGTGTCTCTGCCTCTCATTCTCTCTCTGTGTCTCTATGAATAAATAAAATCATTAAAAAAAAAAAAAAAAGCAGAGCTGTTTAGTGTTGGTATTCTAGAAGGTCACAGGGGATCTTGTGGATTCATACAAACAGATGTTGGTCACAGAAAATGCTATAACCTTGTAATGATGACAAGCTCGTATACTTGCGCACTCTCATTCTCGTACTTCTGCACAAAAATTTTTTTAATAAGGAAGTGAAGCGGGAACTGAGCCACTACAGCTGGATCTCTGGAAGACAGGTTCCAGATGAGTCTTTGGGTCCTGGGTGCTGTGACCCAGTGGCCCAGTGATCTTGTGCGTCTTCAGGCAGGTTGCTCTCCAACAGGAGAGGAGTGCTGTGACAAAGAGGCAAATAAGGAAAGGGAGACCACAGGACAGACAACTCACTACTCCTACTTCCTAGAGCAAATATTTATGTACAATGGCCTGGAAGAGACATATTTTAGAAGCTATATCCTTACCCATTCTTACTCATTACTCTATCTTAGAAAACCAAAGTCCCATTGCACAGCTGGAACTCAAAGAGCCACATGGAATATTAAGAGTTCAAAACAGCAGTGAGCTCTGCTTTCCCAAGGCCATTCCTTCTGCTGTGGTTGCAGCCAGGAGGGCTCAGGAGGGTGCGAACAACTATCTGTGCTTCAGCAGTGATGTTTTATGGCTGGGTGCCCAGATTGTCTAGCTCTGCACACAGCTCTATAGCCTTTGGAGGGCTACAGGGAAAGAATGCATTCTTAACAAACAGCTCTCCATCCCTGCAACAGCTTCTTCATTCTCTGAAAGCACCTGTGGCCAAGAAAAGAATTCATTTTTAGTAAAACTCTAAAAATGGCACAAAGGGTATGAATTTTCACCATGTTTTTAATATGTAAAACCTCATCACATCCCAATTGGAGAATTAGCGAATACGTATTTTACTTTTCATTAAGTAAGTTCTAGTTCAAACGCATATTCTGCACAATAGGAAACGTACAGGATTATTTTAAGCAAGTTATTCAAACAAGTTCACTGGGCAAGGATTATACATTTCTTGGTTTCAACATCACACATACAATCTCTACACAAGGTTATAGCTATTTCTGACAAGTAACCTTTGTATTTTTAAGTAATTATATTCTTGAAAAATTGTGTGTAAGCCGAATGTCTATAATTGAGAACATCTTTATTGCACTAAAATTTAAAGAAAGCTTACTGTATATTATTTTGCAAAGTAAAGAATGCTCTCCTCATGACCGCACCATTATTTAAAAGCTAATTTGTAAAAATTGGGGATCCCTGGGTGGCTCAGCGGTTTAGCACCTGCCTTCAGCCTGGGGTGTGATCCTAGGGTCCCAGGATGGAGTCCCACGTCAGGCTCCCTGCATGGGGCCTGCTTCTCCCTCTGCCTGTGTCTCTGCCTCTGTGTGTGTGTGTGTGTGTGTGTGTGTGTGTGTGTGTCTCATGAATGAATAAATAAAAATCTGTTAAAAAATAATAATAATTTGTAAAAAATTTAGATGTTCACGATTAGACTGACTTAAAGCAAGAAGATCTATAAAATCTGTCTGACAAAAAGGCCAGTTCTCATTTAATATTCTGCTCTCTCTACTTAAGTCTATGACATCTTCAAACAAAATTAAGATGCCAACTGTCTTAATTAAGCAAATAAAATCCACTCATCATACAAAATAGACTGCAGCACCAATACTCCTTCAAAAGATTTCCTTACAGCTCATTGAAAACACCAGAAAACCCTCTGAAATAAAGCTGGGGTGAAAGGTAAAAACCCATTTGTCTCAAAATCACCACTAAGAAAGCCATAACAATTTCAAAGAAACCAAAAACAAAACACACAGAAACAAAGTTGCCTGGCTCTTCCCCCACTTACTTAGACTTTCCAGGCCCTATCTGCTGAAGGCTCTACCTCCTGCTCCCTCAACACATCCCTCTCCTGCTTCCAAGACCTTTTATAAATCTGTCCCTCCTCACCTCTCCGTTTCTCATGTTCCCCCACCTCTGACCCTGGGACTTTAGTTGCTCTGGCTAGATAATCTTCGTTTGCTGCATCCACAAATCTTATGTTGTTCTGAGAATGGGAAACAGCCTCAGAGATGACAACTGATTTTCTTCCTTATAAAATCTTCTCTGATAGTAACCTTTGCACAATAAAGCCTGACTGAGTGCTAACAGAGTGGCCTACAACATATGCACGCAATCTCGTGGATCTAATTCTTACTGGGGAAAGCCAAAAAGACATTGAAATAGTCTTTAAAATGGCTCTTAAGCCTTAAAATGTTAAGTTGTTAGGGAAGTTATACGATGCCAAAGACATTCTATATACTCAAATCAAATAATGGATAAATTTCCAGTAGTACTTTTTTTTTTTTTTTTTTTTTAATTTAAGATTAGCATCACTTTGAGTGGAGCAAGAGTAAGTTTACACTCAGGCCCTCCTCGCTCTCACTTGGAGCTGGGGCAGTCATGCAGACACTCCGTCTGCAGCCAGTACTGTAGGAATTCTATCTTCCATTTCTTTCCAACTGAAAGCTCTCTTCACTAGGGAAAAAGGCTGCCCCCTCCAGCCCTGACCTCCTCCTCCCCATCTTGGTTTTGGAAGTGAGCCAGATGACAGCATTTGGAAAAGCACAAATTTATCTCAGTAAAGCCGGCTATTTAACAAAAAGGTGGTGGTGGTGAGAAATACTGTAATTTTAGAGTATATTCCTCCCATGACTTACTTCTGTTTTGATCCCTGTGGATCCAATGAAACAGTACACCCCACTTTCCTCATAATCAGCCCTCTAATGCAACTATTTGTTCCAAAACTCCCAAGCCAACTAAGTATAAACATAAACCTGCTACAAAATAATCTTTGTAGAAGTGTTAGAGCATATGCCACTTGAAAAAGAACAACAATAAACATTGTAAGAAGGAAATCCAAAAGTCAGCATTTCCATGTACACTAGGTTACTACTAGAATATTTAAATGCCAGAATCCAAAATGAAACACTGAGGATTCACCCTTATGACAGACTCTCTGTCCACCTTATTTAATAGCTTAAGAGTAAAACGGAGGTACCGGTCAATAAGGTCTTTGGTTCGGACAAGAAACAGCGGAGACTTAGTCTTTCAAAACTAGATCCTTGGGGCACCTGGGTGGCTCAGTCGGTTGAGTGTCTGCCTTCAACCCAGGTCATGATCTCAGGGTGCTGGGATCAAGCCCCACATTGGGCTCCCTGCTCAGTGGGGAGCCTGCTTCTCCCTCTCCTTCTGCCCCTCCACCCCACTCGTGCGTGTATGCTCACACTCTCTCTACCCCTCAAATAAATAAAATCTAAAAAAAAAAACAAAAAAAAAAACAAAGGCAAAACAACAACAACAACAAGATCCTCATAATAAAATCAAGTCTGGGGCGCCTGGATGGGTCAGTAGTTGAGCAGCTGCCTTCTGCTCAGGTCACGATCCCGGGGTCCTGGGATTGAGTCCCACATCAGGCTCCCCCCCTGTAGGAAGCCTGCTTCTCCCTCTGCCTGTGTCTCTGCCTCATTCTCTGTGTCTCTCACGAATCCACTCTCCTGCTTAAGAAGTGCTAGTTTGAAGAAATCGCTCTGCATCACCCTAAGTCAAATTTCGCTCAACCAATACTATTATTACTATTACCATTTTTCTGAGCTATCAATTTCTCATGACCCAACGTGTGACAGGAAAACACATTCTGAGAACCTCTCTTCCTATGAAAAGGCAAATATTAAAAACTTTCTGTAGAAAAAGCAAACTTTCACGATAAGCAAGTAAAGCAGCGGCTACAGCTATTAAGACCATCACTCGCATCTGTAAACACCGACAATAAAATCAACTTGGTTAATGCTAGTTGGGCTAGTCGTTTGTAAAACCTCGTTTACCATCATCTCCCCCCAACAATGCATCCTAGGGGTGCCGCAATGGGAGGTGTTCTAAGCCCTTCACCGCCTCCGGGCTTCGGGAATAACGCAAATCTCCTCAAGGTGCCCTCAGCCAACCAAGTCCATCCGGCCCAGGGGCTAAATTTCAGCGTCTGCTCTTTCTCACAGTACGGGAGTCCGCAGTGTAGGCACACACCTGTCAGCACCCCTGCACGTTTCCAACTGACCGTCACCGTGTGCTGAGATCGCTCCAGCCACGTTCCCAGGGTCTCCGCTCCCCTCGTCGTTAATTCTAACCGCGAGGGAGTCAGTCGCGCGCAACCATCCCTCGGCGGCTCCGCTCCGCTCGGGCTCGCAGCGGCGCGCACCCGGTGGCCCTCCCGGCCTGACCACGACGCCGACCGCGGCCGGGCCCCTCGGGAACACAATGCGGGGGGACCAGCCCGGCGCCCCCGGCTCGCGGCTCCTTCCAGGCGGAGGCTCCGGCCGGACGCCCGCGGAGCACCATTTTGAGTTCACAATCTGCAGCTCGTGCCTCGACGCCACCGAGCAGACAACCCAAATGGAGGCTTAACGTGACGAGAGGCTGAGCGGTTCGAGGCGACGCCGCTCGCTCTGCCCGGGGCCGCGGACGCCGCCGGGGGACCTGCGGCCGCCCCCCCCGCCCCGCGCCGCCCCGGCCCTGCAGCGCCGGCGGGCTTCCCAGAGCCCCGGGGAGCCGGCGGGGGAGCCCCGCGGCCGCACCTGCCCAGCCTCCACGGCCACGCGCCGACCGATTCAATGTCATCCGCGGGGCGAGGGTGCACGCGAGGCGTCGCTCCGGCAGGGGCGGCCCCGCGGCCCCCGCGGCCCCCGCGGCCCCCTCGGCCCCTCAGCCCGCGCGCGCGGCAGGCCGGCGGCTGCCTCCTCCGTCCCCCTCCCCCCGGCCGCGGCTCGGGGGCCTCCGCCCGGCGCGCCCCGGGGATGCGAGACCCACGGGCGCCCGCTCGCGGGGGGAGGGGGGGCGCGCGGCTCCGACGGCCGCGGGGCTCGGACGGGCGCTCGCGCTCCGGGCCCGGCCGAACAAAGGCGGCGCGGCCCGCCCGGCCACCGCGGCGGCTCCGAGGCCCGGCCGGCGCTCACCTGGGCTCCGTCCCCGGCGGCGGCGGCGGCGGCGGCGGCGGCGGCGGCTCCTCGGCGGGGCTCCGGCGGCGCGGGCCTGGCGGCCACAGCGACCACGACGGCGACGGCGACGCGGGCGGCCGCCCCGGGGCCTGCGGGCTGCTCGGGCGGCAGGGGCCCCCTCAGCGCCGGCGCCGCGGGCTCAGGTCCCGGCGCGGGCGGCGGCGGCGGCGGCGGCGGCGGCGGCGCGGGCGGGTGGGCGGCGGCGCGTCCCGGCAGGTCCAGGTCCGGCCCCGGCGACGCCGCGACGCGTCCTCCTCCTCGCGCCCGCGAGCGGGACGGCGGCTCCGGCGCGGCCCGGGGTCCGAGGCGGCGGCGGCGGCGGCGATGTGCGCTGGGCGCTCGGCCGGCTCCGCTCCCTCCGCCCGCGGCTCGGGCGGGCCCGCGGCGGCGGCGGCAGGAGCGCGGCGGGCGCGGGGGCGGCCCTGTCAGGCGCGGCGGGGGCGGCCCGGGCGGCGCTCAGGGCTGCGGGGCGGCGGGGCTGGCGGCGGCGGCTGCGGCTCCCGGGGCCGTCGCGCTGAGGTGCGGAGCTGCCACCGCGGCCATCTTGTTGCTCTAACTGACAAGAACCCCCCTCCCCCCGCTCCAGCCAGACGGGGCGCTCGCGCCCCCTTCCCCGCCCCGCGTTGGCCTCCAACAGGAAGTCGTCCCGGCCCCTGCCACGTGACTCCGCCGCATCTGCATACCGGAGGGCGAGCCGGCCAATCGGCGCTCTGCATCCGAGCTCCGCCCCCGCGCGCCCCTCCCCGGCCCATTGGTTCGTCCCGGGCAGGCCACGCCCCGTCCTTCCCCCTTAATACCCGCTCGCGTTGTGGTTCCGCAGACTGCGCGGGGAGCGCGCCGGGGTGCGAGCGGCGGGTGCGCGCGCTCCCCCGGCCCGGGCGCGTGCAGGTCTCGGGGCTCGCGCTCCGTCCGCGGTGTACGGAGGCTCGGGCGACCTCCTTCCCGGTCCGTGGGCGCTGCAGCTCGGTGGAAGCGCGCTGGGCCGCGGGGCGCAACGTCCGCCCCGTTCGCTCCGCCCGCGCCCTGCGGCGCCTGGGCCCGGGTTCGCGCGGCGTTTTGGCCCCGCGACGCCAGCCCTCCGTGCAGCCCCGACCGGCGCCCGCCCCGACGCGCGTCCAGCCCGTGCGGTGCACACGCCCTGCACCTCCCCACCGTGCACACACTCGCACACGCGCCGACCCGGGCCCGGGAGCATCCTGCCAGCCGCGCGCCTCCCAGCCTCCCCTTGCACGCAGCGGCCCCCGGGGGAGCGCCCTGCTGCGAACCAAACAAACCTCCCTACGCAACGGCTCCCCCACGTCCCGAGACATCCCCCGCCCCCGAGAGCGAACCGCCCTCCCCCACCACGCGGACCCCGGGGCCCGGGGCGGGGGGGACCCAGACGCTCCGGCGCTCGGTACCCAGTGCTGGTCCGCCATCCCGCCGCTGCTCGTCGGTGTACAGTCGTCATGAACCGTAGGTGGGGGTCAGGAGCGACGTGCAATTCAAAAGTCCCTTTTTAACTTTCGATCCAAGTCACGAGTCCATTTTAAAAACCAAGAATTTTCTCCGTTTTCGTGAAGGGTCGTGGTGGCAGGCCAGCTTTCCCCTTGGCGCGGTGGAAGGAAGCTCAGCGGGGCTACTTGAAAGTTGCTCGAGCTGGAGGAGGCCGTTCCCTGTCTACGTGTCCCCCCATCTTGAAGAGCAGATAATGACACACTACTTTCGCAATGCAATTTTGTTACCGCAAGTGTCAGGCTTTGAGAGTTTGAGGATGAAAGAGACACAAGAAATTCCCCGCTCTCGTTTCCCATCAGGGTCTCGTGAGCTCGGTGCTCTCCCTTCTCCTTACTGCCATATCGTAAAGCCCTCCGGTAGCCAGATGCACAAACCACTCTCTAAAGTCGTCTTCAAATGTCTGTTGTGTGTTTCCCCTCCCCAAAACCCCATGTCATTTAGAAGGATCTGAAGTCAGATTTTACTTACATTAATTCTTGACTGCGGAGAAACCTGCATTTTTTTCTCTTTTTATTTTATTTTTTTTGTATTTCTCAAAAATAGACATATTATCACATGCTTCAGGAGGGAGTGCAAAATAATAACATCTTCAAAATTAGCAACATCCACTAAGTATATTGCTAAATCAATGGAGAGGAATCCAGGTACTTGGGTAGACCAATCATTGTAATAAGCAGACATTTGGGGGAAATGGAACCAAAGTTCATTATTTAATATTTGTTCTTGATGTTAAATTTGTGACTGTAACCTCTCAATGTTACCCGTTTTGTTCTCTTTACTACCCTCCACCTCCCTCAGCTTAAACCAGACAAAATAATTGTCTTCTCCTGTTATCTTAGACTATAAACATTTGGAGGCTTAAAGGTAAGCACTGTATTGACCATATTTTCTGAACCAAACATTAGACTCACAGTTTGGCATGAAGACTTACTTCTGGCACTAGAAAGAATATTTTTTTAAAGATTTTATTTTTAAAAAAAATTAAAGATTTTATTTATTTATTCATGAGAGACACAGAGAGGGAGAGAGGAGAGAGGCAGAGACACAGGCAGAGGGAAAAGCAGGCTCCATGTAGGGAGCCCAACGTGGGACCCGATCCTGGGACTCGATCCTGGGACTCGATCCTGGGACTCGATCCTGGGACTCCAGGATCACGCCCTGGACCTAAGGCAGGCACTAGACCGCTGAGCCACCCAGGGATCCCTTAGAAAGAATAATTTAAATTAGGGTTGACCCAGAAACATTGAGGCATATGATGGCTATGAGTGTGGAGATTGCAGAACACAGTGCCACTCATTCATGGTTTTTTGAAGTGATTAAAGGATGAGTAAAGACCCCAAGCAAAGTTGTAAAATGGGTAAGTGCATATTTGGGGTCTTCATCCACTGATGGGCCCTGTCATTACCATCTCATAGCTAAGATATGAGTTAATAATCTATAATAATGGTCAAAACCCACAAAATCGCATTTAAGAGGGTTAAATGCTGAATGTAGCTCTTAAGTTAAAAAGTCAGCTTGTTAAAGATATATGGAGAAGATCTGGCTGGACACAACAAGCTCACATAAAAAAAAAAAAAATCCTGGTTTCAGGTGCCCACATGCACACAGGGCTAACCACACAAAATGATTTGTTAAAAAGACATGCAATCTAATAAAAGAAAAAAAGACATGCAATCTGCCTTTTTTAATTTTAAATTTTTTTTAAAGATTTTATTTATTTGAGAGAGAGAGAGAGAATATGACTGGGAGGAGGGGCAAAGGGAGAGGGAGAAGCAGGCTCCCCACTGAGCAGGGAGGGAGCCCAATGTGGGGCTCCACCCCAGGACCCTAGGATCATGACCCAAGCTGAAGGCAGATGTTTAACTGACTGAGCCACCCAGGCACCCCTACTTTTTTATTTTTTATTTTTTTAAATATTTAGAGAGAGAGTGGGGGGTCAGGCAGGGGGATGTGGGAAGAGGCAGAGGGAGAAAGAAAATCTTAAGCAGGCTCCATGCTCTGTACAACGGTGATGGAGGGCTCCATTTCATGACCCTGAAATCATGACCTGAGTTGAAATCAAGAGTCAGACACTCAACTGACGCAAGCCACCCAGGCACCCCAGGTGCCCTCCCTCTTTTTTTTTTTTTTTTTTTTTTAAGTAAGCTCTACATACAACATAGGTGTTGAACTCAGAGATCAAGAGTTCCATGCTCTCCCTCTTGAGTCAGCCAGGTGCCCCCTAAAAACATACAATCTATATTAAAATAGTGTCCAGCTCAAGAGACTGTATTCTGAGCTGGCCAGCCCCTACATGGAATATTGTGGCCAGTTCTGAGCACTAAGGCATGTGAAAAAAATTGACAAGCTTAAAGACTCCATCAGGGAGACAGCAGGTTTTGTTGATGAAAATCCTTTGGTCATTCAGCAGGAAGGAGCAGGAAAGGCTGATATAGGGAAGAAAAAACAGGCAGGACAGGATGACTATCCTCTAAATTTTAAAGAACTCTCACATACAAATAGACATAGGTAAATTCTGCGAGATCCTAGGAGGAAGATCTGTGGTCAGTGAGTGGAAGGTTTGGAGGCAAATTTTGGTTCCATTTAAAGAAGAATCATGAGGGTTATCCATAGAAACTCCAGCTTGAAATGTAACAAGATCCACATCTGGTTTAAGCAGAAAGACGAGGGGATCATGTTCCCATCTCCATGGATATTGCAGAATGGATTACTGCACTGGGCACAAAGGTTGAACTAGCTTAGCGGTTCTCAAAGTGTGTTCCCTGGACCAACAGCAGCAGCAGCAGCAGCACCTGGGAACTTATTAGAATTGCACCTTCTGGGATCCCTGGGTGGCTCAGCGGTTTAGCGCCTGCCTTTGGCCTGGGCCCGATCCTAGAGTCCCACATCGGCCTCCCGGCATGGAGCCTGCTTCTCCCTCTGCCTGTGTTTCTGCCTCTCTCTCTCTCTCTCTCTCTCTATGTCTATCATGAACAAATAAATAAATCTTAGGAAAAAAAAAAAAAGAATTGCACCTTCTTGGATCCCATAGCCAGATCTGCTGAGTCAGAAACTCTAGGGGTAGATCCCAGCTATCTGCATCATATTAAGCCCTCCCGGTGATTCTGATGCACACTAAAATTTTGGAATAAAAATAAATAATAAAGGGCATCTTTTCTTTGTGTTCTATTTGTGTGTGATACTTGCCTCCTTTCTACTGCCAGCCACTTCCGACCACACAGGACTGCTTTGCTTCCTCCTGAAATCCCATTCATCCTCCTTCCTAGTTCTGTTGATTCTGCAAGTAGAATTTGCATCCTAGAGTAGGCTTCTTCTTCTTTTTTTTAAAGATTTTATATATGTATTTATTTGACAGAGCATGGGAGAGAGATCACAAGCAGGAGGGACAGGTAGAGGGAGAAGCAGACTCCCTGCTGAACAGGGAGCCAGATGCAGGACTTGATCCCAAGACCCTGAGATCAGGACTTGAGCAGAAGGCAGACGCTTAACTAACTGAGCCACCTGGGTTCCCCTAATGATAGACCCTTGAAGGGGAAAAGTTTCAACACTCAAACAACTGATTGCTTTCCGATGAAAATGTAATGGAGCTGGGCTCGATCCTCCCTGCTGTCACCAGGAGATCTCAACTGCCTTAGCCTTAAAAAATTTGAGAAGCTTGGGGTGCCTGGCTGGCTCATGTGGACCATGGGTCTCTTGATCTCTGGGTCATGAGTTCAAGCTGCACTTTGGGGGTAAAACTTATCTAAAAAATGTGATAAAAAATTTGTGATAAGCTTAAAAGGCCTTTTGGAGCTCTGGTTGTCCAACTCTGATCACATAAATTACTGAAGTAGCCTGTTTAAAATACAGATTCATCAGGTTCAGGGTACTGTCCATGAAGCCGCATATTTAATCAGCTCCCCAAGTGATTCTGACGCTATTGTCCTCTCACTCCACTGAGGAAAATACTAGAACAGAACCGAGAACCTTACACATGAACAAAGGCTTCAGATTTCTTTGTATTCCTCAGTGAGTTAGAGATGACTTGTCAAACCTTTATTGAAACTGTATTGTGTGCCTGGGCAGTGGACTAGGGCTTTCAAGCTGAAAGCCATGATTATAATATGTAACAAAGTGCCAAAGAAGGCAAAAGGAAAGACCTAGGTCATTGTGGAAGGCTCAGAAAGAAAAAGAAGTGGGATCTCTGGTTCTTGAAAGATGCAAAGCAACAAGGGTCAGAGGCTGGGGAAGGGCACTGAAGACAAGTATGAAGGGGATGTTACAGCACTTTGAGGGGATCGCAAAATGTCAACAGAACTGAAACTATCCTCAGAGGGACGCCTGGGTGGCTCAGTCAGTAAAGTGTCTGCCTTTGGTTCAGGTCATGATACCGGGGTCCTGGGATCGAGTCCTGCATCATCCGGGCTCCCTGCTCCGCAGAGTCTGCTTCTTCCTCTCCCTCTGCCCCTCCTCCCTGCTTGTGTTGTCTCTTTCTCTCAAATAAAAAAAGAAACAGAAACAGTCCTCATATAAAGGCAGAAAAGGAAGTGGAAGAAATGACCAGGGGCCAGATTATAAAGAGCATCTCATGTCACAGGAGTTTGGACTTTATCCTGAGGGCCACGTAGACCCCTTGAATGATTCTAAACATTATACCTGGCTGTCCAAGATATCTCTGTGGAAACATTGTGATAGATGGTGCAGAGAAGGAGGGTGAGGCCAAAGGTGGGACAGGAGGTGATGGCTCAGGGCAGGAGGGGAGTCCTGCAGCAGAGAACTAGAACCTATGGAATTGAGCAGAGAGGCATTGGAGGTCAAACAAGAAGGATCCGTTTAAAAGATAATTTCCAGGGATCCCTGGGTGGCGCAGCGGTTTGGCGCCTGCCTTTGGCCCAGGGTGTGATCCCGGAGACCCGGGATCGAGTCCCACGTCAGGCTCCCGGTGCATGGAGCTTGCTTCTCCCTCTCTCTGCCTGCGTCTCTGCCTCTCTCTCTCTCTGTAACTATCATAAATAAATAAAAATTAAAAAAAAATAAATAAAAAAAATAAAAGATAATTTCCAGGTGGGGATCCCTGGGTGGCTCAGCGGTTTAGCGCCTGCCTTCGGCGCAGGGCGTGATCCTGGAGTCCCGGGATCGAGTCCCACGTCGGGCTCCCGGCATGGAGCCTGCTTCTCCCTCCTCCTGTGTCTCTGCCTCTCTCTCTCTCTCTATGTCTACCATAAATAAATAAATAAATAAATAAATAAATAAATAAATCTTTAAAAAAAAAAAAGATAATTTCCAGGGAACTCCTAACTGATCTATATGATGCCTAAGCAAGGTGGTAAAGGATGATGATGCCCAGTTTTCTTGCTCAGTGAGAGGTGGAGGGATAGTGAGGCAGGGGCTGCAGGAGGAGGAGGAGTAACCAGAGACCTTAGGTGAGACTTGAAGCGGGAATCAGGTTGGGTACATTTGGAGTGGGAGGCACCTGAGGAGTAGCAAGTAGAGATAGCCAGGTCTGCAAGTCGGAAAACTGTCTGGGCTGGAGAGATCAGGGGTGGTTTGCAGAGGGATGCAAGTGGAAGGCTGGAACACAGAGGATTAGCCTGGGGCCTTGGTTGGGAGAGAAGCTGGGTGCTGAGCCTAAGGAACACCAAGGAGGAGGAAGGGGAGGAGGAAGAGGGGGAAGAGGGGAGGAGGAAGAAGAGGTGCTAGAGGAGAAGGTTCCAGCTGAACACATGGAATCCCAGTGGAACCCAAGAGTACAAAAGAGGAAGGAGAAGGTGGTCAACAGCATGACAGTAAGCTCCACACGTTAGGGTCAGGAAAGTTCCACCAGACTGGGCAACCATGAGGTCATTTAGTCCTCAGGTAAGGCTGTGCAGGAGTCAGGGGGCAGCAGGCTGTGGGGTGAGCTGGGGGAGGGACACGGAGGGGGGACTAAGGAGGGATCCCGGTTTAAAGTCTGGCTAACCTCATGAGTTGAATTGTTCCCTCACAGAAGATTTACTGGAGTCCTAACACCACCTACGTCAGAATGTGACCTTGTTTCTCCAAACAAGGAGAGTGTTTCAGACACAGTCAAGTTGAGGTCATTCAGGTGGTCCCTAACCCAAGAGGACTGGTGGTGTCCTTGCAGAGAGGGGAGATGTGGATGCAGACATGCACCCAGGGGGAAGGTCAAGTGCAAATGAAGGCAGAGATGCCGGTGATGCATCCAGGATCCGAGGAACAGTGAAGATGACCAGCAAAGCCCAGCAGCTGGCAGGGGGGCCCAGAGCAGAGCCTCCTCATGGCCTCAGGAGGACCCGTCCCTGCTGAGACAGAGATCCTGAACTTCTGGCCTCCAGAACTGGGAGACAATACATTTCTGTTGCTTAAGCCAGCCAAGTGTGTGGTACTCTGCTCCTGCAGCCCCTGGACACCAGTAGAGCCGTGGGAGGAGGGAATGTGGCTAGAGAGGAATTGGAGGCCAAAAGAGTGGTTTCTCATTGTTTCCTTTCATTTTGCTTTTTCTTTTTTAAAGGGAGAGACTTGTGTGTGTTAATATGCTGCAAAGAAAGAGCCAGTAAAGAGGACACAGCAAAGAGGAAGATGTTTGCTTGTTTGTTTGGAAGGGGTTGAGCATGAAGTAAGGCATGAGAAGGGCCTGGGGCAGATGGGAGACTGGGGGGGTGGTTTGACAGGGGCAGGAGGACTTCTTTTACTAAGACTAGAGGCCCCTGCTTCCAAGCCCACGTGAGTGCATGTTGGGGGTGGGGGTGTGTTTTGCAAAAACTGGAGGGCACTTTTAAAAATGTTTTTAAATGTAAATTCTAGTTAATCATTATTACTTTTTTATAAAATAGCCTAAGATTCCTTTGGATCTAAAATTCTGTTTCTAGATCTGGAATTTATAGCTATTTAAATATAAATTACAGTTTTGTTCCATATTAACAGTGTTATATATATATATATATTTTTAATTTTTATTTATTTATGATAGTCACAGAGAGAGAGAGAGAGAGAGGCAGAGACATAGGCCGAGGGAGAAGCAGGCTCCATGCACCGGGAGCCTGATGTGGGATTCGATCCTGGGTCTCCAGGATCGCGCCCTGGGCCAAAGGCAGGCGCCAAACCGCTGCGCCACCCAGGGATCCCAACAGTGTTATATTTTAACTTAATGTCTGTGGTGTATTAAACCTAAAAGGAAAACATACTCCTCACATCTTTACCTGTTATTAAAACAAATTGCAAACCCCGAACTATAGGGGACTGAATACCTAATCCATAGAAGGCGTATTTTGTCTGCTTTTGTTTTTTTTTGGGGGGGGGAGGGGCCTGAGTGACAACATGACATTTTGGATGTCTGGGGGACAAGCCTTGGTCTGGTATGTGCTCAGCACCTGGCCACTTCCTGATGCTCTCTTTCTACTTGGGTCCATTCCTTCCAGACTGAGGGGTGAAAGTCTGTGAGGTCATCTGGGTAGGGAACATAAGATGCCTGATGAAGTCTCGCACGATAAGGATGTCACCTGTATTAGGTGTTTGGATATGTACAGCAGCCTTATTTGTGTGGGTCCCAGGATACTGAGCAGAAGTCTTTGGGGTTTCTTCGATCCAATTCCGCCAAATTGGCAATCTGGTGTACCCAAGAGAGAGAAGACGGTTCGTGTTGAAATAAATGACATGAAACTCTTTGCATTGGGAGTTAAAGGAAGGATTCCCTCATAGACTGTTCCCCCAGCTGGGCTTCTCGGTGGCCCAAATCTGCTCATATATCTGATGAACACCTAGGAGTGGAGGTTTTGTCTCAGCAGCCAGTAACTCTTGGATTTTCCATCTGCAAGAACTCCCCATTCCGGGGCTAGCTCCTTTATCCTTGCATAAATTAAGCAAATATTTGCAAGCACCTGGCATATGCAAAGCACTGCAGACATTCCAAGTTCACCGGCAACCCCTCCTGAGCCTCTAATAAAGGAGACATGATAAAGATATAAGCAATTTTGTCTCTCTGTTCAGCATTTCACGTTTTTCTATAGCGTTTATCACCTTCTGTGATATATAGTCTGCTTTTTCTTGTGTTTATTGTTTATTTTCCTCCAGTTAGGATGTAAACTCCAGTAGTGCAAAATCCTTGTGCGCTGTTCGTGGATGAATCTTAAGCACCCAGAGCAGGCTCTGGGTGTTCAATAAATATTTCTTTGTTCAATTAAGAAATGAATTAAGATAAACTATGATAGGGCAGCCTGGGTGGCTCAGTGGTTTAGTGCTGCCTTCAGCTCAGGTTGTGATCCTGGAGACCCAGGATCGAGTCCCACATCGGGCTCCCTGCATGGAGCCTGCTTCTCCCTCTACCTGTGTCTCTGCCTCTCTGTGTGTGTGTCTCTCATGAATAAATAAATATAATTTTTAAAAAAAAGATAAACTATGATAAATGTCATAAGAAAGTTAATGTCAAACTGCTATAGGAGAAGTGACATCAGATATTACAAGTAAGGGGTGAATCAGGGAAAGCCCCACAGGGATGTGGCATTCAGATGGCTTTGAAGAGATGAATAGACATCCTCCCTCCCTCTCTCTGCCTGCCTGCCTTCCTTTTTTCTTTTTCTTTTTCTTGGTAGTTTATTTGGTTACTTAGGATAACATGCAGAAGAAATACCAGAATATTTGATATTTACAGTAGATATTTTATCAGACCTTTTGTAGAACCCAAATTTTTAAAAGACTTTAATAGATTTTATGATTTTCAATTTTCTCCCCTTCTCAAGTAAACCAAAATGCATCCTTGATCTTTTTTTTTTAAGATTTTATTTATTTCCTCATGAGAGACAGAGAGAGAGAGAGAGAGAGAGAGAGAGAAGCAGGCTCCATGCAGGGAGTCTGATATGAGACTCCTGGGTTGAAGGCAGATGCTAAACCGCTGAGCCACCCAGGGATCCCCGCATCCTTGATTTTGAGGAGAAACAATGACCGTGTGAGTTATCTATTGCTGAGGGACAAATTATATCTCCATATTTAGCATTTTAAAACCATAGCCCTGTTGTATCACACAGTTCCTGAGAATCAGGAATCCAGGGGCAGCCTGGTGGATGAGAGCCTTTCATGAGGTTGTGGGCTAGTGCTGGGCTGGTGCTGGCCAAGCCCGTGATTGGGCTGGCTGGAGGATGTGCCCCAAGCTCACGCTCATGGCTGTTGGCAGGAGCCTTCCACTTCTAGACCTCCGCCTAGGGCAGCTCAGGATACGGTTCCCCCCAGAATGGGTGATCCAAGAACAAGAGAGCACCGTGACAGAAGTCCAAGCCCTCTCTAATCAAGTATGACAAGCAATGCCCAGTCAGTTCTGCCAGATGCTATTGGTCACGCAGACCAACCCTGGGTCAGTGTAGGAAGTGACTGCACGGGCGTGAATATCAGGAGGCAGGTCTTATGGGGCCATCCTGGAGGCTGGTTCCCGCAACAACAAATCCACAAGGAGATGCCATGCTCGGGGGTCAGCAAGCCTCACTCCCTGTACAGACAATCAAATTTCTGGCTTAGCAAACTTCAGATCTTGACCTGTCCTTGCCTTCGAAGTTGCTGCTGAATGGTTCCACATGCAGGACAAACAGGTCTGCTTTGAATGCCATACTTTGGGGATTCCCTTAGCCTTCCTGGATCTCGTTTACCATCTCTTGTATAAGTGGGGTGGACCGTGTTGCCAACCGTCCAACTCTCAAACTCTGTGACTCAGAAATTCAGTTTCAGTGAGCAAGTACCTGGTTAATGAAAAAGTCTTCAAAGAAGACAAGGAGTTTGTATCTGAAAAAAACCCTACCGTATTTAGAAGGATGGAATGTACCCCATGGAATAAACATACAGAACTAAGTGGGAGAGATGTCAGCAAGACTGGCAGCTGGGACTACAGAAGGTTCCTGTTGGGAGGCACTTACTTGTCCAAACCCACACAGTTTGGATAAGTAAGTGAACCATTATTGGACTAAGCTAAGATTCTGGAGGTCATTCTGGAGGTGGTTAATGTGGCAGAGGTGCCTCCATCAAAATGCAATCTGCGACCTGGCAGTGTGAGTCTCCTCTGAGCAGAGGCTGTGCAGCCAGGGACTACATTTCCCAGCATCCCCTCCCCATCTAGGTAGTCCCACGTGACTACTTCTAGCCAATGGGGTGTGACCAGAGTGATGTGCCTCTCTCCTAGGCCAAGGCTGCAGAGAAGCAATTCTGTCTTCTCTAGCTCCTTCCTCCTTCCCAGACGGAAAGGACTTAAGGGCTTCGGGGGATGGAGGAGGCTCAAAATCAAAAGAGCCTGTGATCCTGAGACATCAAGAGTAAGATCTCTTCGGAACGCCCCGGTGGCTCAGCGGTTGAGCACCTGTCTTCAGCGCAGGTCATGATCCTAGAGACCTGGGATCGAGTCCCGCGTCGGGCTCCCTGCAGGCAGCCTGCTTCACCCTCTGCCTGTGTCTCTGCCTCTCTCTCTTTGTGTCTCCCATGAATAAATAAATAAAATCTGGGATCCCTGGGTGGTGCAGCGGTTTGGCGCCTGCCTTTGGCCCAGGGCGCAATCCTGGAGACCCGGGATCGAATCCCACGTCGGAGCCTGTTTCTCCCTCTGCCTGTGTCTCTGCCTCTCTCTCTCTCTCTGTGTGACTATCATAAATAAAAAATAAAAAATAAATAAATAAATAAAATCTTAAAAATAAATAAATAAAATCTTAAAAAAAAAAAAAAAAGAAGAAGAAGATCTTGGAATGCCAGATGAGTATTCCATGAAGCCCTTGACAGTTTGGGGTTGGCTTTTTGCAGGGGCTACCACTCCCCTAACACACACTAATGTCTTTCCATAGAGATTTCATGAGAAACAGTCTGAAGAAGGTGAGCGTGCCATTGGTCGGTGGACTGGTGTAGATTAAGGGGGAGAGAACCAACACCCAAGGCTGAGAGCTCAGTTAGGAACTAGCGTGGGATTGCCACATGAAGTGCCGTGGGGAGGCATGGCATCCCGTTCCTGCCTCTGCTTCGTGGCAAAATTCATGGAAAACACACAAGTAACGATGACTGTTTTCATCTTTGCTTATTGCATGCCAGACATTATGCTGTGCACTTTATGGACGTGGCCTCATTTAATACCTTTAGTTCTTATTTCAATTTTGTTTTATTTTATTTATTTACAGAGAGAGGGGAAGAAGGGAGGCAGAGGGAGAGAGAGAATCTTAAGCAGACTCCATGCCCAGCATGGAGCCCATCAAGGGGCTTGATCCCTCAATCCTGAGATCATGACCTGAGCTGAAATCAAGAGTTGGACACTTAGGGCAGCCCTGGTGGCTCAGCAGTTTAGCTCCTGCCTTCAGCCCAGGTCATGATCCTAGAGACCCGAAATCGAGTCCCACGTCCGGCTCCCTGCTGGGAGCCTGCTTCTCCCTCTGCCTGTGTCTCTGCCTCTCTCTCTCTCTTTCATGAATAAATAAATAAAATCTTAAAAAAAAAAAAAGAGTTGGACGCTTAACCACTGAGCCACTCAGGTGCCCCTAGTCCTTTTTTTTTTTTTTCCCCTAGTCCTTATTTAAAATTTTATCTTGCAGGGATCCCTGGGTGGCTCAGCGGTTTGGCTCCTGCCTTCAGCCCAGGGCGTGATCCTGGAGACCCTGGATCGAGTCTCACGTCGGGCTCTCTGCATGGAGCCTGCTTCTCCCTCTGCCTGTGTCTCTGCCTCTCTCTCTGGGTCTCTCATGAATAAATAAAATCTTTTAAAAAACCCCACCAAACTAGGGGTGCCTAGTGAGTGCATAGTCACTCAGTAGAGCACGTGACTCTTGATCTTGGGGTCGTGAGTTCAAGCCACATATTGAGCATAAAGCTTACTTTAAAAAAGTTAAAAATAAAAAATGCTTTAAAACAAATGAATCCATGCCTTTCAGAAGGCAATTATGTAATATCAGTCTTAGAACAAACAAAACGTGCCAGTCTTACACCCTATCCCTCCTCTCAATTTCTACTCCTGAAAGCAACCAATATCAAGTCCTTCAGCTGTTTCTTCTGCCATTTACCTTCATATTTCTAAAAAAAAAAAAAAAAAAAAAAAAAAGCTTATTCTCTTCCTTCTTTTTCTTTTTTAAGATTTTATTATTTATTCACGAGAGACACATAGAGAGAGAGAGAGGCAGAGACACAGGCAGAGGGAGAAGCAGGCTCCATGCAGGGAGCCCAATGTGGGACTCCATCCCAGGTCTCCAGGATCACGCCCTGGGCTGAAGACAGTGCTGAACCTCTGAGCCACCTGGGCTGCCCTATTCTTTTCTTTCTTGATTTTTCTATTTTAACATCATCCCCACTTTAGAAGATTTGGCTCTTCTCCACCAAATCCTGCTATCCTATATATTTTCCCTCCCTTAGATGTGTAAGATTTCAATAGCAGGGTTAGAGGTAAGTTTTCTAGACAGGCAAAATACACATAGCAACAGTTATGATAGTACATAGGTTATCCTAGAGGGTTAGAAGGAAATGAAGCTAGAGTAGTAGCCTGGAACTAGAGCATGAAGAGCCACCAGGCTGGGGAATTAGAACTTAATCTAGTGCACAGTAGGGAGCCATTGAAAGTTTTATGCAGGGGAGGGGATGTACGAGGGGATGCTTATCCGGGCAGCACCACTGTAGGCTGGATCTGGGGATGCTTATCCGGGCAGCACCACTGTAGGCTGGATCTGGATCGAGCAAGGATCATATGAGAGTCCAGGTAATTGACCATTTATGCATTCATTCATCCATTCATTTATCCTATCAACTTCCTCATTTACATTTACATATTGGCCGTTGGTAATGCTCCTCTCACCCACTAGACTGTACTTCCCACCAGAGCAGAGACTGCTTGTTCTTTGCTTGCTGCTCTACCCCGGCACTCACAAAGTGTCTGGCAGCCTGTAGATGTTGTGTAAATGTTTGTGGAAGGGAGGAAGGACAGATGTTGAGAATGTGGAGATTAAGTAGGGTGGTGGCCATGATGAAAGACTTGGAGGCATTTTCAAGAGAGACATGAATCTTCCCACTAATGGGAGGGCAGCCAAAGCGACTCTGATGACAAGCCAGCCATTGATAGAGTGGCAGTGCCAGGAGCAGGGATGGGGGCATTTGAAGGGGTGAGTTAACACTTAGATGATAGTTCACCTTTAATAATGTTTGAGTACGCAAATCACCAACCACATTCAGTCTCCTATTAAAGTCAACCCAAGGAAGTCTCAACCTGGTTTCAACCAAGAGATTTCCTCACCTTGCTAGCCCAGTGCTGTGGCATTAAGCTCAGCCGCCCGCTGTGTTCCCACAGGGGCTGAACTTCCACTGGTGTCCTTTTGGCCATTTTATTAAGTGTCCAGCTGTTTCCATGTGAGCAGAATCATGTCTAACTGGTTCACTACTGTATCCCCAGTGTGTGGCACACAACAGGGACTCAATAAATATTTGTTGGATGAATGAATGGTTTTCTGTACCAGTCATTACTGGTTTACCTCTGCCTGTGGGCGTCAAGGAAGGTATCATCAAGAGATGACATCGGACCTAGGGAGCAGGGTGAGTATCGGTGGGGGGTAGGGGGGGTGCCAAACATTCCAGCTCAGAGTTCCATGTATGTACAGGTGGGGAAGCCAGTTTGGGAAACGGAAGCAGATTCCTCCTGGCAGTTTGGATAATGGAAATACTTCTGACCTCAGATACTCAGCCACAATTCTTGCTAAAATCAACAGAATGAATAATTAGAGGAGCAAGGCCAGAGAGAAATCCACAAGCTCAGTGCAGCTGCCTAAACCACAGATTTCAATCAGTTGATGCAGTGGAAACAAGAGCAGGTTTACCTGGAGCCTGTCACAATGTGTGCCAACCTTCCAGGACATGAGTGTACTTCCCTCCTGCTGGGGACAGGTCTTGCTCTTAGACCCAGAGGAGGAAGCTCACGGAGGCTCCTTGACTTGTTGACTCTCCAAGTCACCTCTGGGGAATGCAGCTTTTGTGTTGGAAAGCGTGGCTCTGGGAATTATCACTGAAATCTCTCTCACCCATAGCAAGGCATCAAGGGTCCGTGAGAAGAACGGAAGCAGGATTCCAACATCAATGAAAGGAGGTCATCTTCCTCTGAGGAGGCTGCTCCAGGTACCCTGTGAACCTGTTTCTTGCAGGGGTGCCACCCATGTTGAGCTCCATAAGCCAAAATGCACAGATTCTGGTGTGTGTGTGAATGTGTGTGTGTGTGTAGCCAGAGTGAGAAAACTAAAAAAAAAAAAAAAGAAAAACCCAAACCTGATAAAATTCAGATGTTGCCAAAACTCTAAATTTGGCATCTGGTGTGATCAGGAGTCGGCCAAGAGGCCCTGGGTGTTCATCTTGCAGAGCCTGGGCAGGGTTCCCAGCTGCCAGTTGTCAGACCATGGGTAAATGTGATACTGGAACAGGGGAGAAGCTGGAGAACAGAGTTCCCACCCTATTCTCTCATAGCAACCACTTGTTTGTTTATTTTTGTTTATTCCTTCCAACTAGAAAGTAATACAGTCTCTTTATGAAAAATGGCAGAAAATATAGAAAGATAGAAAGAAGAAAAATATCACATTGTCCCACTCCTCAAAGATTATGTTAACATTTAAAAGTACTTCTTTCCAGACTCCTATCTTAGCATAATTTAAAAAAAATCATAGACATGTTCATGCTCTATGAATTGTTTTTGAATTACTCTCTGGGGAAAAGCGAAACATGTTTAGTCTAGAAGTAAGAAACTTTTTCACATTATAATTTTTCATGTTAGTACAATAAACTCTATAAAAACCATCCTAATAGCAGACACACTGTTTTATCAAATGAATTTGCCATAATTTACATAATGAATCTCCTCCTAGAGGCAAAAGGGTCTTAGATCTAAGTCCTTGCCGCCGCCACTGGGACCTGGGAACTCTTGGTCTGCTTTAGTGCTGTGGCTGTAAGGATGCATTTAGAGGGGTCAGCCCTGTTTATAGAAAAAGTATCTCCCCTTGCTTCCTTCCACCTGTTTAATGATTGAAGTTTACCCCTGAAGAACAGATTTTAGTAACTGCTGCATTTATTTGGGGAAGTCTTGTTTCTGTTAGTCATCGTTGTCGTCTTCTTCTTCTTCTTCTTCTTCTTCTTCTTCTTCTTCTTCTTCTTCTTCTTCTTTTGTTTCTTTTTAAAGTAAACTCTATACACAATGTGAGGCTGGAACTCCTGACCCTGAGATCAAGACTTGCACATTCTACTGACAGAGCCAGCCAGGCACTGCCCCCTCAGTCTTCTTTTTTTTTTTTTTCTTTTTCTCAGTCTTCATTTTTAAAGCAGCATCAGCCTTCAGCCTAGGTCGTGATCTTGGGGTCCTGGGATTGAGTCCCACACTGGGCTCCCTGAAGGGAACCTGTTTCTCCCTCTGCCTGTGTCTCTACCTCTCTCTGTGTGTGTGTGTCTCATGAATAAATCTAAAAAATCTAAAAAATAAAAATTGTTTTAAAAGATTTTATTTATTTATTTATTTATTTATTTATTTATTTATTTATTTATGAGAGACAGAGAGAGAGAGAGAGAGACAGAGAGAGAGAGGTAGAGACACAGGCAGAGGGAGAAGCAGGCTCCATGCAGGGAGCCCGATGTGGGACTCGATCCGGGGACTGCAGGATCACGCCCTGGGCCGAAGGCATGTGCTAACCCGCTGAGGCACCCAGGCATCCCCTAAAAAAAATAGAAATTAAAAAAGGTGAAATAGTGAATTGGTTTTCTTTTTCTTTTCTTTCTTTTTTTTTAAGGTTTGTTTATTTGAGAGAGAGCACACAAGCACAAGGGGGGAGGTGCAGAGGGAGAGAGAGAATCCCCAAGGAGACTCCCCACTGAGCAAGGAGCCCAATGTGAGGCTTCATCCCAGACCCTGAGACAATGAACTGAGCTGAAATCAAGAGTCAGATGCTCAGCTAAATGAGCCACCTAGGCGCCCGGGGTTGGTTTTCACAAAACGAGTCAAATTCAAGCAGTTTGCTGTTGCCTTTGGGAGCTTCAGCCAAGAAGGGAGCCCTTTCTTCTGGGTACTCATGGACACCAAGTGCCTTGCTCACGATGGCTGTGTTGCCTGTGTGGCTGACCCTGTTGTGGCAAAAGATACCCATTGGGTCGGAAGCGTGCGCAGGGTCCCCTTCTGAGCCAGGAAGCCTCAGTTTACTGACTGCTCCTTCAAAATCCAGCTTTCTTCTCCAGCTCTTCAGGGAGGACATGCTGCTTGACCTTGGAGACAAGGTCTCCCAGGGTGAGATATGACCTTGGAAAGCCCAGGGACACTGCAGTTGCCAATGGAGCCATGCAATGGGAAACCACATTAGGACCTGCGCTCCCCAGCCCCTGGCTACACCCCCAACTCATGGAGCAGGAGAAAATGCCCCCCCGAACCCCATAAATGACAAGCCCAGGCTCCTTTGTCCAAAGACCTGTGTCCAAAGGTCCAAGACACTTTCCTCAGCCGTTCGGGCACAACTGGGCCTTTGTGTGATGGGGTCCATCGTGGCTCCTAATTGGCAGTGTAAACAATGGGCCTCTGTGTTTGTTCCCAGAAGACAACAGTGTTCTGGAGCGATGACACGTGTTCTCAGTGTAAAAAAAAAAAAAAAAAAAAAAAAGAAAGAAAAGAAAAGAAAAGAAAAGAAAAGAAAAGAAAAGAAAAGAAAAGAAAAGAAAAGAAAAGAAAAGAAAAAGAGGAACGGTGCCTGACATTCCAGCAAAAACCTCTTTGGAGAATCCTGTACTTCTCACTAAAAGACCTTGTTGTACATCGTCCAGATGGTTGCAGCAACAACCTCCTGCCACTCAGCAAGCCACGGAGGCCACAGTCCCTCTGTGGGAACTGTGTGCGTGCAGGAGATGCCCGGGTGTGCGGTGCCAAACATGGCAGTGATTAGTGGCTTGAACGATTTTATTGGGCTTGATTAAGGGCCTTACCTGCCTCTAAGTACCTCCATCCTGAATCCAACTCAAGCTGAATAGAGCAGCCATCAGGAAGAAAACAAGCCTCTCCTCTATACGAAGGGCCCGGGGGGCCTTTGGCTAGGGGCAGTGTGCACAGCTTTCTGTCCCCAGAATCCTGAAAGGGGGAAATGGGAAGGCACCTGTGACTTGACCATTGGCACAGGTAGGGGCAGCTCCTGTGCTGTTTAGGGTAGAAACTTCAAGGTGGGGAGTCCTGAGGTGCATCCCTGGGCTGGGATGCCCCTCACCCCCCACCTTTCCTTCCCTCCCTCTGGATCCTGACTCTGGCAGCTAGTGAGGCTGAGAGCAGCCCCAGGCCAGCAGCCATGCCTGTGCACTTGCTGTATCGGTCAAGGTTCCGCAGAGAAACAGAACCAAGGGGAGAAAGAGAGACACAGGCAAAAAGAGGGATATATAGAAACAGTGAGAATAAAAGGGAGGGGGAGGAGTGAGGACCAGGAGGGGAGGACGAGGGGAGAGGGAGAGGGATTTCTAAGAATTGACTTAGGCAGTTTTGGGAGGCTTGCGAGTTTGGAATTTGCAGGGAGGCTGCAGGCTGGAGACCCAGGGAAGAGTTGAATTAGAGTCTTAGGTCCAAAGACAAGTCCAGAAGCAGAATTGCTTCTTCCTTAAGAGGGCCTCAGGTTTTTTTTTTTTTTTTTCCTCTTAACTGATCAGATGAGGCTTATTTACATTGGGGGGGGGGGGGGGTGTAAACAGCTCTTCTCCAAGCCTACTGATTTAAATGTTAATTGCATCTAAAAAAATCTGATAAGGAACTTCACGGCAACATCTAGACTGGCATTTGGCCAAACAATTGGATATCATAGTGGAGCTGAGCCAACCTGTAAAATTAACCATCACAGCTGCCTAGGTGCCCAAGATGGTAACACATGGTAGGTGCTCACTCTGTATTTGCGGATTGCACAAACGAGCATCCTAGGATTGCCCTTACCTTGTCCCTGGTCCTGCTTTCCTCTCCAGCACCTACTCCCATCTGACATAAGTTTACATAATTATTTGCTGTTGCCTGTCCTGGATTTGTGTCTGTTTTGTCATCAGGGCCCAGAGGAGTGTCTGGCACATAGTAGGCACACAGTAGGTCTTTGCAGAATGAATACATTGAAAAAAAATAGGGGGATGCCTGGATGGAGGGGGATGGTTGAGTGTCTGCCTTCAGTTCGGGTCCTGATCCCAGGATCCGGGATCGAGTCCTACATCGGGCTCCTTGTGGGGAGCCTGCTTCTCCCTCTGCCTGTGTCTCTGCCTCTCTCTGTGTGTTTCTCATGCATAAATAAATAAAATCTTTAAAAAAAAAAGGATCCATACCCAACATGGGGGGACCTGTGGGACTGGCTTAGGTCCTGTTCCTGGGGAGCTCGCCCTGTTAGCCTAAGTCACTTTTAAAGCACCTTGCCCAATATGGTCATTGGATTGTAGGATTTTTCCTCCAACACCAAGGCTGTGAGACTCTGGAGGGCTGGGCTGTTGCAGCTATCTTGGCTTCCCAGCACCTGGCACAGAGCCTGGAACCAACCAATGAGCTCAGTAAAATGCAAAATGATTGAATGAATCAGTCGACAGCTTCATCATTAATTCCTCACCACCTTTTGTATTCCTGACAGTCAGCAAATGGCCATTTCAACCTTTGCCTCTCATCTCTTCCCCACAAGGAGTGAATATAATTTGACTCTCAGTGCCATTCTGGGGACGCTGATGTCGTCTGGCCACTTTATAGTCTCTCCTCGTTGTCTTCACCCTCCTACAGCCAAGGGTTGGGAGGCTTTTAACTGAGCCTGTCCATCGCCTCCGTAATCCAGCCGTGGGACCTCTCCTGGTTTAGAGGGATTTATGGACACCCACCCACTACTCACGGAGTGTTAGAGCAATACAGACCCATTAGATGGTCATTCAGAGAGAGATTAAAATAATGAAGGTGAGAATACAGTGAAGCCCGTGTCCTGTTGGAACTCCATTAATCATCATTTGCAGCTTAAAGAAAGAGTTATCATCCCAGCCCATTAAAGAAAGTTGTCAATTAGGCACGATGGGAGATCTCAGAAAATTGTTCCCTGAAGAGAATTTTAGGAGGGCACATCCACATCCCTGTGATGAATTTATCACCAGAGAGCCCAGTGTGGTTCCCTGGGTGAAGCTGGGAAGATCTGGAATGCCAAACAGAATGCCTTGCTCACTATGGTTCCAAGGATAACCAGAGAGGGAGACTGAGGCAGTCTCAGGAAATCAAGGGTCACCAGGGTGGGTTCCTGAGGTCTGATCACCCACTTTTTAAAGAATTACCTCCTATATCCAATGTGAAATGTAAAAATGCTTCTGGTTCTATTTTTATAATGGCATCTATTTGAAAAGCAGACCATTACAAAATGATTAAATAGATCAGTGTACATCGTTCCAATGTCATCTTATGCAACTGTTAAATGGTTATGAAAGCTGTAGTTTTAATTGAAAAAAAAAGACATTAAATATATAGGTAAGGTGACTACAGCTATAAAAGAAGGGTCTACATAGAGAAAAAAGACTGGAACAAAAAACACCCCTAAAATGCTAGCAGTTATTGTCTTTGAGTGGTGAGATTTTTGGTAAGTATTTGGGGGTTTTATAATTTCCTGTGTTCTCAGAAGACTCTATACTGGGTGAGTGTGGATCGGCACAGCCCCTGCCAGCCGCAGCAGGAATCGGTGGTTTTGTGGCGCAGCTCTACTCTTCCTTTGGTGACAATAGCCACCCCAACTTTTACTTAAGGACCTACCCATTTCTTTTAGATGACTGACGGTGAGATGACGACGATGATGGTGGTGATGGTGATGATGGCATGTCCCAGTGAACCACTGGATTGAATCAACACACCTCATCCTCCCAGTCATAGGCTCTGCTCTGGTCCTGAGATGGGTATCTGATCAAGGAAAGGCAAGCAAGCTCAACAAGTCACTATTCCACTATTTTTATTTGAATTACCAGGAAACCAGACTCCTCCCCAGTGGATATGAAACTGAGAGCATCTCAGGGAGAGTAGGGCTGGGAATGGAGCCAGTGGAGGGAAGCCAAGAGGACAGCAGCAAGTTCTGATAACGTTGTCTGGGCTCCTGCATCAAGCCACATCTGAAACCAGCCCTGCCTTCAGCCCTGGGAGCTATTACATTTTTTTGTGCTTAATCTCGTTGGGTTCATTTTCTGTCATTTGCAGCTGGAAGCGTGCTTTCCAGTATACTTGAAGAGCCTTCTGTCCTGCTGGGGACACAGACAGGTGACTGCAGGTGAGCATAGGACCTGAGGATAGGAGTGCTGAGCCTCTACTCGTGGGGCTTGGAGGAATGGGAGCTTGAGCTGATTCTTTTTTTTTTTTTTTTTGAGACTTTATTTATTTATTCATGAGAGACACAGAGAAAGGCAGAGACATTGGCAGAGGGAGAAGCAGGCTCCCTGCAGGGAGCCTGATATGGGACTAGATCCTAGGACCTCGGGATCACAACCTGAGCCAAACGCAGATGCTCAACCACTGAGCCCCCCAGGTGCCCCTTTTGGGCTGCTTTTTGCACGAGTGGATTGAGTGAAGCCTGAGGAGCTATTCGTATCTTGGGGTGCTTCGAGCACTGGGTGCGAAGCAGCTGGGGCAGGGCTGAATCCCGGTGGCTCTAGAGGCCCCGTGGGAAGCACAGATGTGGGCCGCAAATACTGGAGTCTGCACTGAGGCCTTCCAGAAAGCGCCCGCATTTCCTGAGTACCAGAGTGGAAATGTTGGTGCTCCATGGGGAAGGGAGTGCTCCCCAAGGAAGGCTGTGCTTTACTGTTGTCTGGTTCCAGACCGCCAGATCAAGCTTCCAGGAGGGAAATCGGGGGACAAAATGCAAACCTATGGGACGACTGGGTGGCTCAATAGTTAAGCTTCTGCCTTTGGTTCAGGGATTCAGGGAGTGATCCTAGAGTCCCAGGATTGAGTCCCACGTCGGGCTCCCTGCATGGAGCCTGCTTCTCCCTCTGCCTGTGTCTCTGCCTCTCTCTCTCTCTATGTGTGTGTGTGTGTCTTATGAATGAATAAATACAATCATTTTTTAAAAAAAGCAACCCCCCCAAAAAAAACCCCAAAATGCAAACCTAGCACTAAACCACCCAGGGAGGAAATTCCACAGTGAATTTAGGGGGTTTGGGATTCGGAAGGACATATACTTGCAGATGAGAGCTGGGCAGGGGAGGGGCGCTTGGGGCTGAGTAGCAGGATTCTATTTTTCTTTCTGCTCCTGGTAAGAATGTATTTGCAATAGAAATACCACTCAATAAATAAGTCAATAATGAATAAACCATCAAATACTGCTTGGGGTTCCTACTGACAGTTGGGAAGAGAAGCAAGTTCAAGCAGATCATCAAAAATAATGCTAAGGAGGAGGCTCCAGCTGCAGGAAGAAGGGACGGGCACCTGATTGATATGCCACAGGGCCTGGAGGTTGGGGCTGGGTGGGTGGTGGGTGGGTGGAAACACCACTGGCAAATACCCAGCAGAAAAGAGGGGCTGGCTAGATGCAAACAGGTCAGAAGGGAGGCCTCTCCACAGAATAAGCCCCAGGAAGATCTGGGGATTAGGACCTGCGGTGACTTCCTAAGGGACACTGCTCAAGTGCCTCAGTTTATTGAAAATTGGACTGTGTGAATAAAAAAAGAAAAGAAAATTGGACTGTGTGAAACAGGGTCAAATTAAGGGACCTTTCTCAGCAATTACCTGAGGGGCCTCTTCTCTCTAATTCCCAGGATTGCACAGTTAGAACAACCCCCATTGTTCGTCCTGGCTTGGAAGGTGCTCGAATCAAAGCGCCAAGTTTATCTGATGTTCTCTGAAGTGGTTAATCTACGGAGCAGAGAGCGAGTGATGAAAAGGTGCTCTATTAGGTTAATTGCTGATGCAAAACAAAACAAAACAACATACCGACCCCCAACCAACCCCCCCAAAAACAAAACAACATACCGACCCCCCCAACCAACCCCCCCCAAACGTATTTGAAAACAGACACAATGGACGGTGCAAATAAAAATAAAATTGTGCTCCCTTCCCTGCCCACCTCCCCCCCACGCCCCCAGTTTCCTTCCTCATAAATCAGTGTGGTTAAAAGTACGGTGACCAGGTTGTGTTAAGTCTTTCCAATAACAAACCAGAGAAGTCCACACCTGTCTGCGAGCTCACTAGGGAGTTCAGACCACCCCAGGTGACGCTCACCTTGTAAGCCTCAGGGATGACCTTGAATGCGATTTATCCCCCCTGCTCTGTTCCCACTCACCACGATTGTAAGAGGTCCCTTAGCTGGCAGGTCTCTCCTGACCTGGATGGTAAGACGAGCTTCCATTTGGAGAACGTTCGAAAGTGAAGCAAATGTTTATTTTCAAGTGGAGAGAATATAGTATTAGAGGGTAGGATTATCGCCCTTCGTGTCTGTTTCTCTTTTTCTCTTTCTTGCCCTTTCTTTCCTCTCCTCCCTCCGTCAGCCATCCCCTCTGAGCTTGTAGAACATTCTCTCAAGTGTTGTTCTCCAAATGACGAAGAAGCACGTATTCAGGGTTTGGAAAACTGGAAAGGACACCACGAGTAAGAGGGTGTGGAGGGGAGCATGGCGACACCAGACATGCAGGAGCCCCCAGAGGAGGCCCAGAGAAAGGAAGGTGCGACATCCCAGAGTTCTCGAGGATGCTCCGCTGCTGGCTTGTCCCCAGTTGTGGGCAGGTGGCTGTCGGGGATCGTGCGCCGCTACAGGAAGCCTTGGCTTAGAGGGGTGGTCTTCAGAATGCAAGTGGAGACCCACCAGGGGTGGAGCCCGGGGTGTGGGCTGTGAAAATTCGAAATAGAAAAATAGAATAGAAGGGAAGACATCGGCATGCAAGGCCCACGGGAGGCTGTGCTTCAGGGCCTTTTAGTTACTTATCTACACGAATGCGTGTACGGGATGGGACGGGGTTAGGTGCATGGTGTGATCTACTCATTGTGGATCTTGGTGTTCAAGGCTGGAAAGGCGCGGGCCCTGGGAGCCCAGACAGAAGGACATTGCCAGTAAGATGCAACACTGGAGAACCTAGGGCTGTAAGCCGGATTCTTTGGGGAGTGGGGGAAATAGATTTCTGGCTCCCGTAGAACATTCCAGAAACATCTTGATCATCAGCCTTCCCCCCCCCCAACAATCTGGGGAGGCTTACCCCACCCCCTCCCTGTGGTGATGAGGCTGGAGAGGAAGGATAGGCACAAAGTGTAGCAGCGAAAGCCCACTGTGCTCCCTGTGGGCTATGTGGGCTGTAGGGATTGGGTTCTGGAAAGGGACAGGGTTGACATGGGTTCGACTCTGGAGAGGCGATTCCAGGCTGAGGGTGGTTGGGTCAGGGGTGGCCCAGGGATCCCCGTATTCTTGCTGCTGTACACTTGCCTGCCTGGACCTCTCCCCCCACCCCCAAGAGCCATGGGCAAGCTGCAGGCCCTGCTGCCTGCATGCAGGCCTGGGGCCAGCGGTGGGAAGAGGTGTTTGGCCGGGGGTGGTGGTGAGGGGCGCTTTGGAGTCCTTCAAAGCCCCTCTGCCAGGCTGGTCACAGGCTGACCCTGCCTCCTTCCTGAGGGTGGGAAAGAATGTGCCCAAATAGAAGAGAGACCCAACATCCCTGGGAAGGAAGGCGGAGTCTGACCGCAAAAGGGATGCGTCTGTCCCCTCAAGCTTTTCATGGGACAAGGAAGGGGTTGGGGCTGCAAGTCTCCACGGATCCCTGTGGTGATCAGAGGCAGACAGCTCAGTGGGGAGCGTCTCCGTCTCTGCTGAGTAACCACCCACCCCATGGCCTTTGGTGTGGGAAGTCCCACTGCCTCTAGAAAGCTTCCACAACTGCCTGAGTGGAACCCCATTCCCCCTCCAGCCAAGCGCCATTCAGGACTGGCCCCACCGTGTGTGAGTGTGTGAGTGTGTGTGAGTGCGCCCGCACATGTACCCAGAGAAAGCCTTCGCTGGGCAAAAGCAAACAGGAAGAGTGCAAGGACATCTCTGTGTTATATTCTCCAATGACCCTTTTAAATATATGACAAACAGTTAAAACAAAAGCCCATTTAGCTTTTATGCCTGTGATTCTCGGTATCCATTCCAGTTAATTACAGTGATTTAAAAACATCTGCATTTAATAAAGAACCTTCTTTTCCTCCTGTTCTCAGTCCACCCCCCCACCTGATCTTTCTTCAGGCCATTGGGCTAACGCAGTAATTACCATCTCTGCCAGCCCAAGCCGGAGCCATCGGTGGTGTCAGAAGACCATACTTCTTTGGGAGGGAGGCCTGGAGAGCAGTGAGACTTGGGGGAAGGGGGAAGGGGGAGGAAGAGAGAGGAGGGAGGGAGGAGGAGGAGAGGAGAAAAGAAGGATGGAAGGAAGGGGTGAAGGAGGGAGTGGGGGAGGAGGGAGGGAGGGAGGAGGAGAGGAGGGAGTGAGGGAGGATAGAAGGAAGGGGAGAGGAGGAGGGAATGGGGAGGAGGGATCCTGGCAGGCCTTCTCTCTAGCAGAGGATCCTGGGCTGAGAGGGTTCAAATCTGGGATTAGGAAATGGCAATATTCCAAATCTTTCATTAATTCTGGGCCTTAGGACTGTTTATTTGACAAAAGGGGAGACTAAGGCAAGGCAGGGGACTTCCTCATGACCCCAGATCTTCCTTTGCTTCAGGAAGGGGGCTGGGGGTGGAGAGAGAAGGATGGAGAGTAGAGAAACCTCCAAACTGGGTCTCTGGCCCAGGATCCAGAGCTTTCCTTTTATAAAATGCAATGTCTGGTCTCTGGCTCCCTTCTGCTGCCCTGGTGACTTGTTTGAGGCTCTTGCTCAGGACACCTTGGCCTTGGGTGGATTTTTCTAGGCTTGGGCCAGGTGACACACAAGCAGAAAGGCTGGCAGCTGGGGCTGCTCCTGGGGAGGGGGATGCCAGGTGCCCCAGCCCCCTGCCCAGGAATGTGGCTCCCAGGGCTGCTGGCCAGGGCGCAGAACCCGGCCCACAGCCTTCCCCTGCAGGTCTGCGGCTTTGGTGCGGAGGAAGGCCAGGCCCTGTGACCAGGAGGGCAGCTCTGGGTAGCTGCCCACAGCCTGATTTCAGTGGACGTCAGGACCGACCACCTGGCTCCACCTAGCAGGTCGGGGCTTAGGAGGTCTCTGGGAGATCTGGGGACCCTGTTAGCTTTGGGGCCTGGAGAAGAAAGGCCAGTGGGGGCGCTGAGAAGGGACAGGTTCCCAAGTTCCAGGGGGTGGGGGGGGGACGGCAAGGGGCAAACAGGAGGAAGGCAGGGAGGGGCTCAGACTTCACAAAGGCTAACATCCTCTTTCCTGGTCTCAATCCTTCCAGCCGGAAAGCTCCCTGACTTCTTCCCTGAAACCTGCTCATAGCCCGCCCCCCCATTTCCTAATCCCAGGGGCAGAGACTCCTGGCACTGGGGGCGGCAGATCATCAACCCCTAAAGCTTTAGGCCTGGGGAGGCCCATGGGAGAAGCCAGGGGAGGTGCCGGAGCGGGGAGGATGTTCCCTGATGAAGGTAGCAGAGTGCTCTGCAAATTAAACACCGACTTGGAAAGCCATCAGCCCCCGGGGGGTGCTCAGGAGTTGTGTGGTCCCCGACAGCCCACCTACCCTCTCTGAACACTGCACAAGCCCAGCGGCTCTCTGGAGAGGGCCCTGCATTCAGCGCTGCCTGGGCCCCCGGTCCTGCATCCAGCCTCCTCTTAGGTCAGGTTCCTTTCGAGAACTGTCCTGTCTCTGTACCTCTTTCAACTTGGAAATGAGAAGGAGCTCTTTTTCCTCGCGGTTTGCTCCCCCCCCCCCCCCCCCCCCCCCCCCCCCCCGCCCCCAAGTTGCAGGGAGGGAGGCAGGATCAGAGACTGAGTTCTCAGTGGGGTTCAGGTGGCCCTGCTGGGCAGGGCTGCTACCTGCTGGGGCCAGGCTCAGGTAAAGCCCAGGGGGTCAGACTTTGGGGCTGGGGGTGGGAGAGGCAGGAGGAGACCCCCACCTTGACCTCCCCCAGACTGCTGAGTGACAGCAGGGCAATGGTCTCAGCAAGCAGGAACACTCCTGGGGGGTGGGGGGCGGGAGGGGCCTCAGGACAGTGAGCCCCCAGGATGGAGGAGGCTTCCAGTTTCTCTCCCACCCTGCTCTGTGCCCCACGACCCGCACACACCCCACTGGTGTTTCTTCGTCCCATGGTCCCATGTTTATTTGTTCCCAGAGAGCGCGGCCCGGCTGTCCTGCCCCCTGTTGGACCCTGGCGGCTAGAAGGGTGCAGCAGGGCTGGGTGGGGGGGCCGTGGAGCGTGCCAGCTCTGAGCCCACGCCGATGGGCTGGTTCCACACCTGCTGGGGGGCGGTGTCGGGTCTCGTGTTGAGCCCAGGCTTCCTCTGTCCCCTGTCCACCTGGGGCTCCTGCCGGGCCTTTCCCAGCTCCTTTCCTTCTGAGCCGGCCAGCTCCTGCCACAGCCTTCCCGGAAAGGCCTTGAATTCATGGGAACCTGGATCTCCCTGATGGCAAGGTGGACACACACCTCCTCCAGGACACCTCCCAGGACCTCACCTGCTCCTCTGCTCCCCACCCACACACCGCTGGGAAGAGACACCCAGACAGTGCCCTCCCATGGATGCTTCCAGATGGACAGTCTTCCCTCTGGGCTCCCCAGGTCCCAGCTCTTCTTCCTCTGAGGACGTCCCTGCCCCTGCTTGCCCTCTCTTTCCACCATGGTCAGCCAGGAGCTATGCAGTCTGCAACCAGTGTCACCGCCCTTGTGTGGCCATTGCACCCACCTCCTTCCTGACCTCCTTCCCCGGCTCTCCTGCTCGCATAAGAGCATAGCCGGGACTCCCTGTCCCAGGGCTGCTCCCCTTCTTTCACCTTCCTCCCCGATTCCTCACCTGTCCTCTAGCCAGTCGGCCACGCCCAGTGCTCCCCAGCTGTCCTGGAGATCATGGACCTCACTCGTGAGGCTTTAGTCACCGCCTTCATCCACAAAAGATGCCTTTTCCCACCCCGTTGGGCAACAGCTTACCTGCCCTGCCATGTCCCAACCTGGGTCACTGGAATCAAGTTCAAGTCAAATCAAGGGGACTCTCTACCTGCATGACCCTGGGCAGGTGACCAAGGCCCAACTTCCTCATCTGTGAAATGGGGATGAGCACTGCCCTGTGGGTCTCTGAAGATGATGAAGTCCTGCCGCAAAAATGCTTAATCCAGGCTTCAGCCCACACCCACCCTCAGTCCTAGAGTCTTGTGCCGTAGCTTCAGCACGTCTGTCTGCTCCAGATTGCCAGTCCCTAAAGGGCCTAACGGCCCTAAAGGACTTTAGGGCCCTAAAGGAAAGGGCCCAGGTTTTCTTCATCCTTGGGTCTTCAGGGATAGGTCTCATTCAATGGTACTGAACGACATCTGTGCTTCTGGAATGTTCCCAAATTTTGGTGGTAAGGGGCTGTGGGTAGAGGTGACCTAAGGGTGTTCTGATAAGGGCTTCAAATGAGAGATGACAACCCCATCCATCCTTTTACTATCAGGAGAAGGGGGGGTACTCTACTGAAGAGGTGGCCAGGCCAGTGCTGGTTATTGGCCAAGGTTAGACCAGCGACGTGAAAGCTCTGGCCTGTGAACTCACAGCAACTTGATGAGTGACTGTCCTGTGTGTGAGCTGTTAAGGTTTTCCATGACCTCAGCAGAACCCAGCAATATCCTGGGTTCACTGAGGGCTTTGGGCCCTTTGCTAGTAAGAACCCCTCGCAGTGACTAGCCCCTGACAGCAGGGAGCCCACCACTCAGTGTCAGGAAGTCCACCCTCGGCAACCCTGACCTAGTACGCTCCAGCATTGTCCAGGGCTGAGCACACGGTGGGTGCTTAATAAATATGCCTTGAGTGGGTGAGCGAGTGAACCGCTGAATAAAAGGCCAAAGTAGGGTCATGTGTTTTAAACACAAAGGTCGTGGGTTCGGTTCCTAATTGTGCCAAAGAGCTTTATTCCTTTCCAGAATCAAATCTGTGCTCTGTGGTCCCACGAGGGGCTTTCTCTGTTGCTTGTTCATTCATTCATTTGGCAAATATTTATTGACCCCTCCCCGGCGACCAGGGCCCAGGCTCTGAGCTCTTGGAAGGGGCAGGAGGCACCAGCCCAGACCATCACCACGATGGGAGATGTCTCCAGCACTGGAGGGCTGTCGGCCGAGCAGCATCCCTGCTAGTGACAGCTGTCTTCTTGCTTTGAAAATCATTACGGCCTGGTGTTTGCTCCCAGATGGCATTTTGAGTCTCTCGCTCAGTGTGATGTTCTCGAGCCCCTGCTGTCAAGATGAGGAGCCCCAAAAAGGAAAGGGTGGGTTGCCTTGGATGGGATTTCTGGCAATTTCAGAATCTCTGGGACTGACTGATGCATCTATTCCTTCATCAAATCGTTTGTGAATGGGGCTATGGCTCCGAGCATTACTCAAATTCTTGCTGGAACAACACCCGGCCCCAGACTCTCTCCACTCGGTGCCAGGCCTGCCGGGTGAACCCCACATAGCATTGGGCTCTGCTGACGTCATGGAAAATCTTAGCAGCTCAAGCAGAGGACGCGCACTCGTCAATTAGCTGGAGAGCTGGGTGCCAGAAGAAAAAGGTTTGCGGTTTCACGTTGTCCTTCTGAGAGACAAAGGGTGCTCTCCTCTGGCCTCTGAGCAGCCTTTTCCCAGGTGCGACAAGCTGAGGCTGGGGCTGTGCCCCGTGAGCCCCCGCCCTCCCCCGGCTGTACCACCCACCCCGTTTAGATGTTGGGGGGGGGTCGGGGAGATGCATCTATTTGTTCTGGTCACCTGTGCCCGGGCTGAGCTACCTGGGTGGGAGGGAGGCAGGCGGGCTCGTTTGCTGGAAGAGCCTAGAAATGACAAATGGCTCCCGCTGGGAACCCTGCCTGCCTTCCTGCCGGATCGTTTATCTCGGCGGCGAGTGATTTGCATACTGACGGGATGGGAACTGGGGCTCCCATCCCCTGCTCCCCCTCCCTCGCCTGCTCCCTTTCCCCCACAGCTCCGGCTCCGAGCCAGCATCGCCCTGTGAGCCCCGATCGCCTCCCGGACCAGCGGCGGGAAACCATCACCGTGTCTCCAGAAGGCTGGGGGTGGGGGGGAACAGTCAGCGTGGCCTCTGAGGGGCAAGCAGGGCCTTCCAGGTTGTAGGGCAATGACACTGAGCCCTACAGTTTGGATGTGCTGATAAAACTTGGCTCAGGAGGAGGGAAGGGGAAACCGGGGCGCCCCCTCTGTGCCCTGCCACTGTACTTAGGGAAGCTTCCAGTCCCACTTGCAGGTGAGGAATTCAGGTCTGCTGACCCAGAGCGCACGGGTCACAAGGAGCTCCCAGTACCCCAGGGGCATCAGGGGAGATGGGGGTGGGCCTTGGTGACCAGTGACGGCCGGCACATCTGCTCTGGAGGCCATGACCCAGTGGAGGGCTGGCTGGAGTGGAGAGGCCAGGCAGGATGGCTGAGATGCAGGCTGCCTTGTCCTTTCCGGCTGCTGCTCCCCGACCCACCAGTGGGGCACACACATGCCCAGAGACTTCCAGATTCTAATGGTGTGCAGGGCCCCTCACAGGTGGGGGTGGCACCTGGCTGTGGAACGGGTCACTGGCCAGCCGGGTGGTGGGTTCCTGATGGAGGGTGTCCCTCAGGGGTAAGGCCAGTGCAGGGAGGCTCCCAGCGGCCCGGGAGGGCTGCACAGGGCCCTCTGGGAGGCCAGGCTCACTGGGGCTGGAGAGAAGTTTCCCAAATCAGAGATGAGGCTGCACAGGGGCCCACGTGGTACACAGGCCAGTTCTGTCTAGGGTGGTCTTTTCTGAAAATCCCTTTCGAGCCTTGGCACAGAGGGCAGCCTTCTTCTACTTGATTGCCAGGGGTCTTCCGTGGGCTTTCCTTCTCCCCTGGTCCTCTGCCCTCAGGCTCTTTCTCTGAGACTACTCACTACCCTGGGTGTATGGCTCAGCACCCCCCGGAACGGGGCAGGGTTGGGGAGCAGGGGTGTCTTTTCCTGAGCCGTAGTGTGGGCCCGAGGGCAGGCGGTGGGCCCGAGGGCAGGCGGCGGGAGAGGTCTGTTCCACATGTGGGCAACGAGGACGAGCAGCATCTGTAGGAATTTAAAAACAACAATAAAACCAGCAAAAGTTGGTCTGCCTTTCTTTCTTTTTTTTTTTTTTTGGGTCTGCTTTTCGTCAACATCACACACCCACAATTCCTAACAATGTCCCTGAAAAATGTTTTTTTGTTGGCCTAAGTTCCAAACAATTGCTGTTGCTGTGGGGTTTTAATAACAGGTAAGCTGCCAATGAGCACAGTTTTATTACTCAACCTTTGATAAACCTCGCATTCTTTGGGGGAGTCAGTTTGGAAAACCCCATGCCGTCCTGCTGGCTCCCAGTACCCAATGGCCACTCCTGTTCATTTGGGGACATAGCTGTGGTTCTGTGGTTCCGAAGGGACTGGGATCGCTCACCAGGGCCCTGGGGGCAGCCTGTGTACCCAATCCCCGCGGAACTGCTTTGTCCTGCATCTGAACAGCAGGTTTGGAATAAGCCACGGGCAGGGCAGGCGGTGGGGAGACAGACCTTGACTCAGAACCGACTCAATCCTTCTGTGTGACTCCATATAGTTTGTGTTTGTGTTTAAAATTTAAAACAGTGACACAGTAGGAACTGTGACGAGAAGTTATTTACGTTTGGCAAGTAACCATTTCAGTTCACACATGAAATACTGCACTGAATTTGAATGATCTTTTTAAGGTGAAAATTTATTCTTCTTTTTAAAATGATTGTTTTAAATCACAAACCAGGAAAAAGAAGGACTAGTACACAGTTTATTTCCGTATGAGTTTCCTGCAGCTGCTTTAACAAATTGCCCCAAATTTAGTGGCTGACTACAAAACATATCTGTTATCCGAGAGAGCTCTGGAAGCCCAAGTGTGAGGTGGGTGTTCCCACCTGGCCAAGATCAAGGCAGAGGCAGGCCCCTTCCTGCATCATCCAAGCACTTTACACTGCAGTGTTCATATGTTCTCCTCTCTCAAACCTGCCTCTGCCTCCCCCTTGGAAGGACCCATGCAGCTACTTTTAGGGCTCACCTGGACAATCCAGGATCATCTCCGTCTCAAGATCCTTAACTTGACCACATTTGCAAAACCCCTCTTGCCATTTGCAGGTTCCAGGGATCAGGATATACTGGAGGGCTGTTTTCCTGCCTACCACGATTGCCAAAAATCATTTTGTCGTAGGGGGTGGGGGTTAAAATGTCACCCACTCTGCCTGAGAATCGGATCCAGAGGCCTGACACTGAAGAAAATGCTTGTGGAGAACACGTTCTATCACAGGCGTTGAAGGGGATGGAGATGGTATTTTGACACAAGTCAGGGATGTGTGTATGTATGTGTGAGAGCCTGTTTACATGTGTGTGGTCCACGGGCTTGATCGATTGAATGGTATGTGAAGGGCAAGTGTGGGGCTGTTTGTAGGGCCATACATCCATCCTGCTCCAGGATCAAGGATATTTGAGCTCAGTCCCTATAGGGCCTTTATGATTTATTCTTAGGAAGTGTTCTTCACGGCTTGCGGTATTTGCTGTCGGACATACATACGCATATTCAGTACTCTGGTCCATGATTTATCGAGGGCCTACTATGTACCGGTGCTCTTCTAGAGATTAAACAGCAAACACCCAGACAGTCCCTGTGCTTCTGGAGTTTCTCTCACATCTGTATGTGTTTGTTTCTTTCTTTTTTAAAAAGATTTTATTTATTTATTCATGAGAGACACAGAGAGAGAGCAAGAGAAGCAGAGACAGAAGCAGGCTTCATGCAAGGAGCCTGACGTGGAACTCCATCCTGGGAGGCCAGGATCATGCCCTGGGCTGAAGGTAGGTGCTAAACCGCTGAGCCACCCAGGGATCCCTGTATGTGTTTGTTTCTTATCTGTCTCACCCATAGAACACAGGCTTCGTGAAGGGAGGCACTTTTATTTTTTTAAGATTTTATTTATTTATTCACGAGAGACACGGAGAGAGGCAGAGAAACAGGCAGAGGGAGAAGCAGGCTTCCTTCGAGGAGCCCGATGTAGGACTCGATCCCAGGACCCAGGGATCATGCCCTGGGCTGAAGACAGATGCTCAAACGCTGAGTCGTCCGGGTGACCTTGAAGCCAGGCACTTTTGCTGGTAATTAGATTCTACCCAAGAAGAGGGCCCGGCAGGTGGCCGGATGTGGTGAACATTGTTGATTAAACCAGTTCAAGTCCTGCCATCTCTGAGAGGCAAGAATTTGGAGTTACGGCTCTCCAAGTAAAAATGTCCCAGCAAAAAAAAAAAAAAAAAAAGTCCCAGCAGATGACATGCACGGATTTCCCCCTTCCCATGCCATTGTTTTACCTTCACGGCTTGCTGAAAAGTCTTAGAATTCAGTGTCTATCATGGATCCAAGTTGAATTTCTGAACAACTAAATACAGAAGGGTGTAAAGAGGATCCTTTGATGGTCATTCACCGTTTGGCCGAGGCACGTTAGGTACCATGAAATCTAACGGGACAAAAAACTTGCCCTGAGAAGGGCCTTCCCCCATATTGCTGGATACGAAAGACCTTCATTTGGCCCTCAAACCTTGCACTGCTTTCCGATGCCCCCCTTTCCCTAAGCTCTCAACAGGGCGTGCTGCTCTGGCCCCTTTGGGTCCCACCCAGCCCTGCTCTCCGTAGGGACAGGGAGGCAAAAGAACTAGAGAGGCGGACACTCGCGTCCCGGAGGACAGCATCTCCATCTCCAGGCAGACGGTGGTCCCCGCCAGATTCAGCCTGCCGCTTGAGGTTGGTTTGGAGGTCTCCCTCATTGTCCGTTGGCCCTGCCGAAAGGGATCGGGGCTTCGTACTTCACTGCAGCTTTCCTGATTTAATTCAGAATCTCAGAGCCAACACATCATGCCCCTGCAGTGAGGTGGACAATTTAGGTACTCAGAGTACGGATCCAGCTGCCCTCGGGTAGGGGGTAGAGGGTGAAGGCAGAGAGGCCCAGACCGCACATCCGAGTTGCTGAAAGACAAGCCCAAGACAAGAGACAGATGAGAGGGAATGATGTGAAGTAACACCCCCGCCCCCCAGCCCCCTGAAATGGGCATAAATTCAGGCTGAGATCCCATCCTGGTGCTCTGATGACGTGAACCACAAGAACAAAGCTAAGGGAGATTTTTACATGTCATCACCAGGCTCCTCCGTGGAATACAGCCTTGTTATTTATTATGTACCGTCAGGATCGTGTAATTCCTTCTGTTCGGTGGTGCGGGAGTGCTTGCAGCCCGGCCGTCCCGCTGGGCTCCGCACCACGCCGCTGCCTATGTCAGTTTGAGTCCTGCCTTGTGCAGGTGCCAGCCGCTTGAGGGGAATTTCTCCTTTTTGACATCGATGTCATGTGGGATCGCGCCAGACCAGGAAGGAAGATGCAAGGAGGCTGGAGGTTGGTGGGGGGGACCTTGCCAGCACCCCCTTCCCCTCCACCTGCTGAGATCAGGATTTGGGGAGCCAGGGCCTGTCTACAAGGGGCTCCCTCTAACAAGGGTGGGAATCTGCTTGTGTGCCTGTGAATATAAAAAAACCCAGAAAACCCCAAGGGCCCAAATGTGTGCTGCCAGTTGGCGGAAACTCCGGGCTTTCGCTGCCTCCCTGGCTGCCGCGAAGCCTGAGACCAGCCGCCGAGCCTCCAGCTGCTGCCGCGTGGCCCTGGGGGAGAGAAGGGAGCGGCCGACCTGGGCAGCCGCAGCCCAACGTATTTCACCTTTATGCCTGCTGAGCTGCCTTCTGCTTTCAGGGGGGTGAAATTCAGGCATCAGTCTGAGCTTTCCAAGAAGTTTCGGTTCCACGTTTCCAGGCCGCAAGCAGGCACACTGACAGATTCCGCCCATATGACGACGACGTTAGGGGTGGGTGAGGCCGCCGCTGCTTTCTAGCAAGGCCTTGTGTCCGGCCAGGGTTCAGGGGCTCAACTGGGTGCCTCCGCTTCTCCTGGAGAATCCTTTCTTCTTTCAAATCCGGCCTTGTATTTTTCATTAAAGACTTTTTTAATTAAAAAAATAAAAAAAAAATTCAACCTTTTGAACAAAGCTTCGATCCTTGGTCAGGCTAAGGCAGGCTTTGCAAAGAAGCCGCCCTGCCCGTGTCTTACCCTGCACGCCAGAGACGACGGAGCGGCCCTGCAGACTCAATTCTGTAAGAAATATTCTGTTTAATTGATTTTCTTAAAAAAAAATCTATTATGTTTCCGTGGGCCTGTCTATTGATCTGCAGCCCCACCGAAGTAATGAAGAAGCTTTGTGATCAATAAGGCCAAAGTGTATCTTACCCCGAATCTGCTATGCCCGCCTGCTGGGGATGCGAGTGACCGGATTCCCCAGACGGCGTCAGGAGTGTGAGCAGCCTTCTCCGTGACTGCTGAGATTTATTTCTATTGGCATCAACATAACAAATGAAACCCTGACGACTTCCCTTGCTCTGAAAGCCAAGAATATATCACGCCAGACGTCATGAAACACACAAGAACGCAATTTGCAAAAAGAAAAAAAAGAAAAGAGAAACCCGCTGTCTTTAACCCCAGCGCCTTAGCTCCTCCCCCACACTTAATTAGGATAATATTTTACTCCTCAGCTCTTAAACTAGTTTCTTTTATCTTTTGTATTCGCCAACACCCCCCCCACACACACACACCTTCAGATTGCTTTTATAAGCCTTAGAAGGTTTCTCTGCATCTGTGGTGAATGCCAAGTGCAGGTAGGTGCAGTTGCAGGCTGATCATTCTGGGTAGAGATGACATCGCTATCTTACCCTCTAAAAAATAATAATGTCGAAAGAGATAAGGCACCTGCAGTAACACAGGAGAGGCTGTCGGTTGGAAACTGCAGACACCACCAGGCAGCCTTTTGCTGCAGAAAGAAGAGCTTAGTGACCCTGATAAGTAATCTTTGCTGCTGCTAATTTCAGAGTTTATCATTTGCATTTTGCCCTTAAACCAGAGGACACTGCCTGAGGCCGATGCTGATCAGATGCTGTGCAAACTCATCCTGCTGCTTTGGGTGGATTTAGGGATGGCTGGGCTCTCACTGTGCTTACTGAGCACCGCCCCCCCCCCCCCCCAGCCCTGTGAAGCTGGCAGGTGCAGCTGGACGGGGCGTTGAGTGGTCAGCAGGGACCACATCTCGAAGGGCTTTGCCCAAGGGCACTGGGGAGCCATGGAGAGATTTCTATGAGGGGAGAGAAGTAACCAGATGCATAACTTTACAGCCATTACCCCCTCCAGTACGGAGTGGCCGATCTCAGCCCCCCTCTGTGTGCACACAATGGAGTGTGGCTGGTGATGATGATAATAGCTGACACTTAACAGTGGACCCAGCTCTGCTCCGAGTTATGTCACACAGCTACCCTGTCAGGGCGATACTGCTACGCTCCCACTTTACAGATGGGGAAACAGGCATATGCAGAGGGTCCCGCATGACAGGTGAGCGTCTCATGAACCACACTGCCCTGGTCAGGGGTGGTGTTGTATCCCTCCTCTCTCAGCTCGCCAGGAATGTGTGCTGGATATGGAACACGGAGCACGTGAGGGAGGATGTCTTTCATGGAGGGATAAGGACGCTGACTTAGTTCGAATTTGTATTCTAAAAAGGAAATCATTTGGGGAAATGCAATTATTAGTGAATGATTGCACAAGCTCATCTTCCAGCAGGTTAAGATGAACCAGTGTGCTCTGGCTTCAAGGCCCATCTTGGAGCATGGCCCAGTGGAGGAGAGGGTGTAGCCATCACGGGAGGGACAGCGCCCGCCTTGACATGTGCAGGAGATCCAGGAGTGAGGGGCTGTGCCCAGGGGTCCAGCCCGAGGGACCTGGGGGATGGCGGTGCCTCGCAGGGGCAAGGGCATACCCGTGTGCAGGTTTGCAGGCCGTCATCCCACACTCTCCATGGGTAACTCCTCTGCATGGCATTCCTCTGTGCGAGGCATGGGGACATTGCAGTAACACACCGGGGACATGGCTTTCAGAGCCAACATGCCAGTGGGGGAACACACGTGTCCACAGGGAGGACAGAGAAAGAGGAGCTGAGAGGAGCAAGGCAGGGGGGAATGATGCTGAGTTCCAAGACAAGTGCCGCTCTCTGCACACTCAGAAGCATGTGAAGGGATGGAAAGGCTTCTGCACCAAACACCTGGAACCCGAGTAACAAGTACAAGGGGAGGCACCCCTGCAGGCTGGCCAGGCCCCCGGGGCTGTAGGACAGCTCCCAGGTTGGGAGAATTAGCTTTGAGCGCTGCCCTAGCTTTGAAGCCCCAGGGAGGGAGGGAGGAGCCGGGAATGGCTCGCAAGTGGAGGAAGGGCAGGTGCCCTAACCTTGCACACCGCTCTCTCTCCAAGCCATGGAAAGCCCCGAAGTTCACTTCTTCATTCTGGATGACAAGGCTGGGGAGGTAATTCATTAACACGGTGGCCCAGCGGCCCCCGGCGGCTGAGTGGTCACAGGTGCCAGAGGTTATCACTGAACTGTGCCCTGCGATCCCCTGGGATGCTTTCAAAACCAGGGAAGGGAAGCTGGGCCATCCCAGACTTGTGAGGTCAGGTGTGTAGGTGAGGCCTGGGCCTCAGCAGTTTTACAAGCCCCCCCATGACTCTAATGTGCGAGAGCTGAGGCCTTGGGGTTAACCCTTCACTGAGCTTCAACACCGTGGTCCTCTGGTTTGGTTGGCAGCACTCTGAGAACCCAAAGGGAACAGGCAGGTGAGAGGGTCAGGGAGAGAGGCAAGAGGTTTGGGGGGGGGCGCAGTGGACAGTGACTGGAGGTGGGGGTAGGGAGTGGGTGAGGGATGGGATGGGGATGGGAGTGGGTGGGAGTGGGTGAGGGACCAGGTGGGCATGGGGTGGAGGTGGTGTGGGGAGACGGATGGACAGGAGCTGCGAGCGGGGGAGGACGGTGAGGGTAGGGGTGCTGGCTTCTTAGGCTCCTCCTGGGTGATGCTTTCATGCGGTGTGTTTGTGGGGCCGAGCTGGGGCCGAGGAAGTAGGGTCTCCTGTTCGCCTTGGCCCTGGTTTCACAGGAAACGCTCGTGTAAAATGAAGACCATGCTGCTGTAAAATTAGAGCCTTGACTGAGAGCCAGCCTTGAACACAATTTGTCTCCGGTTCTTGAACTGAGAAGCTGAGAGAACCTCAGGGTCCAGAGGGAATCTTTAAGACTTGGAGTTTCCTTTCCCGTTCAGCTTTCCAGCTGAAATCCTATCCGAGCGTGGCTGGCTCCCAGCTCCTGAGGTCAGCTTTCTCCCCCCAGCTCCCCTGTGGGCTTCCCGGGACCCCCCGCATCTCCTCCCCAGGGGCTCAGCCTCTGCCTGGGAACCCAGGGCGCCCTGCTGGGGACCATGAGCCCTGCCCCCACTCCCTCCTCCTTTCCCAGCCTGGCCCCTTCCTCCGGAAAGCCCTCCTAGTCTACTGTCTGATGCTGGTTCTGGAAGGAGGCAAAAGGGAGAGAGTCTGGACAGAGGGAGTTCCGAATTTTTCAAAATGCTGTAAGCTGTCCCTTTAAAGAGCCACCCCCATTCTGCGTTTATGTCCTTCCCGCCTTTTGGTGCTAAGAAGTCCCTTACTTTCTAAAACCATTGTGCTGCTGGCACGAGCTCTCGAAGTCACGCTTACCCAGAGAATGCCTTGGCCGTCCAGATGAGCTCCCTGCTTTCCCGTTTTGAAATTTTGCCCTGTGGAGCCATCAGGGTGACACGTCCAGGTGAGGACTCTGCAGAGCAGGGCTTCTGGCTGAGGGATAGAATTAGGGGGGGAGGGCCGGAGAACCCCAGGAAGTCTTTCTATCGACCTGGGACCTGGGCTTTGGGAGGGCATTCATGCTCCTACTCTAGGAGAGATACCAGGTGAGGTCCTGGGGAGACCAGGACACAGGACATGGTCCCTGCCCTCAGGCGTGGGGAGGCCTGAGACTGAAAGTCACTGAGTGCCTTCTGGGAATGGACCTCTGCCCCCGTGTCACACATGCGTGCCCCCAGCCGAGTCACAGTGTTCCTGAGCCAGTGACAAGGCCTCGAGCTCCTTTCTGCTAAATGGGATAGGCCCTGGCTTAGGTTCATTGACCAAGATGGATATACGTCTAGGTACAGGTGTGTGCGCATTTTACAGGTAAACCCATAGTGTGAGCACTGTAACTCTGTTGTGTGTGTGTGTGTGTGTGTGTGTTAGCTTCACGCTGGTGGTGAAGAACAGGCAAGTAAAGCTGCTCAGGTGTGGGAATAGGTACGTCATCTTGAATCTTAGGCTTGGCTGCTGTCCTGGTTTTTTCCTTATGGCCCTTGTGTGTGTGGAGCCGGGTGGGGGGCGGTGGGGAGCGCGAGGGAGAATGGACGGCCCGCCTGGGATAGAAAACACTTCCTAGCTGGGTCATATGATCCGTCCTCTCTTGGCCTGAGTTTCTAGTTGAGATCAGCCAAAAAGAAAAACCAGAACGAAAAAAGATTTCCCGGTTGAAAAAAACCCCATTTTTGGCACATGTCATGCAGTTTAAGATTTGGTGGCCTGGGGTGCCTGGGTGGCTCCACCAGTGAAGCGTCCACCAACTCTTGATCTCAGCTCGGGTCTTGATCTCAGGGTCGTGGGTTCAAGCCCCGTATTGGGCTCCATGCTGGATGTGGAGCTTGTTTTTATTTTATTCATTTATTTAAAGATTTTATTTATTTATTTATTCATGAGAGACCCAGAGAGGGAGACAGAGACACAGGCAGAGGGAGAAGCAGGCTCCATGCGGGGAGCCCGACGTGGGACTCGATTCTGGGACTCCAGGATGATGCCCTGGGCCGAAGGCAGGCGCTAAACCGCTGAGCCGTCGGAGCTGCCCTGGGGCTTGTTTTTAAAAAAAGAAAAGAAAAGAAAGATTGGATGCCCTGGTCCTGGGGTGGGGTGAGTTTGGGCGCGTGTGCAGTTTCTTGGTGACCCAGCCACGCCAGCACGCACATGTGCCCACCCGGCTCCCCTGGGAGTCCTCTGGGCAGGAGGGGGAGTGCGTATTGCCAGGCCCTTCTGCTGCAGGGGTGACCCACACGATACTGAGGGAGCCCCACTTCTGCCCACCTTTCCTGGGCCTGGGGGCTGCTGCTTACCTTTCAGCTCTTGGCCTTCTCTGCCCGTCCCCCAGGAAGCCTGTCCTCCTTACTCCCGCTCATGGCACTTCTCACAACTCCTTCTCCCATACTTGTCAGGTTACTTGCTCGCTGACCATGTCCTCCGTGGGACCGTGACGTGATAGGTGCTCAGTAAATAGTTGAGTGATTGGTCTTAGTCCTTTCAGGATCCTCGAAGTGGTGATGATTTTAGCCGCGTCTTGTAGGTGAGGAAGCAGACGTCTGGGGGCGGGGGTGAGTCACCTGCCCACGGCCACCCCTGTGGGATGTGGCCGAGCTGACACTTGCGTCCGTGTCTGCCTGGTTCAGAGACCTCTGCCGAGCCATCAATGTCCCGACCCCACACACGTGCCTCTCTCCTTCTCTAAGACCTGGGGACACAGAGGGGTCCTACAGAAACCTGGACAACCCTCTGCTTATTCCCAAATATTGCCTGTCCATCCAAGAAGATGGCCAGAGCCCACTGCGGACAGCATCCCTTCGGCCGGCCCACCCAGCCTGAGGAGGGGTGCAGCCAGCTTGTTGTGAGCCCGATCTCATGGTCCGACCTGGCCATTGGCAGGAGGGAGCCAGCTGGGTCTTGCCCTGGAGGCTCCCCGGCTGCCTGTGGTTCCCTCCTCCTTTGGCACAGTAGCCTCACCAGGTGTTCCTTGCCTTGTCGCCTGGGGTCCAGTTGAAGAGTCTCCTCATTCTGTGCTTAACAAAAACTCAGATGGCCCTCCGGCACTGGTGTGGGGGCCTGGACTCCAGCTGGGAGGGGACTGCTCATCTCCAGAGGCTGTCCTCGTGGTGACATAGGGCCTCTATTAGCGGGTGGGGCACAGCCTGGTCAGGGCCATAAAAGCCCTCCCCCAGGGACCGCCTGGGTGGCATGGTTGGTTGAATGTCGGGCTCTTGGTTTCGGCTCAGGTCATGATTGCCGGGTTGTGAGATTGAGCCCTGTGTCGGGCTCTGCACTCAGCACACAGTCTGATTGAGATGATCTCTCCTCCTCTCCCTCTGCCCTCACCCCTCTCTCAAATAAATAAATAAATCTTAAAAAAAAAAACAACCCCAAAAAGCAAGCCCTGTCCTGGTTGCTGCCAGTGCCCCCAGGGGGCAACCAGGGAACAGGAGCCCTCAGCCTGAATATAGTCTCTTAACCCCCTTCTTTCTGGAGCCCCCAGGCGCAGCACCATTATTGTTACACCTGCAGGGAGTCCCAGGGTTGTGGGGTTAGGACTGGGGCACACGAGGGGCTCTGGGTGGCTGCCGGGTCCCACGCACTCAGGTTAAAAAGAAAAAAGTCTATGGGAAACCAGCGGCAGAGCCTAGAGGGGGGAGCTAGGCTCTAGCACCTCGCTGCTGGGTGGGGAACTGACCTGGGGCATTGTCTGTTCCAACTTTGGGGATGAGGTTCTCGGGGACGAGAAATGTCCAACAGACGGGAGCTGTCTCCATCCCAAGTCTCTGAGTGGCGTTGGGGGTGAGACCTGGGTGTGCGTGTTGGTTGTGGGGTCCCTCCCTCTGCTCCTGGTGTCCATGGAGACCCAACCTCAGCCGTTTGTCTCCGCGTTTCGATTACACTCGGGCACCAGATGCTCAGAGGGGTTAAGATGCTTGCCTGGGGATGCAGAGCTGGGGTTTGGACCCAGGTGGACCTGACTCCAGGCGGGATAGTCCAGGGCTGAGCACGTGGGCCGGCGAGGCGAGTCTGCAGCCTTGCTTCAGACAGTCGTTCCTCCACCCACGCGATCTGAGACTTAAGATCTCCCAGAATCCACTTCCTTCTCCCAGACACGGGGGAAATACCCGTCCGTTCTTCTCGAGGCTGTAGGGAGGATCAAACACACAAATACACTCTAAAGCCACGGTGGAGGGCACGCTTTATTCCACCCAGCTGTTTCGGTTTGGGAATGGGTTCTCCGTCAAAATTTTCTTTACATAGAGGGGAAATATCCAGACAAGCACAAGCATCATCACTCACTACTCATGCACACACGGTCCCTCTATTCACACACACACACACACACACACACACACACACACACACATATTTATATACACACATATTTATAGCTATCTACATATGCATGCATTCACATACACACAGATCTATTCACATCTATTTATACACACATATATGCATATCTATCTATGCACACATATACATATATTTATATATGAATATATATTTATATCTATCTTTCCCCACGTATTCTCATATCTATGTATACACACACACACACATACACACACATATTCCTTTTGCTTTGCTTTTCTTGGCTGAAAACTTGGAGGTTCCTTCCTCCTCCCTAGAAATGATGGCATCATAATGATTCCTGAAGCTACATTTTCCACGAAGAGAAAGCAGCCTGGTCCCTGCCCGTGTGAGAGGTAGCCTCTCTCTGTTGCCACAAGCCAGAGGCCGTGGAGGAGAGCCTGGTCAGTCCACAGCCCTGGGGCTCGTTCTCCTTCCTCCAGGGAGCAAAACGAATGCCAGATTTCTGACATGTGGAGCCAGCAAATGCAGTGGGGGTGGTGGTGGGGACTGGGAGACCCTCGAGCCTGACCCTCACCTATAAGGCTTAAAAATATGGTAATGCAATTAGCAGCCTCGGCAGCCTAATGAGGCCTCTCTAAAATGCTGATAAAATACTACTCAAGGAAAATGCTTGAGAGCCTCTTCAAACTTTCCAAAATGTGAAGTGTGTCCTTATGGAGAAAATGCCAATCTAGTCTCCTTTCTTCAAGGTTCAAGATTAATTAGGGGCTTATTTAGTGCATGAATGAGGAAACAAATGAACTCTTGGATCACAAAGCATTGAAACCAATTTTTTAATCATTTTTTTTTTTTTTTTTTACAATTACATTCCTATCATAAAAGTCTTCATTAGACGTTGTCACCAGCATGTATTGTGTTAGGGAAGTGTTACCACCCTGGGCTTTTGACAAGACTGCATTTCCTTCCCATTAAAGAGGGCTCTTATAACAAAAGCCTTTTCTTTTCTCCTAACTGCTAAAGGCTGTGGCATGGAAGGCTAGTCTAAGCTCCAGGGGAAATTCAACTCACTACTTGTTCTCCAGCTCGGTTCACCTGCCTTTTCTGTAGACACAGCCTCTCCCCAAATAGGATGGCCCTCAAGATGCAGGGTTAACGCACCGGGCTCCCTGGACGGTGTGTCCATTTACACGGCCCTTGCCGACGATAAGACAGGTTGGGGAGTAAGTGAGTCCTGCATACCTCTTTCTGCTCCTCCCTACAAACAACCACTGAGTGGAAACCAATCTGGACAGCCACCCTGCTACCACCCACCCACTCACCCGTTGCCTTCATTTGGTAAACGGTCATGTGCACACACTAGTGCTACGCAGCGTTAGGGGCTGACGATGCTGCTTTGCCTGCTGCCTCCCTCCTGTGGACCCCCCAGCTTGTCCACAGGTGCCTGCCGCATGGGGCTTTCCAGCCCTGGCCGGCCCTGAGCTATATGGGCAGACAAAAGAGCAACAGAAGAAGTCTGAGCCACACTCCCCACAGCCTCAAGTGCATGCCCCACCTCCGGCAGCTCCTGGAAATTCTCCCAACACCACACATTGGCTCACAGAATGCCACGATTGCTGCCATTATAGACGGAAGGGTGTGGGGGTGTGGGAGCCTGCTGGGGGAGCATATACCTGTCGGTGGTTGGGGCCTGGTCCTTTGCCTCGCTGGCTGAACTTGAACCTGTTTCTTACCCTGCATCCTCATTTGTAAGATAGGAAAAGTCATACTTTGCAGCTTTGTTATGAAGATTACATTTTTATCCATGTAACTAAAGCCGTGCTTCACTGTGCACTTTCTAGGGACCAAGCATTTGATTAGATACTCTCATATACGGTGCTTCATTTGTTCATCCCAGGAGGAAAGGAAGGGACTATCTTTAGTGAATACGCGAGGAAGCTCTTGTTGGAGCTGGAGCACTTATCCAGTATCCTGCAGCTAAGGAGAAGTCCAGCTGGATTCAGACCCAGGCGTTTCGACTCCTGACCCTGTGCTCTGTGTCCACTGCCATCCTTGGTGTTCAACACCTGGAACGGCATCCGGTGCCTAGAAGGCTCTCAACAAGTGATGGCCACTGTCCATCCCGAGTGATTATGCGGCAGATAAAGGTGACGTCTGCTGTGGGGGCCCCACCACGGGCAGAGCCCGACCAATTTTAGTATATGTGCTGCCGAAGCGAGCACGAGAAACGATCAAGGTAACTTGCAAGCACCCCGGCAGCCGACCTTGGTCTAGCGCTCCTTGAGCGGGACAATGGAAGTGCTTTCTCAGGGGATCCCAGGCACCCTGGGCCTGGGAACAGATGACACATGGGGGCTGAGAGAATGGCCTGAGCAGCACAGATGTGTGGCATTGAGGCGCAGTCCCGGATGAGCAGAGGTGCTCCCTCACTCTATTCTCTTCCCTGGGGTGGGGAGCAGTCCCTAAGGCTGCTCCAAACTGAGAAATCGATGTGGAGAATTCACCCTCCAGGCTGTACCCACCCTCAGCCACCACCCCTTGCAGCTAAAGGTGGGGGACATTTGCACTCCAGCCTGACTGCACATTCAGGATGGGGTCCTCCCTGGGGCCTTGGGGGGGTGCATGTTTGGGCACAACTGGAACAGTTGGCTGTGGAGAAGAAGTAGCCATGGCCTGAGCCCCAGGAAACGTGGCATCCCGAGGGTTGGTTAGGCTGGTGGGTGGCTGGGCAGCCCCCTGCCTCCTACGAAGCCCTACTTGCTGCCCCATCGCCCGAGCACCCTGTCCTTGATGGACATGAAGGAGGCGGCCGCCTTCAGAGCACCCAGAGGCCCACAGCCGCTAGGCTACCAGATGACAACAGGAGATTCAGAAAGGGAGAGCTTGGATTTGCATCCACTTTGCATCTCATTTGCATAGGACTGCAGCCTGCCAGGCCCATACCTCTCTCATCCTCTCAGAGGGTGACAGCTGGGGGTCCTCCCTGCCTTGTCCTTTGGAGAGGAGGGGGATGGCCAGCAGGAGGAGGCCAGGACCCCTGCCAGGAGGAGGCCAGGACCCTTGCCTGGGGCGGCAGAGGCAGGATGGCCAGTCCCGAGGTCCAGCGTTCCTTGGAAAACCTGCCGCTGGGCAGGAAGTTCTTTCTTCTCTGGGGGGTCATTTTCTCTCTTAAGCCAAGAGCTCACCTCACTGTGCTAACTGAGTGGGTGGCCCTTGTGGCTTCGTGTCTATTTGGGTCACTGGGTCTCTGCGGCTGTCAGTAGCATAGCAGTCCTGAGTGTTCTAGAAAAGGGGCAAACGCATTGTCCTGGGTTTCAATGAAATTCTTTCTATGGAAAATTCTCTCATTACCATCATTTCAGGTGACCCAAGGCTCTGTGGCCCTTCCTGGGCCAGGGTGGCGGGCCTGCCCACCCCCTGTCCGTGGCAGGCCAGGCCGAATTCAGGGTCTGGGGGCTTTGGGGAGTCCCACAGGACATACCCCCGAGGGGCTGAAGCCCTGATCCTTTCCAGGCTTGGAAGGTGGAGGGACTGGGACAGAACATCATGTAATCAGAATCACGGATTTGTCTTGCCCGGGCCCACCCTGGTCCCCCACCCTCCACCTCCCACAGAATTCAGAAGGTGGAAGCAGTAGCCGTGCATGTCACCTCTCTTTCCTCCTTTGAAAAACCGCTAGTAAGTGATCGGGATTATTACACAAGGCTTTTGTACCCAGCAGACAGCAATCCCTGCCGGGAGCTCCGTGGTCCTATGTCCCCTGCTGGACAAGACCAAATCCCAGCTCTGCCGTTTGTCCCTGTGTGACTCTGGGGGAGTATGGAACCCCTCTGAGTCTTAGCTTCCTGCTGCCTCATAACCCAGACACCATCCTGGAATAGATAAATATTAGCAAGTCTGAGGTCCAGGGGGGGTCGGTGGCCTCTGCCCCCCATGACTGGTATTCTCAGGGCATATGCCTCCCCCTACCCCATCTCTCCTCGGTTTAATGGGTTTAGCATTTAGGGCAAAAATCAGCCCTCACCCAGAGGCTTCCGTAGAGGTAGGTCCTGGGATCTGACCTCAGCCGGTGCCTGTCACTCATTCGTCCCCCGCTCTGCCCAGGGGGAAGCCAGCCTGGGGTCTCAGCCACGCCTGGCACACGGTAACCAGGTACCGATGGCTTCCAAGGAGCCCACCGCACCCGTCTCCCTCCTCACACTTGGTGACGGAAGGAGAGCTTTGGGTGAGGGGGGAACCAGGACCTGGGAAACACCGAGCAATAAAGGACTTTAAAATAGATTTACTTTAATTATATACTTTGGTAATTTGCTGCAGCTTCCCGTCCCTATTATTAAATTACACTAGTAACTCATCTAATGGATTTTCACTGAGAAAACATTCATTTTATTTTATTATGTTTTTGTGCTACGGTCTATAACGAAGGCCACAGGGTCTGGCCTGTTCCCCAGCATGGGCTGGCTGGGGAGGGGCCAGGGGCAGGTGGGGGCCAGGGTGCTGCCTGCTGGCTCAGGGCAGGGTCCCGGGCGCTGTCAGCCCGTCGAAGCCAAAGGTGGAGGGTGGGGGGGCAGGGTCCCTGCAGGAGGAGGCCTGGGGTGTCGGGGTGTGGGGGTGTCAGGGTGGGAGGGGAAGAAGCGGGGGCTGCCAGGGATGGGGGAGGGTGGGTGAGTGGACAAGACGGACAGAACGGGGTCACAGCGTCCCTCTGGGTTGGGCAGGTGTGGGGCCGGAGGAAGGGACCGGCTCTCTCCTCTCTCCCCCTCTGCTTGCCGTTCCCTGGAGGTGGTGAGGACGCAGAGCAGACACCGGGGCCTGGCCGCCGGGGTTTCTTTGGCCCGGAGGGAGAGTCTCTGAAGATATTCGGGGCAACCTGCTCTTGCTCTGTCACCCTCAAGTCCAGTCCCAGGTTCAAGTGTGGCCGGAGGGGCTGAAGCTGGCATGAAGGCCTCTCCCACGGGAGTGCCGAGAGTCTGGAACATTCTGGGCTTGGCGGGGCCGTCCTTGCTTCTCTGCCTCTCTCCTCCCCAGCTCCTCTGAGCTGGAGCCTCAGCTGTCGCTCTGCCCGAGCATCAGACAAAGACAGAGAGAGTGCGAGCGGGCGCTGTCCCCACGCTCCCAGGGGCAGGGGTTGGAGGTGAGCCACTGGCAATAAGCATCATCGCAACAAAACCACCGTCTGAGCGTTTGCCATTTGCTGGGCTTGCGTTCAGCACTTTCTAAGTACACTGTTAAACTTCTGGCAGCGCTCGCTCGGGCGGTATCTACTGATGGTTACTGCTCCTCATTTACATGCAAGGAAACCGAGGCGGAGGTCAGCTTATGAGACGTGGAAGTGCTGAGTGCCTGGCGCAGAACTTGACCTAGACGTGACCTGAAGCCCGGGCTGGCTGAGGCTGGCTCTCCGAGGTTAGAGCGCCAGGGCCACCTGGGCAGGCCCCGCGCCTGGACGTTGGGAGGGCTGGGCCGGCGGCTGGAACAGACTCTGCCACCAGCATCTCCGGTGGCCCTGCGACGTCACAGGAGCTGCCTCCCTGGAGACCCGTGTTGCCGCCGCCGTGGCAGCTCCAGGGTTACTCCTTGGTGCGCCCTGCCGTCCCACCCTGCTCTTGCCTCTTCCTCTGCTTGTCGGCCTCCTCTCTCCGGGCCAGGCCTTCTGGTGAGCCTGCCAGGCCCCAGCACCTCTGGGATGGGGACCTGGCCCAGACTGGGGTCTGAGGGGTGGGCCCAGATGCCCAGTGCCCAGTGAGCACCCAGCTTGCCTCATTCCACCCCACCTGCCAGTCCCACCTGTGTCCTTCCTACAGGGCCCCCTGGGGTGCCGCACCTGCAGCTCCCTCCACCTGTCACAGGAAGGGCCTTGTCCTATCCTGCTCAGTGCTCCCTGGCCCCTGTGGTCCTCTGTGGCCCCTCTGTCTTGTGCCCAGTTATTCTCTAGGCTCGGACCTTGGAACTTCCAAGGTGCCCAGGTTCTGCTCAGCTGTAAGAACCTTCAGACCCGCGGCTGCCCCTGGAGGGATGCACACCTGCCTCACCCCAGGCACAAGGCAAGCTCCCCCTGGTACCCAGGTCACCGCCCCCACCCTCATGCCTGGGGGGGCTGGGCCTCCAACTTGGTTCCAGCCCAAGCATCCTCCCCTCCCCCAACTCTGAGCCGCCCCCCCAACCCTCCCCACAAGCCTGCAGGTACCCCGAGATCTGGCAGGGAGGAGGTGAGGGGGGAAGATGCATGCTCATCTGCATATTGTCATGGGAGCAAACCGTCCCGCGGGGACCACAGTCACATGTGCTCGGCCTGTTAGAAAAGCAGAGGACAGACTGCCTCCCTCTCGAAGCTGCAAGTAAAGGCAGCCAGGCAGGTCAAAATTAGTGAATGGCATACCTCGGGGTCTCATTTAATGAAGCCCTGGCAACTAAGAGTCCTCCTAATAAACAAATAAACAAGTGCAATTCAGCAGCCACTCAACGCTGGGTATGAGGTTGGTACTCCACCAGAGGCACGAGGGTGTTTATGGGAAGCAGGTGGAAAATTGCTTGGGAGGACGCGTGTAATTAATGGATAAATTCAAGCATCTTAAGGCAAATTAATTTGTCTCCAACCTTGAGCTTCTCAGCCAGGGATCTGGGGAGGAGAGGAGGAGGAGGTGAGTTCGGCTTGTCACCTCTCGGTTTCCCATCCCGAGAGCACAGGAGCCTTCATCTGTTGCCCAGGTAACTCCCCGTCACCTTCCCTGGGAGCGGGGGGCGCACGGCGCCAGGTAAGCTGTGGGTTGGAACCGTATCTGTTTGCACTGCATTGGAGGTTTCCAGCAGCTCTGGTTCTTTCAGGAGGAGCTTTGAGCTACTCTTGGCGCCTTGACTGAACATCTGCATCTCTCGCGTCATGGAAGGGTGATGTGTTGTCTCTGCCTCTGCCCGTGGCCACGCACTCTCTCCGCCACATACTGAGGTCCCTTGTGCACCCAGTCCTGGTGTAGGAAGCTTGGGGACATGGAGGACCCAGCACCCCGGCCGCTCCGGGTGGACGCATGTGCTTGTCCTTCTCCTGGGAGGCTGTTTCCAAAGCGGAGTGAGTCTTGATTATTAAATTAAAATGAGTTTGTGCTTCCTCTTGGTGGGGAGCTTTTACTTCTGATCTGGTTTATTGACCACTTATTTCTAAATTAAAGCCTTTACCTTCATCCAGTGGCTGCGTGGCAGGTTTGGTTTCCCTGGAGGCCGACGGAGCCTGCAGGATGTTAATTAGAGAAGGAAGCAGAGAAGGAAGGGGGAGAGGGCACAAGGGGAGCCAGTCCCCCGAGCTGTCCTGAGCCGGCTGAGCCCGGTAGTCCTTCACACTCCACAGATGGGACCTTGGCCGTGACCCCCGAGGGATGGGGAGGACTCGGGTGCTCCTTTCTGCAGCTGAGGCCACCCCTGAGTGCATGCGTGTGTGCGGCTAGCGCTGACCTGGGGTCAGTGTCCCCCACGTCATGGTGCTGCTCCGGACTGGCCTCACTGACCCTCTGGGGTAGCCTAGGACTCCAGCCTTGGTCTCCTTCCATCACTATCCGTGTCCTAGCTGCTCCATCCAAGTTCCCTTTGTCTGTCTAGAGAACTCTTACTCATGCAGTGAGACCCAGACCAAATATCCCCTCTGCTGTTCCTGACTTCTCTCCAGTCATCTGTTCTTCCTTCCCCTCTCAGGGCTCCACAGCGCCTCCTTCCTGCCCCCTCCTAGGGTTTACCTTCATGCCTATAAAAATGCTTTTCTTTTTTTTTTTAAGATTATTTATTTATTTATTCATGAGAGACACAGAGAGAGAGAGAGGCAGAGACACAGGCAGAGGGAGAAGCAGGCTCCATGCAGGGAGCCTGACGCGGGACTCGATCCCAGGACTCCAGGATCACCTTGGGCTGACGGCGGTGCTAAACCGCTGGGCCCCGTGGGCTGCCCTAAGAATGATTTTCTGCAAGCCTGTCTCCCTGTCTCCACAGACCCTGGGGTCAGAGAAATCTCTGATTTCTCCGCGCATCCCAGGCGCCTAGGGCCACACCTGGGAATGTGCAAGATGCTCAGGGGCTTTGCTGAGCCAGTGGTGGGGTGAGCACAGGTGAGGGGTGGCAGGAGGCCGTCTTCCAGCCTAGCAGCCCCACGGCGTCAGGCCCGGGCACACTCCTGGGACTCTCGGGATCCTCAGGGCCGCTTGCCCCCTGGAGGGACGCTGCTGTCAGGGGCGGGGGTGGGGGTAGGTGGATAGGTCTGCTCAGTCACTCATCCTGACATCAGCCCTTGGCCTTTGTCCTGCTTGGAAAACCTCCCTGGATTCTTGGTGGCCCGCGCTCGGGGGTGTGATGGAGGGGCTGGGTGTGCAAGGAGGTCTTCCTCCTTGGTTTAAGCCCTCTTCCCTCCTGGCACGGGGGAGTCGGGGGGCAGGGGAGGGGGCAGCGGGTGAGAATCTTTAGCTCAGTCGGCTCTTTAAAGGTCAAGTGCATGTACGGGGCACCTACAGGATGTAGCCAAGCCTGACAGAAAGCGAGAAGAATGAGGAATGCTGGGGTCCTCGCTGGAGGGAGGCTTCGGGGGGTCCCCGGTGCCACCATGCAGCACCCGCTTTGGAGCCAAGCTCTCTTGGACCAAGAGGAGGGTGGCCGTGTGGGCTAGGCCTGGAGGGGGTCAGAGGATGCCCTCTTGGGAAGATGGGAGTGCCTCGTGTGGGGCCGGGCTGCTCCCCGTGCTGCCCAGCAAGGGCAGGTGGTGTGGCTGTGGGGCGAGGGGAGAGAGCGGACCCTGGACGGTCTGGATTGCAGGTGACAAGGACAGGGGTCTGTGGTCACGGAGCCTCATCTCAGAAATGCACGTGCTAAAAAAAAAAAAAAAAAGAAATGCACGAGCTTCCCCCCCCCACAGGGCAGGTCTCTGTGTCCTCATACAACCATTATGTTTTAGAGCATTTGCCGATTGAATTATCGAACTTTCCCTACCTGCCACCCCCTAGGGTTTTGAGTCATACAGTTACACCAGCAGGATGTGCCAGTGAATGTGTCCTGGGCCTTCTGGGGGCCCCTTACCCCCGGGCTGTGGGGGCCCCAGCTGGAGAGACTGACCGACGATCCTTGGGAGGAGGCCACAGAGGAGGTGGGGCACGGGCACAGGGAGTCAGGACAGCCTGTGTCACTCAAGGCCTGTGTGTCTCTCAGAGGTGTGCCACGCTTCCTGAGGTCAGGGACAGCGTCTGCCATTTTGGGGTCCATGGTGCAGTGTGGCGTCTGGCACAGCTTGAGTGCACAACGGGGGCTTATTGGTGGTGATGGGGAGGTCAGCAGGTAACCCCCGGGACATAGTTAAGGGGGAGCCAGGTGTCGGGGGATGGCAGGACCCTTGGCCAGGAGTGAGGAGGTCTTGTCTCACCTCTGGGAAGGGGCAGGCCTTGCTGGGGACAGGGTCTGGGAGGGCAAGGGCCACGTGGCCATGAGACCTGACACTCCAGCCTTCTGCACAACACCTGTTGATGTTCTCAGTTCTAAGCATTCCCGAAAGAATGCCTTGTGGTTCCCTGCCTCCTCATGAGGAAAAACAGGAAGGAACTCTACTGAGCACTCTTGTATGGCATGACTGTTCTAGAAGCTTCCCCATGGCCCACTCATCTCATCTGCAATTGACCGTTAGGGGGAGGGAAGTAAAGCCTGTGAGGTCCTAGTAGGTGCCTGGGAAAGGGTGGGTGCTCTTACTATTATTCTAATTAACGCTGGGAGGTGGGTGATGAGAACCCCTGGCATGCAGTGCATGAAGTGCCGGCCCCCCTCCCTAAGGGCTGCGTTGCACAGAGCTCCCCCAGACCTCAAGTCCTGCAGGCTCTGCTGGGTGGTAGCTGCCCCAGCAGGGGTATGAAAGTGTTTTGGGGCCCAGTTCCACTGTGCCTGTGGCTTTCCCCCCACATTGCTCGCTCAGGGTCCTACACTGAGACTCAGTTCTGATACCATCCGCCTGGAGACAGTGTCAGATCCCCCAGGTTAAGGGCCCAGTCCCACGAGACAGCCCCCTCCCCTTTTGATACCAAGCAAATGACCGGCTATAGTTCGGAGGTTCCAATGACCCCCCGTCTTGGGTAAGATTAATTTGCTGGGCTGGCTCAGGAAATTTGCTACAGAACTCAGGAGACCCTTTCACTCACTATTTCACTGGTTCATTGTAACAGGATGTAACTCAGAGCAGCCAGATGGAAGAGCTGCAGAAGGCAAGGTGTGGGGAAGGGGGCCATGCTCCCAAATCTCCCCGTGTTCACCAGCCTGGAAGTGCTCCAAACCCGGTCCCTTGGGTTTTTATGGGGGCTTCCTTACGAAGAAGGCATGACGGGTTACCTCACGGGCCACCGGTGATTGCTTGACCCTCCAGTGCCCTCCCCTCTTAGAAGTCAGGGGGTGGGACGGAGAGGTCTAGTCCTCTACCCCCTGGCAGCCAGCCCCCAACCTCAGTCACACAGTCAACATGACAAACGACATCTTTATTGTTCTCACCACTTAAGAAATTCCAAGGATTTGAGGAGCTCTCGGCCAGAAACACGGATGAAACCCAAATGTACCTATTTTTAAAATTATAAATCACAATATGTTGTCGTGTTCCTGAGAGGGCTCACCGACAACGCCCCGAGCCCTGTTTCTTTCTGAGGAATGCTGGGGCTGCTCGAACAAATCTCCAAAGACCGGGGGACTTAACACAACAGATGTTTACTCCCTCACGGCTGTGGAGGCCAGAAGTCCTGAAATCGAGGTGTTGGCAAAGTTGGCTCCCTCTGAGGCTCTAAGGGAGAGACTGTCCCGCACCTCTCTCCTGGATTCTGGGGGCTGCTGGCAGTCCCCAACGTTCCTGGCTCGTAGACACAACAATCCAGTCTCTGCCTCTGTTGTCACTTGAACTTCTCCAGCGTGTGTGTCCGTGTCTGAATTTCCCTCTTACCACACCGGTCATTTAGGGCCCAAACCATATGACTTCATCTTAATTACTTCCATCTGCAGAGACCCTATTCCTAGATAGACTCATATGCATAGGTTCTTGGGGTTTGAACTTGGCCGTGACCTTTTGGGTGGTTCAACCCACTATGTGTCAACCCAGCACGGCACACAGTTCTAGTTGTCGCTCTCCTGCTCCCTGCCCAACTTTGACCACCCCCTCAGCCCCCCACTCTCAGGAAAAGCCAAGCGGAGTGGGTCATGTGACAGAGATGTGGCACCTGCTAGCCTTGGTCAGATGACTGGTCTGGAATCTTCAACCATCCTGGAGACCGTGGAGCTGTCCCTTGGGCTGTCAGGGTTGCATGGGAACAGGACACACAAGGGAAGGCAGCCCTGGACTGAGTACTCAGAGCCCCTTTGTGGGACGTGTCTGGTGGCCTGGAGGGCTCCTAGCAGAGGTTGGACAAACAACCTTGGAAGATGGCCCCCGGTGGACATTCCCAAGGGGGGGCACGTCATTAGGAGTTGCTTGAGAAAATGGCTCATCGGTGAAGGGACTGCCCTGGCCAGCCCGTGAAGGTGGAGCAGGAAGGGGGTCCTCAGCCTCGGTCTCCAGGCCCGTCCTCTCGAGCCCCGGACCCAAGGGTCCTGCGTAGTTGGTTTGTCCCTAACCCCGTGCTGGGGGGTTGTCTCCTGAGGACAGGCGGGGTGAGACAGGCTAGAGCTTCGGTGTGACTCTGCCAGACCTGAGTCTGATGCTTGCTTACTTATTTATTTCTTAGAGGAAGGGAGGGCAGAAGGAGAGAGAGAGAGAGAGAGAGAGAGAGAGTCCCGAGCAGGCTCCACACCCAGCGCAGAGCCCGATGTGGGGCTCGATCCCACGATCCTGAGAGCATGACCTGAACTGAAATCAAGAGTCGGATGCAAACAAAACAAAACAAAACAAAACAAAACAAAACAGTCGAATATTTAACCAACCGAGCCACCCAGGTGCCCCTGAAAAGTGTATTTTTAAGTCCTCTCTACACCCAACGTGGAGCTTGAACTCCTGACCCTGAGATCAGGAGTCACATACTATACCTGCAGAGCCACCCAGGCACCCTATGCCAGCTCTCTCTCCGTCTTCCAGCCTGCCCCCTGCACCTGGGGTCACCTGCTCAAGAGCCTGCCTGCCTCTGCTTTCTGGGGAGCCTGGGGGTGGGCATCTGTGTGTTGGCAGGAGGGCGACCTGTATGGGGAGTGGGCTGTCTGGGGCACAGGCGTGAACGCATCGGTGCCCAGAGGCAGGACAGTACCACACACGGGAAAGGCTGGAAGAGCGGGGAGCCAATAGGTGGCAGGAGACCCGGAGGCGGAGGTGGCACAGGTGGGGCCAGGGTGGGAGCTGGGGAGTGAGGCGGGGACCTGCAGTCTCAGGTGACCGGGAGGCGTGACGGGGTTCAAGGAGCCGAGGATGACTCCCCGGGGTGCTAGCAGGGAGACCAGAAGTCTGATCCCTCCCGGCGGCAGCACCGCCAGAGTGGCGAGTGGCGAGTGGTCCGACCCTTGGACCCTTGCCGACTCCTGCCTCCTGATCGGCCTGCCCCCTGCTCGGAGAGTAGCTCCTTCCCTTCAAGACAACAGATGAGAAAGTGCTCGGAGAATAAAAGCACCGCTGGGCGTTTAAGATTTTACAACGTATATAGCACTGCGTGATTGCACTGTCAAACATTCATAACTCAGCTATTTTCAAATTCATAATAATGATCAATGCCCCTGGGACTATTAAAACGCCATCCTAAGTGTTTACATTATTCTCTTGGGTGAGCGGAGCTTCGGAAAGGAAAAAAAAAAAAAGAGAGAGAGAGAGAGAGAAACCAGAAAAGGCACAAACTTTGGAAAACAAGCAGAACTGGCAGGAGCTTCCCTCTCTCCCCGGGGAGCCCTACAGCACCCGAGGGAGCCTGCGTCCCGGAGCCTGTTCCCAACCCCCGCCACGGCCCTGGAGCGGCTCTGAGGTCGGGGACTCAGTGCACTTACACCTTTGAAATGAGTCTTTTTGGGGGGGTCAGTGGGTGTGTGTGTGAGTGTGTGTCAGTGCACGTGTGCCCGTGAAAGGGAGAGGCAGGGACCTTCCGAATCCCCAAATCCGGGGATTTGCTGACACGGGGCCAGGAGGGTTGACGACATCCCCGATGTGTTCTCTATTGCAACGGCTTTTGAGGTGCCAGCCCAGAGCCCTGGGCCTGCCCACGGTCCCCCTGGGAGGAGTGCTGGCTCGGGGGGCTTGTTAGAGCCTGGTTAACGAGCCCCACGCCGAGACAGTCCTGCTGCGAGGCGGGCCCCGCAGCCCAGCACCCCGTTCCTCTCTAGAAGAATGAGATGTCTTTGTGGTCACTGCGTTGTCCACTGGAGGGGACATTTCGTCATGACGTTGCGGTGTTACAGCACTTTGCCGGCGCTTTGTGCTTCTCAGAACACTTTCCACACGTCCCTGTCTCGACAAGGGATGCGATGATTTTCCATTGTTTCCACCCTCTGCTTTGGGGCTGGTTGGACCCTTGGTTCCAAAATCCTTTCCTCTCTCTGTCTATAGAACTTCACATCTGCGTCCTTCGCCGGGGGCTCTGCGGCGCCCCGCGCTGGAGTGGGTGCAGAGTTGGCTGCGGCCCAAGGATGCCGGCTGTGGCCACACGTGGAGTGTGTGTGGGTGTGAGCCGGGCAGTGTCTTCCGATGCACACATGTGACTGGGCTCTTGCATTTCTGTTTATTACCATGAGCAGAACGGGCTCCCCGTAGCTGCTGGTCCCCAGAGGTACCCTTGCTGGTACCCGTGGATGAGAAAAAAAAGTCAGTGCTTTCTGTTGCGAGTCACTGAGATTTTGGGGGATTGTCTGTTATGCAGCATTATCGTAGCAATAGCTGACTAGTCCACAGGTGGCCCATCCACTCAGTAAACATCAAGTGGCTGCCATTGGTCAGGAAGGCTGCTGGGTGCTGGAGATGGAAAGACAGTGGACCCTGGATGGTTCCTAGCCTCGAGGGGTCTACAGTGTAATAGAGCCATGGCTTTCAAGTTGTGGGGGGATCGGAGAAATCCTGGGGATGGTCTTTAGAGTTTGGAGGGGAGAGGATGGGAAGGGGAATTCGAGCAAGCAGGATGCCCTAGTGCCCACCCAGAGCGACACCACCCCATCGGCTGTGTTACTATTCCCCCCAGCTGTGCAGCCCTGGACCTCAGGCCCCGTGGGCGTCCCAAGGGTGAGCAGCAAATCCTTTCTCCTTCCTCCCTTCCTCCCTTCCTTCTTTTTTTTTTTTTTTAAAGATTTCATTTATTTATTCATGATAGACAGAGAGAGAGAAAGAGAGAGAGAGACAGAGAGAGAGAGAGAGGCAGAGACACAGGCAGAGGGAGAAGCAGGCCTCGTGCAGGGAGACCAATGCGGGACTCGATCCCGGGACTCTAGGACCACGCCCTGGGCCAAAGGCAGGCATCAAACCACTGAGCCACCCAGGGTTCCCCTCTTCCTTCATTTTTAAAAAATATTGTTTATTTATGAGAGACACAGAGAGAGAGGCAGGGCCACGGGCAGAGGGAGAAGCAGGCTCCATGTAGGGAGCCCGATGTGGGACTCGATCCCGGGTCTCCAGGATCACGTCCTGGGCCAAAGGTGTCTATGCTCAACCACCGAGCCACCCAGGCGTCCCTCCTCCTTTGCTTCAAATACCAGATCTGGCCGACACATTAGACCCCACCTAGCTGTTCGCGTGTTCACATGGGAAGAGAGAGAGAGGCCGGGAGACCAGCCCAGGCAGGGGCGGGGGTCCCTCCTCTTTGTCCTGGGAGACGGAGCTGCACACCTGCTTTCCTGGTGTGAAAACCTTCAGCGGATCGGCTGAGCCTCGCCTGGTCTGTGGGATGTTCCTGAGCCGCACCTGCTGCTGGAATGATGAGTGGCCACCTTCCTTCCAGAGACTTCTCTATCCCAGGGAGTGTCTGCAAGTGCCTTGAGAGGAAGTAAAACACAAACTTCCCAGATCGCTTGCTTTTTAGGGGCTGTAAGCAAACGGCAAATGCCACCTGTCAGTCCCGCCGGACGCCCCAGACGCCGTTGCTCCCGGTAGGACAGAGCCAGCACCGCCACCCCAACGTTGAAGACGCCGAGTTCTGTAGGGACAACCGAATCGGGCTCATGGTTCCCTGATGGACACCCTGGCGCTGCTTGTCACACGCCCTGTGTCCAGGCAAGTCACATTTGCGGGAGCCTCTGAGTCCTGCTCCGTGAAGTGGGGTGACAGGATGCAGCTGGCGGCTCCCGGCGGGGCCAGGCACTGCTCTTAGGGAGCTATGGGCTCTTCCAAGAGGCTAGGGCATCATTTTAGTCTTATTATCTTTCCCCCAAAACTACGTGTGGTCACTTTTTCTCTAAATCTTCTCCAACTGTCTGTTTGGTGTTTTCCGGATGGATGAAGCGCACAAAAGGCCCCGGGACCCTCTATCTTCGTGTTAGGGCCTTGCTGGAGTTTGTCCCCAGGGAGACGCCTCTCCTTTCATCCCGACTGGCCCGGGGCGAGGGCAGGACACATTCTGCATTCGTTCTGACAGGGGTGAGTCCGTGGGAGGGCGGTGGGCTCGGGGCAGGGGCACCGCGATCGGCTGGTTCAGGGTGGGGATCTCTGCCTGGGGGTGAGGGACGTGGTCCTGCCTTTCAGGGTGGAGGGTCCCAGGGGAGAGAGCCGTGGGTACCCTCCTTCTCTACACTCACACTCCCCAGGGAAGCGTCCAGGGAGCCGGACCCCGGAATCCTGGCTCCCAGAGCCTGCGTGGTTCCCAGTCGCTCCCATGGTTTCTGCGAGCCTTTGCTCCAAGGAGGTCTCCCTTATTTGCTGCTTCTTTCCAGTTGTGGTAGGCATCCATCCGTCCCTTTGTCCATCTGTCCATCCTTCATTTAACAAAAGGGATCACTTCCCGTCTCCGGCTTTGGGGACCATTCCCAGCAGCTGGGGCTGGACTGACATTCGGGAAAGGGAGGTGGGGGCTGCATTTTGTATCGGGGCCCACACGGGCTTGCCTGAGGTGCAGGTGCTCAGCTCCACGCAGGACCCGAGCCGGCCCCGGCTGCCCAGCGGGCCACCTGCATGTCTGCATGCTGCTGTCCCCAGGCCTCCCGCGGGCACAGGGATCTTCCCCAGAAATAGGCACCATTAAAGCAATAAGGAGACCGGGTGCGCCTCCCGCCCCAACCACACTCTACACGGAGGCTGTGTCTCATCATGCAGCAAGTGGCCAGTGTGGCACCCACCTTCGTGGCCCTGAGGCCAGACCACAGGAGTGGCCCTGTCGGCTTCCTCTTAGTCTTCCCATGTCACACACACCATCTTTTACTGCCAGCAGGGGATTGGGGTCTCTCCTTTTTCCTCCAGCTGCTCCTGACTTGGGGGAATTGGGCACAAAGGCCAAAGGGACAGAAATTCTGGAAACATTCCCCAGAAAGCTAACGTAGAGACCAGCACCCCAAAATGACATGTTGTCGACCCTTGCCCTGCATGGTTCATCTCATCCCTCACAACCCACGTGTCTCTGGGAGGTGAAGTGACTTGCCAGAGCTCACACTGTTGCGGGAAGGAACGCGGGGGTGGGTATGGGGCAACCCTGAACCCCGACCTGAGTCCAGGGCCGGGCGCTGGCCTCGCCGGGCAGGTTCTCTCTGGGCACAGCTGGCTGCCACCTTTGCTCTGCCCGCCCCATGCAGCAGGAGGGCACCGAGCTGATTGCCGGCTGGTCTCCATGGCAACAGCTGATGAGTCTGCATCAGGAGGTGGCAGGGACTGCAGGGGACAGGGCGGGAGCTGCAGGGTGGGGGTAGGGCTGGGAGAGCTGCCCATCTCCCAGCAGCCCTTTGCAAGAGGCTCGAGGTCCCATCTCAGTCCTGTCTGTTGGGTCCCAGTCTCTGGGGTGGGGTTTTGCTCTGCGCTGGGGAGATCTGCTCATTGCATGTGTCCGTCGTGGACATTTACTGTGTGCTGGGCACTGGGCACGCTACCACTTGGAGCTGTCTTGGCTCTGAGAGATCATACACCCTGTGGGGCCGGTAATCGGGGAACCCTAGTCCACTGCGATCGGTGCCATGGGAGTGGACGTTTGGGAAGTGATGTAAGCCCGCAGCAGAGGCACCCAGGCCACACTTGGGAACAAGAAAGGTATCCAGGAGAGAAGAATGTCTCCATGGCTTCCTGAATGATAGGGCAAGAGATCCCTGCAGAGGGAAGAGTCGGAGGGAGGGGCAGAGACAGAGAGCCTGGGGTCTGCAGGGTCCTGAGTGCCCAGAGCCTGGAGCTTGGTGAGGGAGGACATGCGGAGAGGGGAATCCGGCCCGTGTTGGGGTCCAGATTAGGAAGGAAGGGGGTCGGGATCCCTGGGTGGCGCAGCGGTTTAGCGCCTGCCTTTGTCCCAGGGCTCGATCCTGGAGACCTGGGATCGAATCCCATATCTGGCTCCCGGTGCATGGAGCCTGCTTCTCCCTCTGCCTGTGTCTCTGCCGCTCTCTCTCTCTGTGTGTGTGACTATCATAAATAAATAAAAATTAAAAAAAAAAAAAAAAAAAGGAAGGAAGGGGGTCTGCTCCAGGCCGGGGCCTGGGTCTTCACAGGACCCTGAATTGAGCTGTGATTCCCCGGACCCCACCTGGGGTCCCTGGACAGGTGGGTCTCCAAGGGTGCAGCCAGGCTTCTGACTCAGGAGGCTCACCCTGGGAGAATTTCCTGACCTTGAGGGGGGCAGTGCCCTGAGTGGCTGCCAGGACCCTGGGACGGCCCAGGGGAGAGGGCCCTGCTGGGGCCTCCGGGGCGAGGTCAGCCCTCTGCTCTTTTGTGGACGTGTCTGAGCCGTGGCACAGCTCAGGGTGCAGGTCCCAGAGTGGGGCCCCGGCTGGGCGCTCCGGGTCTTTCAGACCCTCAGGGGCGACTGGGCTCAGCTCCAACCCCGGCTGCCGCAGCTGGAAACACTGGCCACAGCCAAGGGCGCGTCTGGTTAGAGGAAGAATCTGAAGCCTTACTCCTTCCTGTAGGGGCCTGTCTCCCGCATCCCTGTGATCTAAAGGCAGCACTAGCCCGGGCTGCTCCGATGCTGGATGGAAAGAAGCCAGCGGTACTGGTCCCCAAAGGCCTCTGCGATTAGACAAATGGAGGCCTGGAAGGTTCTTTGGCTGAACACTAGAAAAACAGCTTACATCACCCGGCCTGAAGAAACAGGCAGGAAATCCCCTTGTTCCTGGGAGAGGAGAAGCCCGCCCTCGAGGAGACTGGGCTCCCCAGGGGCCCGGGGTGGGGGGTGAGCTGGCCTGGAGGGCGGGCTGGTGAAGGTGAGGGGGCCGGGACGGAGGAGGAAGTGTGGGAACAGGACCCCCTGGGCCATGAGGCACCTGTGACCCGTGTGATCTGTTGGGCGGCCACCAGCCAGTCAGGTGCCAGGAGAGCGGCCGGTGAGCACAGTGAGCTCCTACTTCCTGGGGCTTCCTGTCCCTGCTCTGCTCTCTCGCTTCCTCCCTCCCCACCTTTCCTCGTGCACACTTGTGTGCATACACACTTACACTTGCTTGAGCACAGCCGCATGGACACAGATCCCCGCATGTGTACTCACATCTGCACACACGTGCACACACACACTTGCACCTCCCTGTATTCGTGTCCCCAGTCCCCACCCCCTTCTCCCTGTGATTCCCCACCTGTTCCCCCAGCCCCCTGGAAGGGTCGTGGCCAGGTCCCCCATCCATCTGTCCACCTGTCTGTCTGCTCTCAGTGCAGGGAGGCTTCGTGAGGACTGGCTGCCGTCTGGGCTGTGTTGCTGCTGCTGAGCGGAAGTCACCCAGGGGCAGAGACGGCGGGGGTGGGGGGTAGGGGGATGGGGGTGAACCACATTGTCACTCAGGGTGCTGTAGCCCCTGCCCTGGCCCGGCAGACGGGGGGATTGGGGTGGGGGGTGCAGGGAGGCCATGGTCCTGAGACAGTCTTAGAGGCGGGTGTGAGATGCTGGGACCAGGAGCACGTCAAGTCCCTTTTCAGTCTCAAGGGCAGAGCCAGGCCACCACGCTCCAGGAGAAGGGAAAGCCCACGTCCCCCCAGGCTGGGCCTGCTGGCGGCGGGCTCCTATCGCTCCCTGTCCCCCCTCGGCCTCGCTCCCTTCTTGGGCTCATCCTCTGGGCCTTCACATGGACTCTGGTGGACTGATGACCCCGGCCTGACTCCCAGAGGGCCTGCCCGTAGCGAGGCACAGGCTGCCACGCAGCATGGGTGTAAGTGGCACCCGTGGAGCTGTGCAGAGTGGGGTGACCCTGGGGCAGCAGCTCTGCCCGTTCCCACAGCCCGCTTTGGTTCTTCCGCCAAGCTCGGCCTGTCACAGTGGCAGGGGCCCGGGGCTCTGGGGAAGGGGCGCCCCGGGAGGTTCCACCTCCCTGGATCTGACTGTGGGGGGAAGTACTCATTTTCCATCCTTGAGCTCTACCAGTGGGGGCGGGGATCACCCCGTGTGGCCTGGAGCGGGGGCTCATTCAGGGCCCTGCTGAACTCCGGTCTCCGCTTGCGCATCTGTCCCCAGGTCTCTGCCGTGTACCTTCCAGGCTCCAGGCACTGTTCCAAATGCTTCACGTATGGTACCTGGTGCAGATTCAGGGAGACGGTGCTACTGCTGCCCCCAGTGTCTGGGCAGGAAAATGGGGACAATCCGAGTCACGCAGTTAATAAGTGGGAAGCCAATCGATTTGATTCGAACCCAGGCAAGCTGGCTCCAGAGCCCATGCTTAACCACTGGGCCATCCAGCCTTTCTTGCCTCCAGGCTGACCTGCACCACACCCTCCACTGTTTCCATGAAATAAGCTCCCTTCACCTTGTAGGCACTTTGGCCCAGACCCCTGCCTTGCATGGTGGGCAGCCAGCCCCCTCTCCAGGAAAGGGGGGACCTGTGGTGGCTCTTCTGTAGCCCACTCCTTTGTAGACAGGGGACCTGGTATTTTCATGTGGGGAGGTGAGGATCGGTCCGGTCCAGAAGGTCAATCCAGAGGGCTGCCCAGTTGGGGTCCTGGGGGGTCCATGGCAGGTGCCCAGTTGGCCCTTTCATTTTTTCAGAGTATTTTTATTTATTCATGAGAGACACACACATGGAGAGGCAGAGACACAGACACAGGCAGAGAGAGAAGCAGGCTCCATGCAGGGAGCCCTACACGGGGCTCGATCCCTGGACCCGGAATCACGCCTTGAGCCAAAGGCAGATGCTCAGCCACTGAGCACCCAGGCGCCCCTCAATTGGCCCTTTCAGAGGGCAGTGGGGCACATGGCCAGGTGCCAGGCAGAAAGGAGGAGGCAGTAGCGGCTTGTCTCTGGGTAGAGAAGAAGCACACTTCGTGGAGACTTAGACTGTCCGGGGCCCTAGTGTGACCACATCCAATGCCCGCAGGGACCCAGCAGCAGTGCTGGTCTCCCGTGGTCCTGAGCTCACCTGGTGCCACGGGGCCGGATGCCCACCCTGACCCACCGCCCGCCTCTGCAGGGAGGAGAGAGGGGAAGGTCCGTCTCCCAGCTGCTGGGCTTTGAAAGGAAGAGCCTCTGGCGGGTTAACCCATCGCTGCACACGAGACATCTTTCCTGAGCCTCATCTGCTGTCTTTTTCATGCTAACTTTCCCACCATTAAAGAGCATTTTTAAAAAGAAGACAAAAAAAAAAAAAAAAAAAAAAAAAGGGAGAGAGAACCAGATGAAAGGGAGAACAGGGCACCTGAAATCCTTTTCAGCAGCTTGCGGCTGCTGGGGGTCTGCCACGGGGCGATGTGTCGTGACAAACCTGCGTGTGTGCTGAGCCTGGAGCGGAGAAGGAGAGGTGACACGCGCCGTCCGGCCCGACGCTGTGCCCGCAGCCTGGCCCTGTGACCGGCCCACGAAGGCGCTCAGTGACTGTTGAATGCATGAAACAGAGGACATCACCCGTCACCGAGGGAGAGCGGTTGCATTCTTGGGGGGGCGGGGGTCGCACACCTCCTCCTCCGAGGGCTGCTGGGGCTGAGAAAGGCTCAGGGTTGGGCGCTCGTGAGCCACCTGCCGCGTGGGACCCGACCGTGGAGGGCAAGGGGTCCGGGTGTCCTCCCCTCCAAGCCCCAAGCGGTACCCGAGGAATCCATGGATTTCTCCAAATCAGGGTCTGGTCGGTGTGGCTCCCAGAAATGCCCCCGGAGCCCCAGGCAAGGACCCAGGTCACTGATTCTGGAGGAAAAGCCTGGCTCTGCCGGCGCCCCCTTCACACACACACATGCACCCGCGACTTTCTCGCTATCGGCATATTTGTCACACTTACTCCATTACTCCTCTGGCTCCGTGACACAAGGTGAGCTGAAGGAGAGCTGTTTGGGTGAGGATTATGAAGGCACGGGTGCCATGGAAACCACCGATCAGCCCGAAAGCCGCCTCCATCAGGAGCCCGCTCCCCTGCTCTCGGTCGGCCACGTGGACCCTCTCCTGGCACCATGTGTGATTTTATTTGTTTCCCCCCTTTCTGTGTCTCGGGCCCCCTTTCCCCTGCCCTCCCGGGTTGTGCACAGTCCCACGCGGGACCCTGCCTGGGGAGGGGGTGGCGGGGGGCAGCGAAGTAAGGTTGCTCATGATTCTTTTTTTTTCCCTATACTTTCTGATGTTTCCAGCCTCATTTTCTGGTGCTCGCTCCTCCACCCCAGGAGGCGGCACGGATTTCCAGCTACAGATGTTGGAGGCGGAAAATGAGATTATGATAAACAGAGAGGGTGCCGGGGCGTCTGGCGGATGCGCGAGGAACGGCCATCGTCCTTGGCCACAGAAGCAGCCCTCGATGCACCTGCACATCTCAGAGGCCGCACCGCGGTCAAAGGCCAGGCGGGCTCTTGGGGGGCGGTCGGAGCCACCCTGGGTGGTGCCGAGATTCACAGCCTGGAGGGCGGCCTCGAACTTCCGGAGCCGCTTTAATGTCCGTGTGTGGTGTCCAGTGAGGGAGGCTGTGAGCCCCTGGGCCCCCACCTCCTCCTCCCGTGGGAGAGTCCTAGTAATCATCCTTGCCTCGTCTCTCCCCTGATGCTTTGTGTAGCCTTCATTTTATTTACTTCCAGCAATAGCCCCAAAGCCTTGGCAGGTCTGGGATCATTAGCCCCACTTCAGAGAGGTGGAGACTGAGGCCCAGGAGCTGAAGCGGGGTGCTGGTGTGCTGCTCCCGTCCCCATCGCCGTCTCCCGTAGATCCCCCGCGGGGGCTGTGGGCGGGCTCTCTGGGGGGGCTCAGGGCCCCGGACCTGGAGAAAGAAACCTGCTAAGTGGTGAGGGGCGGGGAGCAGATCCCCTCCTTCTCCTCCCCCTCCTCCTCCTCCTCCTCCTCCTCCTCCTCCTCAGTCGGTCAGCTTCCCCAAGGAGGAGCTTCTAAACACTGTGTCCTGCACACGCAGGTGCACACACACACCCCCATTCACGCTTTCTCCCTTTGGGTTGGGGTCTAGCCCCCACGAAAGCGTGAACCTTGTCCCGGCGAAGTCACTGAAGGGATCCCCTTAGCTGCTGATTCTGCGAGCTGATGGGGCTCCGGGGCGGTTCGGGGAACCTGGCCACCCTGCAGCCCCCAGGACCTGGCTTACGAGGCCGGCGGCGGGGACTGGCCGCTGATGACCGGGGCGGGGGCTGTGCATGTCCCGGGCGGGCTCCTCTGGGTGCGAAGGCCAGTTCTGCCTGGGGGGATCCCCAGACGGCGGTCATTTCAGGGGGAGGAAGTAGCAGCGGCCCATTTTCTCAAAGACTAGACCCAGAGCTGGCACCGCGCGCCTTGGTGGTCTGGGGCACGGTGAGAAGTCCGGGGGACCGCGGAGGCCTCATCTCAACGGACTTCTCTTTTTTTAAATTTTAAAGATTTTATTTCTTTGAGAGAGAGAGAGAGAGAAGAGAGAGAGAGAGCACAAGCAGAGGCAGGAGCAGGAGGAGGAAGAGACTCCCTGCTGAGCAGGGAGCCCGATGTGGGGCCGATCCCAGGGTCCTGAGATCGTGACCTGAGCCGAAGGCAGAGGCTTCACAGAATGAGCCCCCAGGTGCCCCACGGTGGGACCTCTGTGCCACGGGACGGGACGCGGCTGGCCCTCGGCGAGTCCCTCTCCTTGTTCTCCTCCTCCTGTCCGTTCCCTTCCGGGCCTCTGACCCTTTCTCTTCGTCGCCCCCCCCACCCCTGCTTTGTCCTCGGCTCTTTCTTCTCCCCACCCTCCACCTGACCTAGAGGTCACGTCCACCCCGTCGTGCTGATGCCTCATTCGGGCTGAGGACCTGAGGGCCAGCCCCGGGGTCTTCAACCTTCTCCCCGCGTTCCTGAGAATTAAGAATGAAGACTTCCGAGCGAGTGAATCTTGCTCGTCCCGCCCGGGAGGGGGGACTCGCTTCTTTCCCGAGGCTCGGTCTCCTTGTGCAGTCCCCAGCTTGGTGAACAGACCCACGTCATGGCCCTGGGCTTCCGACCCTCCCAGGTGCCCTCCCACCAGCTTTCCTGGATCATACAACCCGCTCTACTTGGGTAAGCAAGAAAGAGACACCCAGGGGTCGTTAAAAAAAAAAAAAAGTGAAGAGTGTCCATGTCTCGAGGGTTTTGTTTCTTTAGAGGGAAAGCGGATAGGTGGTTGTTTAAAGCAGAGTTCTGGGAGCAGTCCCAGCTTAATTGGAAAACCGCATTCAGACTGGCTGGAGAGGCCTCAGGCCTCAGGAATGGCAAACAGCTTCTCCTTGCTCAGAGGAATTTTCTGGAAACCATAATGGCCGTTTTTCCCAACCACAGGCTGGTCTCTCTGGCAGAATGAGCGTGAGTCTGTGGTCAGGGTGGCCAGGCTGGAGCCAGCCTGGATGCTTCCACAGTCTGAGCTTCCCCCGCCCTGGGGACCGGAGGCTGGGGTTTCGGGGGAGCGTGTGGCTCCCAGGAGCCGCCGCACAGTGGGGTCCCCGTGGGCAGCAGCGTGGCGGGACCCTCGGCAGCTGCCGGCTGCCCCAGGACGGCTTCCAGAGGAAGGGCAGGCCGGTGACTGCTGAGTGCAGGCCGGGGTGGGCGCCTCGCAGCGTGTCCCAGTTAGTCCGACGCGACATTCGGTGATCCTTTCCATTTGTCATAAGAAGAAACAGGCCGGGGTGGTGAGGAATGTGCCCAAGATGTCACAGAGGATGTGCTGGGTCCGCCCAGGTCTGACTCCACGCCCAGCCCTGGGCGCTGCCGTCTGGCGCAGCCCTCCGACCGGGAGGCGGGCCCCAAGCCAGGCCTCGGAGCGCGGGCCAGGCGCTGGGGGCCCCGAGGGGGCAGGGAGCACGGGGACATCCCGCCCGCAAGGCTGCGCTGGGTCTCCCCCCACATGCTGCGTCCCCCCACCCTCCCTGTCCTCAAGGGGTGCGCTGGACAGATCGGGACTTGGCTGCTCAGGCCAGGATGGGCCGGGAAACGAGGGTGTGGGCTCTGGACCCATCCACAGGGAGGGCAGTGACACCGGCGGAGGCGGGCACCTCGGTGGGGCCCGGAGGTTTGAGTGCCATTGGGTCGTCTGGGCCGTGCTCCCCGAGGCTGGGGGGGCGGTGCTGGAGTCCTGTCTTCTGGATATTTCGTAGAAATGCAGCCATCAGAGGGAGGGTGCGGCTTCACCAGCCAGCGGTCAGGTGCTTCCTGGAATATTAGAAATACCGGGTGTGCCCGACACACTTACACTTTTTACTCATTTGTGTAATTGTTTTACTTAAGCAATGGCTGCTTACTTATAAGCTGGAAGCAAAAATCATGCACAAGTAAGAGTAAGGCTTGCAAGAAATATGATGTGGGTAATTAAAAAAAAACTTTTTGGGTGTGTCTCTGTAAGATAAAGACCTGTTAATTAATTAATTAATTAATTAGGGAGGGAGATGGGGGTGAGGGGCAGAGGGAGAGAGAGAATCTTAAGCTCCGTGCTGGGCACTCTGAAGTCCAACTCATGACCCTGAGATCACAACCTGAGCCAAAATCAAGAGTCAGATGCTTAACTGACTGAGCCACCCAGGTGCCCTTGTGGTTATCCTTTTTTATTAAAAAAAAAAGATTATTTAGGGATGCCTGGGTGGTTCAGCGGTTTAGCGTCTGCCTTCGGCCCAGGGGTGATCCCCGGAGTCCTGGGATGGAGTCCCGTGTGGGTCTCCCCACTCAGTGGGGAGCCTGCCTCTCCCTCTGCCCCTCCCCCACTCCTGCGCCGGCTCTCTCTCTCTCTCTCTCTCTTTCTCTCTCTCAAATGAATAAATAACCTTTTAAAAAAAGATTTGTTTATTTATTCATGAGAGACACAGATACAGGCAGACGGAGAAGCAGGTTCCATGCAGGGAGCCCGATGCAGGACTCGATCCCAGGACCCTGGGATCACATCCTGAGCCAAAGGCAGACGCTCAACCCACTGAGCCACCCAGGAATCCCTCTGGTTATGATTTTTAAAGCCATCTTTATCTGGGGCGCCTGGGTGGCTCAGTTGGTTAAGCATCTGACCGACGGGGAACCTGCTTCTCCGTCTCCCTCTGCCCCTCCTCGTGCTCGTGCACTTTCTCTCTCTAAAATAAATAAATAGGAGCACCTGGGTGAATAATAATAAATAATAAATAATGAATAAATAAAAAAAAATCTTAAAAAAAAGAAATACTGGGCAGCCCCGGTGGCGCAGCGGTTTGGCGCCGCCTGCAGCCTGGGGTGTGATCCTGGAGACACGGGATCGAGTCCCACATCGGGCTCCCTGCATGGAGCCTGCTTCTCCCTCTGCCTGTGTCTCTGTCTCTCTCTGTGTTGCACATGGATAAATAAATAAATTTTTGAAAAAAAAATACTGAAAAAAATAATAAAAATAATAAAATTCATAAGCACAACCCCTGATCACGGCAGACAGGGCTCATGTTGCCACCCCACTGTTAAGTTACAGACTGTGACTTTCCCTTTGACCCTGGAGGGCTGCAGAGCCTTGAAAAAAAACAGCAGCTTACAGCCACACCTTCCAGTATCCTCACCAAGTGCCCGGACCTGGACCAAACCCCTTGGGTTAACTCCTTTACGCGTCCCCACAAACCTATGACACAGGCACTAAGGTTGTACCCATTTCATGGGTAGGGAAACCGAGGCATGAAAAAGTGACTTACCCACAGTGGCCCTGGTGTGGGCTTCCTAGCAGAGCGTGAGGGTGGGGCAGCAGGAGAGGAACCGGCCCTCCCAAAGGAGGCTGGAGGCACCCAGAAAGCACGGCCCGGGATAGATTTCTGGGGCCATCACCGAGTCCTGCCAAGTGTCCAGCAAGGAGTTCCCGTGTCATTGGGTTTTATGAAATTTGTAAGAGTAAGATGTTTTTATGTTCTTTCCGGAAAGCGTCCCTGCATATGTGTAGGCATGAAGTTCCGTGACCCTGGATCCCCCTGGATTTCCCAGTTGGGAGACCCAGTGCAGCAGGCCGCCCCACTGCTTAGGCAGGAGTCTGAGAAGCTGGCCCAGCGGCCTCTTCGCTTCCCCGTCTTCGGGAACCTCGGCCCAGGGCGCCCGCCTCTGCCTCGTCCTGGCTGGGCGAACCAGCTCTGACCCGGGTTGTAGGGTGCTGGGCCCCTCCCGGCGCACAGGTGGACGGTGGGGGTGGGGGGGCGGGTCTTGCTCTCGGGGTCCTTATCCTGTACCTCATGCTGGCCCCGGTCTCATGAAATGCCACCGGGATTTGTTTTCCCCATGCTCCTTCTTGATGTTGATAAACCAGTCATTCGTTTATCCCACTGGGACGTACCCGTGCCCGGGGACAAGGTGAGCGTGGGACGCGTGCTCCTGCCTTCAGGTGTGCACACCCTGCGGGGTAAGGGGAACAGCGTGGAAAGTGCGAGAAGGCGCAGGAAGTACAGGAGCCGACCGGTTGGGGGCCCTGACCGCCCGGGGCTGGGTGGGCCTGGGTGACGCTCCGGACCCTCTGCAGTGCCGCTGAGCTGCCTTGGGCTTGCTTGGACCGTCGCCGCCGGATGCAGAGGCCGTGTTTAATTCCCGGTACCGCAGAGGGGCCTGGAGTCGGCTTCTGCAGCTGCTTTTTAAGCACCACTTTCCAAAGAGGAATTTACTTGCCTCTTTGGGTCTCAGCCCCTGCGCTGGGAAGAGGTGAGGGCCTGAGTCCTCTGGGCCTGGCCCCTGCCCTGGTCACCCCCCCGAAACCCCCCCATGCCCCCTGCAGTAGCTCAGCACTGGCTTGCCTGATGTTTGCATTTTAAAACCTGCTTCGCTCAAAAATATCTCCCCTAAATGTCTTTTTTTTTCTTTTTTTTAAAAAAAGATTTTATTTATTTATTTGACAGAGAGAGAGCGAGAGAGAGAGAGAGAGAGCATAAGAAGGAGGAGCAGGGGGGATCCCTGGGTGGCGCAGCGGTTTGGCGCCTGCCTTTGGCCCAGGGCGCAATCCTGGAGACCCGGGATCGAATCCCACGTCGGACTCCCGGTGCATGGAGTCTGCTTCTCCCTCTGCCTGTGTCTCTACCTCTCTCTCTCTCTCTGTGACTATCATAAATAAATAAAAATTAAAAAAAAAAAAAAAAAGAAGGAGGAGCAGGGGGTAGACGGAGAGGGAGAAGCAGGCTCCCCACTGGGCAGGGAGCCTGATGACGGGGGACTCGATCCCAGGACTCCGGGATCATGACCTGAGCTGAAGGCAGACGCTTCCCCCACGAAGCCCCCCAGGTGTCCCCCTAAATTGCTTCTTAAAGTGTCTGTGACATTTCCCTTCCTGCCAATCATTTAAAGATATGTCCCCCCCTTTTCTATTTCACCCATCTCCCCACTGTCTCCCCTCCAGCAACCACCAGTTTGTGCTCTACTTAGGAGTCTGTTTTTTTTTGTTTGTTTGTTTAACCCTCTTTTCCTTTGTTCATTTGTTTTTAAAGTTCCACATAAGAGGGAAATCATGTGGTATTTGTCTTTCTGTCTGCCTGACTCGTTTCCCTCAGCATTCGACCCTCTAGGTCCATCCGTGTTGTTGCAAATGGCAAGATTTCCTTCCTCTTTACGGCTGAGTAATACTCCAGTGTGTCTCTAGACACCACATCCTCGTTATCCACTCACCAGTTGATGGACACCTGAGCTGCTTCCCTATCCTGGCTGTGGTAGGTACTACTGGAATAAACACTGAGGTGCACCTATCTTTTCTTTTCTTTTTTTTTTCTTCACATATCTTTTCAAATTAGTTTTTTTTTTGTTGTTTCCTTTGGGCAAATATACCCAGTAGAGGAATTACTAGATCATACGTATTTCTTTTTTTAAAAAAATATTTTACTTATTTATTCATGAGAGACAGAGAGAGAGAGAGAGAGAGAGGCAGAGACAGAAGCAGGCTCCCTGCAGGGAGCCCGATGCGGGACTCGATCCTGAGACCCCGGGATCACGCCCTGAGCCAAAGGCAGGTGCTCAACCACTGAGCCATCCAGGCGCCCCTAGGTCATATGTATTGTATTTCTGTTTTAATTTTTTAACAGCCCCCTCCATACTGTTTCCCAAAGTGGCTGCACCAGTTTGCATTCCCACCAGCAGCACCGGTTCCCGTTTCTCCATATCCTCGCCAACACTTGTTATTTCCTGCATTTTTGATTCTAGCCATTAGGACAGGTGTAAAGTGATATGTCACTGTGGCTTTAATTTGCATTTCCCTGATGGTTAGTGATGCGGAGCATCTTTTCATATGCTGTTGGCCATTTGTACATCTTCTTTGGAAAAATGTCTCCTCACATCCTCTGCTCATTTTTAAACTGGATTATTTGTTTTTTGATGTCGAGTTGTGTTAAGTTCTTTGTATATTTTCGATGTTAACCTCTTATCAGACACGTCGCTTGCAAATATCTTCTCCCCTTCAGTAGCTTGCCTTTTTGTCCTGTGGATGGTTTCCTGCTGTACATGTGAAGAGATACTTGAACAGAGAAGAGCTTGACCCATTTCCTGAAAGACCCTTTGTCCTTTGGAGATTGCCGGGAAACAGAATGCAGGGGAGAGCCTCTGAGCAGGGATTTACATCAGGGGACAGAGCGGGTGGCAGCCCAGGTGGGAACTGTGTCTCTTCTGTCACCGTGGCCTGCAGCTCTTTTCTGGGCCCACCAGATCACACGACAAGGTGGCAATCATTTATCCAAAATGATGCCCTTCAGGGTGGTGGGGGCTGGTTATTGATTCCCAAGAGCCATGGAGACTTCTCTGATGATGTGTTGTAAACTCCCACCACCCTTGGACTGGCTCACTGTTAAGCAGCCAAGACTTCTCATTCATTCATTCATTCATTCATTCATTCATTCATTCAGTATTTACTCAACTGTACTGGGGCCCAGGGGCACCTGGAGTCCACAGGAAGATGGGGAGGCTCCCTGGAGGCAGAGATGGTCCAGCTGGCTTCTGCAGGAGTAGAGGGGTTGCCTGGGAGAGAAAGCTCAATGGTGGTGGCGGCAAGCGTGTTCAAGACACAAGGCCCGAGAGCTGCCCTCGTGGTGGCTGGGAGAGGGCAGGCAGGCACAAGTTTTGGCAGAGCCGTGTGTGGTTGGAGGGTGACGGGTATGAGCGGGAGCTCCGCGTTGTGACATGAGCGAGGGGTTTCTGAGGATGGGCTCTGCAGGCGGGGTGGCTGGCTGCAGGGGTGAGGGGAGCAGAGACCTTGAAGGGGTTTGGGCAGAGGGCAGGGGCCATTCTGGAGGAAAGGGAGCCAATCCACTGATCCGGAGGAAGTGTGCTTGTCCGGGTGAGCATCTCTAAAAGGACATCCTCTGCAACAGCCTGGCACCATGGGGCACAGCTTCGTCCTCTTTGGCGAGGACACAGGGCTCCTGCAAAGTGGTGGCTGTGGGGAGGAGCAGGACGGGGAGCCCGTGTCCTTTGCCCCTAGCGATTCCCTTGGTTTCGGGCTCTGCCACGCTTGGCGCCGGCCTGGCTTGGGTTGCGGAAGCAGAACCAGGATGTGGGCAGGCAGGTGCCTCCCCCACCACCCGCTGCTACCTGTGTGCGCCTTCACCTGCTTGCAGGAGGACGAGGGCTTGGGACAGTCTGAGCCAGGACCGCCAAGTCAGGGGCACGTGCTCAGAGACGAATCCCGGGTTTGAAGTCTGTTTACGCTAACAAATTAATCTCTCTGATGCCGGGAGAAGACGTGGAACAAAGAGCCGGCTCTGAATTCCAAGCGCTCGCCCGCAGTTATCAATCTTTCCCGTACAGACTCTGGGCTCGGGCCATGCATCCTCCGTGCGGGACCTTCCCACCGGGTTTGTGGACACATAATTCATTAGATTTAATTAGCTGATCACACAGTCCCCTCCCAGATGCTACATCCTTTGTAAAGTCCAGCCTGGTTGTTGGATGAAGGGGGAAATGCAGTGGGATCTGTGGCAGCAGTGGGCTGGGACTGTCATCGCTGACACCAGGCCTTGTGGGTGCGGATGACTTTGCTCCCACCAGCAGTTTCGAGGGCAGCAGCCAGGGCCAGCAGCCAGGGCCCTGTGGTCTCCGCGCCACTAGATGCGGCATGCGTGGAGGGAAATACTTGCACGGGGTTCAGGATCCCCGGGTCCTTGGCCTGCTCTGCCCCCCACCAGTACTGTGACTTGAGTTGACGTTTTCATGCCTCCTTCTTCTCATCAGTCACCTGGGACACTGTTATGGGCTGGATTGCGTCCCCCCAAATCCGAGTCAGGGGCAGACAGCTGTGTGATCCCTGCATGAAGAAGGAGGGCCTCTCTATATGCCATGGGCCTAAGCCACCTCCCTTCCTTCCACCCAGGACACTGGATTCCTGACAAAGGGCATTTGTCCAGGTGTCACTGTGCCAGCAAGCGGGGCCCCTGCTGCCTGTCCCACAGACACCGACCTCTCCAGCTGCCCACAGTGTGGCCTGAGTTAAAGGGGCACAGATAACAGGGCTCGGCTGGGGATCTGGGCTTGTGTCCACAGGGCGGGGAGAGAGCCCAAACCTCCCAAACCCAGCACCAGCGACTCTGACGTGAGGTAGATGTGGCCGGACGAGCGAGTGTCCCGTGTCATGTCCTGTGTGGGCCCAGAGCACCTCAGGGAGCAGCAGTCTTTGGAGTGATGTGGAATCCACTACCCTTCAGTCGGCACTTCCCCCAGTTCCTTTCTCCTGGAAAGCTGGATCCTACTAGCCTTGCTCCTTTTTTTTTTTTTTTTAATTTTTAAAAAAGATTTTATTTATTTGTATAGGTGCTGCTGAAGCGAGCATGAAGGATGTTATTTATTTGAAAGAGAGAAAGCATGTACAAGTGGGGAGGCGGGGCAGAGGGAGAAGCAGACTCCCCACCCCTCCAGCCCCCTGATGTGGGACTTGATCCCAGGACCCTGAGATCATGACCCGAGTTGAAGGCAGAGGCTCAACCCACTGAGCCACCCAGGCGCCCTGCCTGCTGTTGCCCTATGGGGTCATTTATTTTTCCGCCTGCCGGTCTGGGTGCTGCTTGGTGACTTTCCCAGCAGCTACTTAAGGAACTACCCTTCAGGAGGACACCACTCCCTGAGGCGCACACACCCCCTCTGGGTCCCAGAGCCTCTCTCCACCGGCCTGTTGGGGTTCAGGCCACCATCTGATATGCCGGTGCCCTTTGCTCTCCCCTCTGGCCTCATTAGGTTTTGGAGGTCCCCCTGTATCCATTTCTGGGCTGCCCACGACTGCCGGCTTCCCCTATCAGGCAGCCACTTTCCAAGGCCACCCTGCCAGGAGCATCTCTTGGCTTTGCTGCTTCAGCAGGGCGAGGGACAGGAGGCTGGCTGTGTGCAGAGAGGGGATCTCCTGCATGTCAGTGCTAGGTGCCAGTGCTTGTCCCCAGGGTCCCAGGACGGGACGCTGAGCAGCAGGAAGGAGAGGGAGGTCCCCCGGACATGCTGTCTGCTTGGCCCCTGGGCCTCCAGGAACTTGAACAGAACGGGCAGTGTGTCGGCCCCCAGCTGGATGGCGGGGCGCGGGGACACGTGACCACACTCTGCTTCTGTGGCTTCCTGCACAAGCCGAGTGCGAGATGGGCCACCAGCTAGGCCAGAGACCTTGGGTGGACCCTTCCTTCTCTGGGCCTCAGTTTACTCAGCTGGGAAATGAGGGGCTGGCTTCCATCCCTGCTCCCAATCTCAGGAGCCCTGGAGACTGTGGATCTCATCCCACTCTGCAGGCTCGAGTTCCTTTCTGTTTAGAGTTTCTTGGTGCTGCCTTGGAAACTGAGCCAAGGTCACCTTCCCAGCCAGAGTCCTGAGGGGGTACACTGCTCAGTGCCTCTCGCTGTGCTGGCCCCCAGGTCACCACTGTTTTCAAATATAGGTTTTATTGTTACTCAAGTAGGGTGAGCGCCAAACACAAGGGTCAACTGCAGTTGGAAAGATGGTTTGAGACTCAGAGATCCCAAGAGGGGGTGGCACCCCATGCCCTGCAGGGCCACAGGGGAAGCGCCTCGGTGGGTCGATCACAGGGTGGAAGGACAGAGGGGAAGGTGTGGGCGAGGCGGGGCAAGCGGGCTTGGGATTGGCTAGCTGGGATCATGCCGGTGGACTCCAGGGTGGACCCCCGAGAGGTTGTCATCTGGTCCCCGGCCCTGGGGTGATGAGGACAGAGGAGTATTGGCCTGTGAGACCCCGTGAGACCTTGAGAGGGCCAGTAAAGGGCCTGGTTGGGGTGCGGGGGCTCTGGGTTGGTTTGACTATGAAAGACAGGGCTCCCTGGGAGCAGGGTGGTCTCTCTGGTTGTTCACCAGCCCTGGGAGGGCCCGGGGCCCCAGCGCTTCAAGAACATAGAACAGGACAGAGCTACTACGGACACAGAGCAAAATGTGTGCTGCATGTCATTTGTCATTTTTTTTTTTTAATGAGTAGACTTTATTTTTTAGAGCGTTTCGGGAATTGAGCAGAAAGTGCAGGTTCCCACATACCTCCCTTTCCACCCCCCCCCACACCCCGGCACACATGCACAGCTCTCTCCTATTATCAACATCTTACAGGAGGCTGACACATTTGTTATAATTGAACCAATGTTGATACACTGTGATTAGCCAGGGTGCTCGGTTTACACAAGGTTATCTTGGGGCTGCGCATTCAGGGGCTTGGACAAGTGTATAATGACATGCCTCCGCCACCGTAGTGCCACACGGAGTAGTTCCTCTGCCCTAAAAACCCTCCGTGCTCCTCCTATCCTCCCTCCCTCCCCCAAAGCCCGCCCGATCCCTTTACTGTCTCCTAGCTCCGCCTTTTCCAGAATGTCTGCAGCTGGAATCCTACAGCTTCTCAGACTGACTTCTCTCCCTTTACTGATGTGCATTTAAGGCTCCTCCATGTCTTTTCACAGCTCGATAGCTCATGTCTCTCTCTCTTTTCTTCCCCCCCGATAGTTCATTTCTTTATAGCACTGAATAATATTCCGTCGTCTGCATGGACCACAATTTAAATATGATGTTTATCCCCCGTCAGGATAAAGGCCGCCGGCTCCGTGGTAAGGGCCGGGCTCGCAGACGAGGATCACAGGAGGCAGGAGCCACTCCTGGGCTTGCGGGATTGGGGGTGGCCGTGGGGGGTTTGTGGGTGTCCTCCTCGCTGGCTCTCTCTCAGGGAAGCCTTTCAGAAGGAGCCGTCGCCTCCTCCAGCCATAGACCCGCAGGCAGGAAAATCAAGGCTCAGGGAACGGGGCTTCCCAGGTGGGCCAGTCGGGGACAAGTGGGGACACAGTCCACATGCTCACCTGATAATCCAACAGCAGCTTTGACCCAAAGAGAGAGGTGCTGCTAGGCCGGAGGGCCCACGTCTCCCCCAGGCCCTGGCCGTGGGACCCCGCCTCCCCTGGCAGCTGGGCTGGGCCTACAGAGCCCCCGGGCCCGACGGCAGGCTGTGGGCTCTGGCCCTCCTCGGAGTCCCCTCCTCTGCTTTCCAGACTGGAATGAGGTCCCTCCAGTGCCTGGGATGCGGTTTGCTGCCCTTAGGCAGGCTCCTGGCTGAACAAGCCCCAGATGGGTCGTTTGCCTTCTCCTTTCCCTCAGCCAAGGCACCGTGTTGGTGGCCCAGTGAGCCCGGGATGTGTGTGTGTGTGTGTGTGTGTGTGTGCGCGCACATGTGAAGAGGCTGCAGGTGCTGTGGACAGTCCCTCCCCCCAGAATGATGGATCTGGGACCCAGAGACCTATGGGGGAATCCACACTCCTGGTAAGGGCGGACAAGAAGGGGGTGTCCAGCCCTGGGCATCCCCCCATTTTTCTGTCCCTCCTACTTGCAGTTTCTTTCTTTTTTTTTTTTTTTAAGATTTTATTTATTTATTCACTAGAGACACAGAGAGAGGCAGAGACACAGGCAGAGAGAGAAGCAGGCTCCCTGCGGGAAGCACGATGAGGGACTCGATCCAAGGACCCCGGAGTCACGACCTGAGCCAAAGGCAGACGCTCCACTGCTGAGCCACCCAGGCGTCCCCAACTTGCAGTTTCTGGGGTGGCCCCAGCTCCTGGAATCTCAAACTGCCCAAGGCAATGAGAAGGTCACCGTGGAATAGTGACAACGAGTCAGAGGAAGAGTGTCCATCTCATCTCACCTATGACACCCCGATACACTGTAGAAATCACCCCAAACCCAGGCCCTTGCCCAGCCTGGTGTGCACGGGACACCTCAGAGGTCACATGGTCTCTTGGAGTCACGGCCGTGGGACGCCATCCGGCAGCCGGCTGCTCTCTGAGCAGGCAGAGATGCTCTAAGTGAGGTTAGTCCTGGTACCTCTCCTTCCAAACCTGACTCACAGCCCTCCTCCTCCAGGCAGCCCCCACTGGGCAAACCGGACGCCCTCTACCCACCTGGGTCTGTGATGTTCTCCCCTGATATCTCTGCCCAGGTGCTGTTGGTGACATTGTCCTGGAGGAGGGAGGGTGGGGACACCGAGAATGTGGCCAACACCTGCCTCTGAGCCCGTTTCCTGAGGGCAGGACCACACTGGGCAGACAGGTGACAATACCCGCCCTCCTTGCCGCCAGGGCCGCTGTGGGCTCAGGGGAGATCAAGTCCCTGAGGGTGTGTCTGGCTAATGCGCCTTCTGTTTCCCCACTGGTCCCAACAGAGGAAATGAGGGTGCTGGACTGGGTCCCCAAGGCGCTTCCCACGTACCTGTCCCCACGACTGCGTGCTCCTGTGACCTCAGGCTGTGCCACGCATTCCCCGGGCCCTCCTGCCGGGCGGGGACCACAGCAGGTGCCCGGGACAGGACGGCCGTGTGGGACGGAGCCAGGCTGTGACTTCTGGTGCTCACAGTGGCTCAGCCAGGTCCGGTCTTCCCGGCCCCCCGGCCCCCGCCTGCCCCCCACCCCCGACTCCGGCTAATGTCTTCCCAGCAGCGTCTCGAGGTGGAGAGGACATGGGCCAGCGTCCACAGTGGGAAGACAGCGGGAAGCGAGTGAGCAGCTCTCAGGAGGCCTCAGGATGGGGGCAGGGGGCTTTCCTATTTACTGATGGCGCATTTCACCCTCTGGTCATTAGGTTGGGAAGCAGCTCTGGTGGAGAAGACCCAAGGCTGGAACTCAGAACCCTGAGAATCTTCCGTCACCGCCTTGCTGTGCGTCTTGGGGCAACTTGCTTATCCTCTCTGGGCTCATCAGTGAACAGAGACAAGGGGACTAAAGAGGGCTGGTGAGCGTAACCCTTCTTCCCAGGGACGGGGAGTCCCTTCCAGGGGTGATGTGGGCAGCCCCAGCAGGAAACTGGTCTCTGGGGGATCCCTGGGAGGCTCAGTGGTTGAGCACCTGCCTTTGGCCCAGGACGTGATCTTGGAGACCCAGGATCGAGTCCCACGTCGGGCTCCCCACATGGAGCCTGCTTCTCCCTCTGCCTGTGCCTCTGCCCCCCCGCTCATGAATAAATAAATAAAATCTCAAAAAAAAAAGAAAGAAAGAAAGAAAGAAAGAAAGGAAACAGGTCCCTTCGACTTCACTGTGTGTCCTGGGGAATGCACGCCTGAAGCTGGGAACTGCAGGTGCAGGCGGGTGGAGAGTGCACCCAGCCCAGGGTGAGCGTGCAGCAGCCTGAGGATTTGGAGGGAGAAGCTGGGGGATGGGGGGACCAGGCCAGAGCAGAGGCCTGTGTCCCCTTGGCCCTGCGTGGGGGGCAGGCTGAGCCGCGGCTTAGTGGGTGGGGCTGGAAGTCGGGGTGACCTGAGTCGCTGACCAGGTACGGTTGGCTGTGAGTAGAATCCTACTGTTTGCCACCTAATAAGCTGTAAATAAAAGCAGCAATATCTTCATTTATCTTCATTAATGACCCCTTACTCTGTGTCGGGCCGCGTGCTGTAACCCAAGGAGGCCGTACTGACGTTACTGTCCTTCCCTAACCTGAAGACAATGGGGCACAGCGAGGTTAAGGAACTTGCCTGAGGTCAAACAGCTACTAAGCAGCCAAGCAGAAGCTGAACCCAGGCCTATCAGAGCGGAAGTTCTGGCTGCCGTAGGGCTCCACTGTCTTTTCATCCTAACCGTGAGAGGCCTAGAGGGATCTTCACTGGGCAGCTTTCTTTCAGGCCCTTAGGTGGAGGCTGAGCCCCTGAGCCCAGCTGGCTGTAGCTGCTTGGTCCCTAAAGAGGCCGCCCGGAGCTTCCTAGCTAGGAAGAGGAGAAATCTGCCCATCTGGGCCCAGCTGCTCCTGCTCCAGCATCTGGCCTGAGCCTAGCTGGTGGGCGGGCAATGCCCACTGCCAGGGTGTGAGACTCAGGTGGGTGGTGGGTAGGCAGCGGCAGCTTTCTGGCCTCTTGTATCTTTGTGGGACCTCTCGCCAGAGGGGTCGAGCTTGGGTGGATATGTATTTTGGCATTTTTCTTTTCTTCAGAGGAAGAAATGATCGAAAGTAGTGCAGAATGGGCACAGACATGCGTGCACACAGATGTACACACATGTATGCACACACATACACATATGCACAGGCACACGTGCACCCCTGGGCTTGAAGGAAGAGAGGAGAAAGACCCTGGTTATTATATAAATGTCTTAAGTACCTGTCATTGCCCTCACTCCGTCTGCTGTCGCTCACACCAGTGAGTCCCTGGCCGGCGAGACCAGCTGCCCTGGGGCCGGGCATCCAAGGTGTCAGTGTCTGTGAGTCTCGGGGGCTCACCTGCAGGACACGAATGCCTCCCTGGAGGAGTGGCTGCAGGGGTTCCTGGGTCACCATCCCCACTCGCGGATGTGGCCACACTTGTCCATCCATTGATGGGAGGATCCAAACCCCTAAAGAGGGTCTGGGTGTCATAGGTGAGCTTCTGGGTGGACCCAGCTCTCTCCTCTGGGTTCAGAGCTTCCGAGAACATGAGCCTCTGCCTTTACTGACGTGCTCCAAGGAGTTCTCAGGGGACAGCTTGGCCTGCGCATGTCCCACAGCTCAGACCATCAGAAATACCCTCCATCACCCTGAGACTTCTACCCTGACCTTGTAGGGGACGCTGCCGGCATGCACCCCACCAGCACCCAGCTGGATGAGGGGCGGGTGACAAGTGTCCACCACCCAGGTCCTTGGTTACAAAAAGAATTTTTAAAAATATTTTATTTATTTATTCATGGGAGACAGAGAGAGAGAAAGAGAGGCAGAGAAATAGGCAGAGGGAGAAGCAGGCTCCATGCGGGAGCCTGATGTGGGACTTGATCTTGGGACTCCAGGATCACGCCCTGAGCCAAAGGCAGATGCTTAACCGATGAGCCACCCAGGCGTCCCACAAAAAGAATTTTTAACTGTACTCTAGGATCTGCTCAGGGTTTCTTCTGCAGAAGGAAAGGATTTGGTTTTTATTTTTTATTTATTTTATTTTATTTTTTGGATTTGGTTTTTAAAATCAGGTGTCAGGGCAGGCCTTTCAGAGACAAGTTTCTGGGTAAAACATGGGGCTCAGGTCAGGGGAGGTGGATGGCATGCCGGGGGCTGGAAGTGAGGGGGTGCCTGAAACAGGGGGAGGAAGAGCAGGGCCTTGACCAGGGAGTGGTCACGTTGTGCGCATGTGTACACATGAGTGCACGTGTGCCTGCATCAGTATGTGCGGGCTTCAGCATGTGTATGTGGCTCCGAGTGCTTATGTTAATGTGCACATATGTGTGCACATTCCAGTATATGGCTGTGTGTGCATGCATGAGCGTGCACATGTGTGGTTGTGTGTGCATGAGTGTGTGCAGATATGTGTGCACGCTCCAGTATGTGTATGTATGTGTGTTCACATGTGTGCATGCTCCAGTGTGTGGTTTGTGTGCGCTCATGAGTGCACACGTGTGTGTGCGCGTGTGTGTGGCTGTGTGTGTTAGAGTGGCTTTCTGTTGTCACCAGCAAGGTGGGGTCCTCAGCAGTAGCGGCCTCCAAGGCCAGGCAGCTGTGTCCCTTCGGGCAGAACAAAGCACACGGGGTCTTGGGATACAGAAGCCAAAAAACCAAACAAACGAAAAGGCGCAGGCTATAAATAGCTGCAGGCTCGAGGGGCTCTCGCCATCGCTCCCCCAGGGGGAGCACACGGTAGGCCCTGCCCTGGGCCGGGGCTGGTGTGGGGAGGCCGGCCCCCCCACCTTTGGTCTCCTTCTCAGATGAAACCCTCCCTCCGACCGCGCACCGCCAGCTTCAGCCGCATCGCCCCCCCCCCCCCCCAGTGAGCCTCCTGCAAGGGGCAGAGGGTGATTTGCTCCTTGGCACCCATGGGCCAGGTTCGGTCTGTTCCCCGTTCAGACCCCCACCCTCCCCTGCAAGGCGGCGCCGACCCGGGGGGTGCACGGGGTGCAGGGCTCGGACAGCCGCGTGGGGTGTGGGCCCAGCGCCTTCACTGTCTAGCTCAGCTCTTCCCTTGCTGCGGTTTCAGAGATTATCCCGAGAAAATGGTCCTCTCATCTGGCCACCCTTCCATCCACCCCATCCGTCCATCTGTCCTCCCAGCCTCTATCCACTGACCCACTGGTCGATGGCTCTGAAGCACTGGTGCTAACTGGTGAGCTGTTCACCTGGGCTTCTTTCTTTCTTTCTTTCTTTCTTTCTTTCTTTCTTTCTTTCTTTCTTTCTTTCTTTCTTTCTTTCTTTTTTTTTTCAGAGAGGGAGGCAGGTGGAGGGGCAGAAGGATGGGGACAGAGAATCTTAAGCAGATTCCACGCCCACGAGAAACCCAACACGGGGCTCCATCTCACAACCCTGAGACCATGATGTGAGGTGAAATCAAGAGTCAGATGCTGGGGCACCTGGGTGGCTCAGTGGTTGAGCGTCTACCTTCAGCCCAGGATGTGATCTTGGGGTCCTGGCATCGAGTCCCACACCGGGCTCCCTGCATGGAGCCTGCTTCTCCCTCTACCTATGTCTCTGCCTCTCTCTGTGTCTCTCATGAAAAAAAAAAAAAAAAGAGTCAGATGCTTAACCGGCTGAGCCACCCAGACTCAGCCATCACCTGGTTTCTCGATCCCACTTGCTTGCTCTTTATGTGGGACACAGACCTGCACCCAGGCAACGGGCATGGAGAAAGAGCAGACCCATGGCAGGAGAACATCGGTTGCTCTGGGAGCTCCCGGCCAGGGCTTCATGGTGCGGGATGTTTGCTTCTTTGCTTCTTGCCTCCCGCTGGCGGGGATGGAGTAGCAGTGAAGGGGCCGCACCATGGCCCCGGGGTGTGTGCGCAGCCAGGTAATCCCCGGGTCACTGCGGCTGGGATGCCAGGAGGGATCAACAGGCCCCAACAGCGGGAACTAACAGTGGGTGATGCTCTTCATCATTTTTTAAGTGCCTGCTACGTGCTGGGCACCGTGTCCACCACTGCGCCCGGATGTCTTCACTGAATCCATTCCACAAGTCCACTCTCTGGAGGACTGGGGGCTCAGAGGAATTAAAGCCCTTGCACCGGCCCGGGGTCGGTTCGTGGGTCCGTGCAGGTGCTGTCACCCTCATGGGCCGTGTGACTGTGGCCAAGCCTCTTAAACTCCCCAAACCCTATTTTCTCCGGCAAAAAGGAAGGATCTGCCGTGGAATCGAGACTCCCCATCTTTCCAAGTCTGTGAACTGCATTTTAATGTCAAACGCTTTGAGGATCTTTTCACGTGCCAGTGCTTTTATTTTTAGGATTCGTTGGTCGAGAAAATTCACAATGATAAAAAGCTGCTTTGAATGCGGTAGTGGTTTAAAATCAATTTGTATTTGATTATTCACAACTGCATGTCTATGCATCTGAAAGACGCCCCCGATGTGGCTGTTGTTTATTGAGTCTAGCGGGCAGGTTGGGTGTATGGATCTTGGTCTCTGTGTCAAGACTCTGCAGCTCCCAGGGGTCAGGCCACGTGCTGCCCTTGCAGGTCTATCTTTTAAACTGAGTAAAGCCATCAACCCTTGCGTCCCCACCCCTCCTGGGTCGCAGTAAGAAAGGGCAAAATTAGGGCAGTGAGCAGAGACCCTGATGGAAGTTGTTGGTTGCAAAGCAGACAGGAGCCCAAGGGGGAGGGGGTCAGACTGCCCCCCCATGGCCTCCCCAGCGTGGTCAGTGCCTCGTGGCCAGGGCCCCCCTGCCCACAGGAGCAGAATCGTGTGGTGATCGTGCAGATGCTGACGTCCCGGGGACACTTCTCAAATGCCTTGTGGATCCCAAAAGAGAACGTGCAAAAGGCTGGGAAACAGGTCAGACCTTTCCTTTTATTCATTGTTCCTTTCTGAGATGAGATTTGGGTTGACTGCATACATCAGCATTCTGGCCTCCCTGGGGAATGAGAAGCAGAGCTCTCCTCCCACCTCCTCCCTCCCTCCCTCCCACCTCCTCCCTCCCTCCCCCCTCCCTCCGTGGCCTCCTCCTCCTCCTCCCGGCTCCCCCTCCCTGCCAAGGACTCAGCCGGTGATGCAATGCAAGGGCCAGGCCGGCCGCTCCGAGGAGGCCCTGGCGGGGCTTCCCGAGTCTGCAGAGGCCGCCTCTGGCCAGCAGCCGGCCCTTGTCCGGGAGGGAGGCCAGGCTTGCCTGGTGGTTTCAGCCCTTGGAAGGCTGCTGGTGAGCTGGAGCTCGTCTTGCACACTGTGTGTTGGATGATTTCCGGATCACATAAACATTTTGATAAAGGAGGATTGGAAATACAGGTTTGCTTTTGCTAGATGCCCTGTTGGCACCCAGAGACTCTGAAGCGGCTGGCCAGCCCTCCCACCTGGTCTAGTTACTGCCCACGATGCTGCTTCCCCTCCCGGCTCCTGGTTCTTTTCTTTCATGAAGTCATTTATCCCTGAGAGAGTTTCCCTCTGATGGGGGACTGGGGGGCCGACAGGGCGGTCGCTAGAAGACTTACGGTGAAAAGTGAAGGTTGTGTAGGAGAGAGGCAGAGGGACCAATGGGGGCCCCAATCTGGGTGGGGAGAGGATGTGGCTCCAACGGATCCCAGGGCTTGGGGTGGGGGGTGGCTTGCCAGCGGTGAAGCTGGAGAGATGAGCCAAGGCCCAGGGAACGCAGCATCTGTGGAGACAGGGACACGTGCTGGGGTTGCCATGGGGTGGCCCTCTGAGGCTGTGACAGTGGATTGCATGTGTCCACTTGACCAGGTCGTGGGGTGCCCACACAGCTGGTTGGATGTTACTCCTCTGTCTGCAAGGGTGTTTCTAGAAGAGGCTGGTGCAGGAATCCAGGGGCTGGGGAAAGGAGAGAGTCCTCCCCAGCATGAGCAGGATTGTCCAACCCATCGGGGCTACATGAGCCAGTTCCTTGACCACCAATCTCTTAGCATCTCTCTCCATCTCCATTGCCATCGCCATCCCCATCCCCACCTCCCTCCCCATCTCCACTCCCACCTCCCTCTTCACCCCCACCTCCACACCCTCACCTCCATCCCCACCCCCACCTTCATCCCCATCTTCCTTCCTACCTCCACCTCCATCTCTCCCCATCTCTCTCCCCATCTTCACCCCTACCCCTACCTTCATCCCCACCCCCACCTCCCTCCCTATTTCTATCCCCACCTCCACTCCCACCTCCTCCCCACCTTCACCTCTGCCCCCACATCCAGCCTCACCCTCACCTCCTCCCCCATCTCCATTCCCACCTCCATCCCCATTGCTCCATGTCCAATCTCTCCTATTTGCTGTTTCCCTGAACAGCCCTAACTAATAGGGACACTGTGCCTCACCCTCCTCTACACTGTCCTCTGAGTCCGCATGATTATTGGCAGCAGAGCAGAGCTCACTGCTTCCCCAGGCAGCCCTTCCGTGACAGTCCGCCCACCTGCTGATGAGAAAGCTCCTGACATCGCCATAACAAGTTTTGCTCCAGTACCACCTTGCCTCCCTGCTTCTCCCAAAGGACCTGGGGCCAAGGCACTCATCCTATTCCTCGTGGGCAGGCCTTCAAGTTTCTGAATGCTGCCTAAGGCCCCCTGTAAGTCTTCCCTCTGCTTCTTGGGCCCCACTTCTTCCACGCCTCATACTCATACGATGCCATATATGCAGACCCCTTTGGGGGGTAACAGACCACCCACTAACTGCCCACTCACCTACCCCGTGTTGATTCTGTGCGATTCCTCCCCTGGTGCCTGGGTGAGGATGAACTGGACCCAGGTGCGCCCACCAGCTTTTCTCTCTTGGGCATTCGGACTGATGTTGTGAAATTGCCATTGGGTCAAACTGGGCTTTGGGGCAGAGCTGATGAAGGCAGGCACCTCCTGCCAGGTGGCTGGGTAGCAGGGGCAGGAGGCAGCCACCAGGCAAGGGAGAGAGAGCATCGCTTGGAGGCCTGACGCTGGCTAGCCACTTCTCCTCCTCCCCAGGGCCCCGCAATCTCCACCCGTGGGTCCTACGAGGGACAAACCAGTCTGCTCCCTTGTGAAAACGCTTCCCAGCAACCAAAGCTCGGTCAGCACAGCACTCCCACCCTTTCTTCTTCCCCGTCCTCCCCTCCGCCTCCCTGGCCACCACCAACGGGGGGCAAACTCTGGTTTGTTAGCATCTCTTGAAATCAGGGGCCCAGGTGCAGGAGGACAGCCCATCTCGGGGATCCCGCAGCGCAGCACACACGACTTGCAGGAGAGCGTGGGCCACAGCAGGGCCCTGGCGGGGAGCCCTCCTGTTTGTGGGGCCTCCCTGCACAGGTGCCAACCCGGGGCCACCCATTCCAGCCCAAGGTGCCAAGTCTGTTCCCTCCCTGTCCCTGCCCCAGCAGCCCGGAGCCTGCGGAGTTCCTCTAGTTTGTAAGAATGCCCCTCTCCTCCGCGTAGGCCTCCCTCAAGGCAGCCACCGCCCACCACCCCGCTGTTCCTCTCGCGGGCCGTGGCGACCACGGGCACCCCCTCCCCACCCTGCGGTCTTGGGGGTCTCCAGCACCTGCTTCCCTTGTCCCAGATCCAGGGAGTCGCTGACTCGGACTCCCGGAGCGATTGTGCCCTTTCACAGAAGACCGCGGGTTCCAGAGACCAGAAACATGCTCAGGAGCAGCCCGTGAATTGGCAGGGGGGCCTGGGCCGACTCCAGCTCCAGGGGTGCCAAGCGCCATCCTGCTCCCCTGCTCTCGGGGCAGGGGGCTCAGACGGGCCCCAGGGCCAGCACAAGAGGGAGGTCGACCCTTGCCTGGCAGGGACAGGCTCGCTTGTCCTCACCACTGTCTGCTGGGGTCTTGCTGAGGGCTGTGGGTGCAGCTCGTTGGCAGGGCAGCCTGGGAGCCAGGGTGAGGTTCTGAGGCCAGAGCTTGGCCCAAGTGTTGGGCCGGGTGTGGGCGGGGGGCGGGAAGACCATCCCCTCGGGACTGTCGCTCGGCAGTCATTACAGCTCACCGAAGTCAGGGCGGAAGGTTCTGGAACATATGCCTTTTGTAGGCTCCCTACTCCCAGAGCAGCATCCACCCACTTGCTTTGCTTCCCTGCTTGGCACATCCTAGAGACGGCGGTGCTGCGCTTTCATCTGACACACTTGGGTGTTCGGATGACTGTGCACGTTGGCTTGCTCCCCTTTATGTGGCATGAAGGCCCCCCCACGCCCCGTCCCCTCACCCCCAGGGCAGCAGGCTGCCTGGGCAACCCTGCAGGATGCCACTCAGCACCTGGCCAGGGCCATGCACCATTTAGATCATGTGTCTGAGCAAATGGAACACTTGCCTGTGAGAGTGACAGGCCCCCGCCCCCGGGGGTGATGTGCTGAGGCTGGGGCAGGGCGCTGAGGGCCCCCCATGGCCGGGGTCCTGGCCGGGCCGCCCTTCCCAGCTCCCTGCCCAAGGCCAGGGCTCGCCCACCCTGCTGCGGCCCCGCCAGCTCTTCCCCGGCGGCCCCACTCGGCCCTCAGGAATCTTCAATGGCGTTCCAGAACGTTCAAGCCTACACCTCAGGGCCCGGCTGCCAGCTCCAGCCCCAGCAGCACCGCCAGGCAGGGAAGGGGCAGCAGCGGGAGGGTAGGGGGTGGGGAGGGGAGAGGCTCAGCTTGAGTCCCGGCCACAGGGGCCACGGCAGGTGGGGCAGGGGGAGCAGCAGCCAGCATCTCCCGGCCACATGCACCCCTGCTCGCCTCCACCCACCCACATACGCACACGCTCCCACCCCCACATCTACACATGTGCCCCCGACACCCCCACCTCGATCCCACTGCACCCATGTGCCCCACTCCCCTGCACTCACCCTCAGCCTACACCCACACCCCCCCCACACCAACCCCCCCACCTCACTCACCCCCCACCCCTACCCCCACCACACTCACACATACACCCATCCCCCACACTCTCCCATATCCACACCCCACCCTCTACACACCCCATACCCCTCCTCCTACATCCACACACACCTGTGTACCCACTGCACACAAGCACCCTCCCCCCCCCCCATATTGGGGAGAACAAGTAGTCCTGGCAGAGAGAGGGAGAGGGCAGGGGAGGGGAACAGAGGAAGGGAGGGGGCAAGTGACCCTTGGGGAGGGGCAGCAGAAGGGGAAGCAGGGAGGGAGACAGGCTGAGAAAGAACAGAGGGAAGGCCGAGCAGGGCCCTGGTCGCAGCCCATTTCAAGGGCATTTGTTGAGTGAGACTCCCAAGTGCCCCGTCCCCATGCTCACAAGGCAGATGAGGCCTCAGACGCAGGACCCCACACAGTCCCCAGGCCTGGCCATGGGGGCCTTTCCCCAGACCAGCCCCCCGACGCGTCCAGCCAACCACTTCCCACTTACTCTGGCAGAGAAGAGAGAGACACGCACACTCACGGATGAGGCGGTCCGCCCCGACGCCCAGAACTACCGGGGATGCATCCAGAAGAGAAGATTATGGGCTGACTTCTCTCCTGAACATGACTCCAAGTGTCTTAAACAAAACATTAGCAGGTCAGGCCCACCACCGGCAGGGTGAACACACCTCGGTCACGCCGGGTTTATCCCCTGAGCGGAGAGTCGGTTTAACAATCGAAATCCAACCAGTGTAACTCCTTGTGCTGACAGAATAAAGGAGCAATATCGCCTCGATAGGCTCTGAGAGGACATTCGCAATCTCCGTGCGTATGTATCTGTGTCTCTTTCCACGAGCGTAAACACAGGTGCATTTAGTGGCCAGAATATATAAAGAACTTCTACAAATCAATATGAAAAACGCAGATGACAAGCATGTAAAAAGGTGCTCAGCTTTGTTAACCATCATGGAAACGTAAACTAAAATCAGACACCATTACGCGCGGAACAGAGCGGCTAACGACACGGAAGAGACGGATCCCCCACGTATTGGTGAAGAGTGGTCAACTGAAACTTCTCCCACTGGCGTGCGTGCATGTGTGTGTGTGGGGGGTAAATTGGTACAACCACTTTCCAAAATGGGCAGTGTCTGCAAAAGCCACATATATGCCTGCCCTACGACCCAATATATGGGTATGACCCAGGTGCACACCCCCCAAGAAACGTGAGCAAGTGTTCACCACCAGACTGTTCACAACGGCGCTGTTCATAATTGCCCAAACCTGAAAACCACCTGAACACCCAGAGACAGGGGCTGGATCGGTGTGGCTCGTTCCCACGACAGGCGGCTGGACGCGTAACGAGGATGAGCAGCAGCTCCGCGTGCCGGCGGGAACCCCGTACACACCGTGTCGGGTGAGAGAAGCAGGTGGACAGGCATGTGCACTGTGTGACCATTTACCGAGGGGTCCGTCTCTGGTATAGAAGTCAAGGTAGTGGTTGTCGAGGCTGGGGGGCTGGCGGCAGGAACGGGCGGGAGGGGACCAATGTTCTCCTCCCCACCTGGGTGTTGGTCTCATGGGTGGGTTCCATTTGTGACGATTCGTGGAACCGGACACATAGTGTCATGCTTTCCTCCGTACATATTATGCTCATATTATGCTCGAATAAAATGTTTCCTTTTGAAAGCTGCCCTGTGCAACAGAAGCCTCCAGGGGAACCTTGGAGAAGGGAGTCTGGGGCCCACTGAGGGTGCCCACTCTGGGTTTGCATTAAAGCATTGGGAAGCCTACCCCAAAAGGGGACAGAGGCCACCTCGTTTCCGCAAGGCGGCCATGGTCACGGAATGTCATAGTCACAGAGGCCTCAGAGGGCACCAGGTTCCAAACCCTCGCTCCTCAGAGGAGGAGACGGAGCCCGATGGGGAGGCCACTTGTCCAAGGTTGCTTGACAGCCCTGCCCAGTGCTCATTCCGCGAGCCCATTACCACGTGCCCGGTGGCTCTGCCGGGGACAGCGATGGTTTTCTTTCCCCTTCCGCCGTCTCCTCCTTTCTTGCCGAGTGACCGTGTGCACAGCCTGGGGTCCAGCTGACTTGCCACCTGCAGGTCATCCTTGGCCTGTCAGGGCCGCATTAGTGCCCGCAGCACAGCGGGGAGGGCTGGCCGCTGCCCGTGGGGCTCCTGGGGCCTGGATGCGCTCCCGCGGAGATGCTCAGAGGCTCAGAGGAAAAGGTCACAGGGGCCCTGAGTGGGGAGGGGGGTCCTGAGCAACTGTGAGCATGAAGGGGTGTGTGGGGAAGCAAGTGTGGAGGCCCTCCCACCTTCAGGGCTGGGTAGGGAGGGACTCAGCCCTCCTGGGCAGAGTCCTGGGTCCACCCCCAGAGGACATTGAGTTCAGGCAAGTCGGGGGTGGCCCAGGACTCTGCAGTCCCCCTCACCCCGGGCTCCAGGGGATTCTCAGGCGGGAGGGCTTCGTTCTCAATTGCAGTCACCTGCTTCCTCCTCCCCTCCCCTGATCCGTGTCCTCCTCGCCCCGAAGCCCCCTGGGTGTGGACAGGGCCTGCTCCCCCTGCCCTTCTGTGCTCACTGCTGCCCTGCACTCAGGCTGGAGGAGGGGAGGGTGAACCAGGGGACCCCGGACCCCGCCGCCAGGAGGCAGGAACTGTGGCTTGTCCCCGATCTACCATTAGCCTGTGCTGTCACCACACATGGGTCCTGCGGCCCCCAGGAAGCAGGCTGCCCCAGGGACCCCATCTGCCAGGTCCACTTGTGGAGCCTCTCCCCACCCCTGCTTCTCGAGGGTTCCGTATTTACCAGCAGAAAAGACAGGAGGCTCCTTGGCAGGACCCGCATCACTGTCCTCCCCAGCTCTCCAGTTGCTGAGGACTTTGAGTGAAATGCGATTAGAGTCTCTTCCCGCCGGCTTCTGGGGACAGCGACATCATTATGTGACTGCAGTTCCCCTTGACACGCAGAGCACAGGCAGGGAACGGAGTGGTTCTCCAGCCCCGAAGAGGAGGGCCCCACGGAGAGCCTTGGGTGTGCTGAGCAAAGGTAGGAGCCGCAGAGCGAAGGAGGAGGAGGAGGGGTGCCAGGCAGGGTCGTGGGGGTGACTCAGGGGCTAAGGGAGGGGAGCAGGGAAGGACAACCTGCTGCCGACAAATGACCTTAGGAAGTGACCTGGCATGGGGTCCTGTCCTCCCAGGGCGGCCAGCTGGGTGTTACTTAGTAATTTTATGAAAGGCAGTTTGCAGTGGTTTGGGGAAAGATGGGAGATATCCCCAAATAGTGTTCAGGGCAGTGGAGGCCTGGACTGCTGGCAGGGTGTGGGAGAGGTCGGGGGAGGGGGGGGGGAGCGGGGGAGGGGGAATGTGGGGGGTGGGAGGGCTGGGCGTGGAGGCCTGCCTGCGGGGATGGGGATGCGCATGGGGTGCCTGCTGGCAGAGGGCTCTGCGGCAGGTGGGCCGGGGTGGGCTCACAGGGCTGGCGGGACCGCATTCACGTGCCAGCTCTGATGCTCATCGGCGCTGTGACCTGAGGCTCAGGGTTTGTTTGTTTGTTGTTTTTAAATATTTTATTTATTTATCCATGAGAGACACACAGAGAGAGGCAGAGACACAGGCAGAGGGAGAGGCAGGCTCCATGCGCGGAGCCCGATGCGGGACTCGATCCCAGGACCCTGGGATCGCAGCCTGGGCAGAAGGCAGATGCTCAGCCGCTGAGCCACTTGGGCGTCCCACTCAGGTTTATTTTTTGGGTGAGATCCACACAATATGCAATAACCATTTTTAAAGGGAACCATTCAATGGCACTTAGTGGATTCACTGTGCCGTGCGACCACCCCCTCCACCAGGTGCAAACTTTTTCATCGCCGCAGATAAAACCCCGTGTCCACCAGCACTCACCCCTCTCTGCCTCCTCCAGCCCCTGGCAACCACTAATGTGTTTTCTGCCTCTGCAGATTGCCCTAATCTGGAGATTTTATATGAAAGATGGCATCTAGCGTGTGGTCGTTCGTGGCTGGCTCCCTTCACCTAGCACGGTGCTCTCAAGGCTCAGCCGCGTCATAGCAGGTGACCACGAGCCACTCCTTTTTAAGGGCTCAGTAATATTCCATCGTGCGGCTAGACCACGCTTGGGTTATCCCTTCCTCGGCTGAAGGACACGTGGCCATTGCCATCTTCGCGCTGTTGTGAGCAGTGTTGCTGTGCCCACATGTGCCCACCTGTTTGTTGGAGTCCTTGTTTTCAGTGTGGGGCTCCACCTAGGACTGGAATCCCAAGTCCCATGGTAACTCTGTGATTGGCTGTCTGCGGAGCCAGCAAAATCTTTTTCCACAGTGGCTGAAACGTTTCACATTTCCGCCGGCTGAGCATGAGGGTTCCAATTCCTCCACAGCCCACCACTCGTGATGTTTTTTAAAAAGAAACAAAAACAAAAACAAAATGAAAGCTGCAGCCATCTCCGTGGGTGTGAAGTGGTATCTTCTTGGGGTTTGGGTTTGCATTCCCTTGTGACTGATGATGCTGAGCGGCTCTTCTTGTGCCTTTTTTTTGGTCGTTTGCCTATTTGCTCTGCAGAAATGTCTACTCAAGCTCTTTACTCATTTTCTGAGGGGCTTCTGAAGCAGAGTCGTATGCCTCTTGAAGCCTCGGTGTTCTCGTCTGTAGAATAGGGGACATGAGAGTGGGAGGAGAAGCAGCTGTCCTGGGTTCCTGAAACCCCTCAGGCTCAGGCGGCCTCGGGGTGCACTGAGGTGGAGTGTGGAAAGCCTGTTGCAGAGTAAGTGTCAGCTGTTATTACTTTTTAAATCATTTTTAGTGTGTGCTTATGGTACAGCAGCTTGAAATGTGGAAATCCAAAGGCAGAAGTTAAAGTCACCTCTAGCCTCCCACATGAAAAGTTGCTGAAGGTTTAGGAAGGTTTTAGATGTTAGAACCTTGGGGATATGAGTATATGGAGGAGAAGGGAACAGTCATAATCCTAATAATTTAATTAGTAATGTTTCTCCAGCCCTCGTCACGTACCAGCTGCAGAAGGAGAAGGTGAGGGCCTGGGAGAAAGAGGACACTGGTGAGAGGGGGCCCTTTGGAGGCAGCAGAGCAAAAAGGGCTGGGATCACGGCAATGTGGGTGACAAAGAAGTGTCCAAGGAAGGAGATGGGCCCGAAGAAGTGTCCTGTCTCTCCTTGTGGCATCTCTGTTTCTGGAGAACCTTAGCCAGGGCCTCATCCCATGGCTCAGAAGCATAGGCCACTCGGGGAGTCTCCTGGGACCCCTCTAGTCTTGCTGCCTCTCCTTTCAGGGTCAGGCTGGGCCTCCCATCTGAGATTCTCAGCAGGCTCTAGAGCCCCTTCTGCTTGATCGTCCACTCAACACTTGCCAGGTGCCCGCGTGGGTCAGACAGCCTGTGGTGACATGGGACGTGGGGAGGAAACAGAGCCTGGAGTCTGGGTCCGGCCATCAGTTCTGGGAAGGCCTCGATGCCCCAGGAAGCACACTGGGATGTGATGCTCCTTGGTGTGAGAGGTCACGTTCCGGAACGCAAAGCAGGTGCATAGCAAGAGCAAGAGCTCCCGGATCCCTGTCGCCGCCTGCGGAGGCCCGCTGCTCACCTGTTTCCAACTAAGGGGGTGTGATGGGCCATATCTGGGTTGCCTGGCCAGGGGTCAGGACAGCTTATAGAAAGTGGAGAAGCAGCCTTGGGTGCAGTCTCCCAGGATGCAGGAGCCAGATCTCCTTGGTGCCGATCATGCCCAAAGACAGAGATAGTGGGACGCAAGGAGACAAGGGCCCAGCTCCAGGTATTGGCTCTGCCACTTACCGGGTGTGACCTTGAACAGCTCATAATTTTTCTAGTGACAAGATTGGCTGGAGCCTCTATAAGTGACACATTCCCAAGGGTCCTCAGGAAGATGGTGATGGTCTGTCTTTCAAGACCTGTGGGGGATCCCTGGGTGGCGCAGCGGTTTAGCGCCTGCCTTTGGCCCAGGGCGCGATCCTGGAGACCCGGGATCGAATCCCACGTCGGGCTCCCGGTGCATGGAGCCTGCTTCTCCCTCTGCCTATGTCTCTGCCTCTCTCTCTCTCTCTCTGTGTGACTATCATAAGTAAATAAAAATTAAAAAAAAAAAAAAAAAGACCTGTGGGTGAGCAAGCTCCCACCTCTGCATCAGGACTGCCAGCAAGCCACTGGGAACCCTTGTTGAACTAATATGTGCTCTCGATTCTCTTGGCACGCATTTACTAAGTACCTTGGATGTGCCTGGAACTCTCCGGCAGCCCTGCTCTCTGAGGGTACAGATGGTTCCTGCTTACCTGGAGCTCAACTTCGACCAGAGGAGACTTTTTCTGTGTCATCCCAGACTGCAAGGCCTTGGCCAATGAGCAAAACAGTCATAGGGAGGTGGGTTTGGGTTTGATACTGGGAAGGATTTTCTTCCCCCCTCAGTGTGGGGCTTGAACTCACAACCTTGAGATTGTGACCTGAGCCGAAATCAAGAGTTGGACACTTAACCAACTAAGCCACCCAGGCACCCCCTAGTAAGGAAGACTTTGTAGTCGTTCATGTGGCATCAGAATGGAATGGGCTGCCTTGTGAGGTAGCGAGCAGCTCATCTCTGGCGATGTTCAGAAAATGATGGAAGGAAAAAAAATTAAAAAAAAAAAAAGAAAACGATGGAAGTCACAGAAGATATAATGGAGAGGCTCTAAGCTGACTCCTGCAATCCTGCCAGCTGGTGCTCACAGCCTCATGTGTGGGCTGGACCCGTGGCTTGCCTCTAATGGACGGACTACAGCAAAGGTGATGGGATGTCATTTCCACGGTTGTGTTACATGAGATTGTGGCATTTGTTTTACATCTTTTTTATTTTTTATTTATTATTATTATTTTTTTTACATCTTACATCTCACTGAGAGACTTTCTGTCTTGCTGGTGTTGGGCACATGGCTGTGTTGGGGTGGCCCACATAGCAAGGAGCTGAAGGCCAGTCCTGGTCAGCCACCAGCTAGGAACCGAAGGTGATCTCTGGCCAACAGCCAGCAAGAAGCTGAGGCCCTCAGTCCAACGGGCCTACGAACAACTCAATTCTGCCAACAACCCCGGGAGTTTTGAAGCAGACCCTTCCCCGGTTGAGCCTCAGATAAGCCTGTAGCCCTGACCTCGATTGCAGCTTTTGGGTGAGATCGAAGCTGAGGACCCAGCCAAGGCATGGTGGATTCTTGACCCATAGAGACAGGGCATAATAAATGCACGCTGCTTTAAGCTGTGAGGTTATGGTAATATTGTTACGTAGCAGTCGATAAGCAATACAGGCTGTAGTAAAGGGGAGGCCGGGCTGGCTCTCCTGGGGGTTCCCTTCTAGCTCGGAGTGTCTGGGAGCCATGCCTTATTGTCTTCATCTCCTGCATTACACTTGGCTCAGTCTCTTGCATCCGTTAGGGACTCAATTCACGTTTGTTAAGTGGTACATTGTGTCCGTGCTGGTTTACGCATCAGAGAAGCAGGAGGCCTGGCCTAGGAGGAGGAAGAGCCTGAGCAGCACGGGGGTGGAAGCCAGGGACCTGGCTGGCTGGGCTTCGTGTGTCTTATTGATAAAACATCGGATTTACCCCCCCCCCACCTCCAGGTCTGTGCAGGTCAGCCAAGCTTATGGGACAGCCTGTTAAGAGACTCGCAGAGGTGAGGAGTTAGTATTTGTTATGAAATGTCACAAGCATTCCTGTGGGGTGACTCACGAGGCTCTGGGACTTGGAGAGTTTTCCTTCCAAATAAGGCTTGGATGGAGCTTCTTGTTTGAGTCTGAAGCTGCCAGGAGCTGGTCTGAGGACCCTGCCTGTCCTACCTGTGCCTCCTCCTCTCGTTGGAGAATCCACCTGAAGAGATGGGATTACGGACCCCCGAGTCTCCGGGGAAACCTGTGGATGGCCTCCCAGCATCTAGGAGGGCCTCCCCTCAGCGCTGAGAGGGTGGAGGGGCATCTCGTGGTCGCCCTGTGAGTGCAGGGGGTGACCACAGGCTGGTTCGTGGGGAAGAGGGAGAGGACAGTAATCGGGAGGCACAAACCAATCTTCTTGCAGGAACTTCTCACATTTATTCACACTCTGTGTAGCAAGTCACTGTTAAAACCAAAACTTCTTTTCCTGTGGCGAATTTGCCTTAAAAGCTGCCAGCACTCTTTTCTGTTCCTGAGCTGAAATCCTCACGACTTCTCAGAGGCTTCCTGCAGGGCCCGAAGAGCCCGGGAGCAGTGGGTGCCTTGCCCCAGTGGCTGGGGTGCAAGGAGGGAGACAGGTTGCTCTGCTGGCCTTTTCTGGGTGGGCCGAGGAGAGAAGTGTCCGAGACCTGGGGACCCACTGCCGGTGACTGACTAGCGGGCCGGGCCGGAGGTCCAGGTGGCGCAGACTCCACAGGAGACGGTGTGTGGTTCAGTGGGGCGTCTGCTGCTGGAGACGGGAACGTGATGTGTGGCGGACCCGTGTGCAGACCCGGGTCCAATCTGACCCCCCATTTCACGGGAAAGGGGTTGAGACACAGGCTCTGGAACGGGGTTTGTCCAGCTGTGCCCCTCCCAGCCCTGTGACCTTGAGCACGGTAATTTACGCCTCCTTGGCTGTTTCCTCATCTGCTTGGCAAGTAAACCCACATATGTGTGTACGCTTGTATAGACCCATCATACACACGGAACATGCGTGAAACATGTAACACGTAATTCAAACGTGTACAATCGTACAACTATGTATTTATATATACGTTAGCTATGATTTTCTGTTGCTTTCATGAAAATTTTAAGTCTATGACCTTTTAACCTGTTTTTTAAAAGTTCTATTTATTTAAATAATCTCTGCACCCAACACGGGGCTCAAACTCATGACCTCAAGATCAAGTGTTGCATGCCCTTCTGATGGAGCCAGCCAGGCTCCCTCTTTTTATCTACTTTTAATATATCCAGGGCCTTGTAGAATTTGGAGACACAGCAGTGGGCAGAAGAGCCAGTGGCCTTGTGTTGGGGCCTCCAACGTGCCAGTCGGGGAGGCAGATAAAGAAGTAGACAGATACGTGTGTCACCATATAGTGATGAGTGCCACCAAGCAAAACCAGTTGGAGGGGAGAAACTAGAGAACGATGGGAGTTGTTATTTTATTTTATTTTATTTTATTTTATTTATTATTATTTTTAAAAAGATTTTATTTATTTATTCATAAAAGACACACAGATAGAGAGAGGCAGAGACACAGGCAGAGGGAGAAGCAGGCTCCATGCAGGGAGCCCGATGTGGAACTCAATCTCTGGCCTCCAGGATCAGGCCCTGGGCTGAAGGCGGCCCAGGATGAGCCACCCAGGATGCCCATTTTATTTTATTTTTTTAAAGATTATTTATTTATTTATTCATAAGAGACACAGAGAGAGAAGCAGAGACACAGGCAGAGGGAGAAGCAGGCTCCATATAGGGAGCCCGACGTGGGACTTGATCCTGGGATCCTGGGATCACGCCCTGGGCCGAATCTGGCTGTCACCTGAATTTATAAATAAAGTTTTATTGAGGCACAGCTATGCTTTTCCCCACAGGTGCTGTCTATGACTGCTTTTGCATTGAGACTGTCTGTCTTACAAAGCTGAGACCACCTACTACCTGGTCCTTTATAGAAAAAGTGCCCCCGTGTAGATGATGTGGCTGGGGAGGCCTCATGGAGAAGGTGACAAGGTGTGCTGAGCTGATGTCTGTGAGGAGAGGAGGAGTCAGGGCCCAGGGGACAGCAGGTGCCACAGTCTTGACAATGAGATGTGCCAGGTGTGGCTGAGACCACAAGGAGGTTGGGGTGGTAAGATTTGGCTCTTATTCCAACAGGATGGAAGCCGGGGAGAGGCTGCCGTGCTGCCACTGCACAGGGGTGCGTGTGTGATGTGTATGTTGTGAATGTGTGTATATGTACGTATGCGTGTGTGTGCACGTATATGTGTTCCGTGTCATATGTGCAAATGAATGTGTTGTGTGTATGTATGTTTTATATGCATATGCACGTGTTATGTGTGTATGGGTGTGTGTTCGTGTGTATGTGTATATCATGTGTGTGTATGTATATGCGGTGTGTTGCGTGCACGCTTGTGTGTGCCCAGATGTATGTGGCATGGAGTGTATGTGTGAGTGTGGGGCAAGGGGATGCGTGCAGACTTGGGGTGAGGCTAGTGCAATAATCTAGGTGTCTTGGACCGTGGTGACAGGTTGGAGAGGATAAGAAGCAGCCCACCCCGGATAAATCTAGAAGGCACGAGTGCCAGGACCTGCTGATGAGACGAGAGTCTCTGGTTTTGGTTCCCTGGAGAATTTGCTGAATGAATGGATGAGCGAATGAATGAAGTGACTTTGCAGGGTGCTGGGCGAGCCAACCCCCGCAGTGCCTAGGACCAGCGTCCCAGCCCCCTGCCCGCCCTGCCATTCTGGAGGCCCCAAGTGGAGGGCACCGGGCGGGCGCTGACTGTGGGCACTCTGGGTGCTCTCGGTTCCCCGACGCCCAGCGGCCTTGGCAAAGGGGCCACATCTGGCCTCCCGTCACGGGGCCCAGGTTCCCTCCTGAGCAGCCGTCACCCCGGGGTCCCCACTGGGGAGCCGGGAGGAGCTGCCTTGTCCTGCCTGCTCCCTCCCCGGCCTTGGCCCTGAGACCAGGATTCCCAGGATTCTGGGGGCACCTTGCACCACCTCTAATGACCTGGTGTGAGCTGCGGGGCCGCCTGCATTCCTGAGCTCGCACTGATTAGTTAAAACCCACGGAGGCAAAAAAAAAAAAAAAAAAAAAAAAAAAAAAAACCAAAAAACCCACGGAGGCTTTGAGGGTGAAGAGCCTGACACGGCACCGGGGAGAGTGAGTCAGGATTCAGGAAGAGGGGGCCCAAAGTCACAGCCACCACCTCCTCACATGTAGCACGGGGGTTGCAGCCGCCACCAAGCAGCCTGGTCGGCGGGCTTTCTCTGGATGGGGAGGGAGCCCCTGGGGGGCTGGGGGAGAGGGGAGGCTGCTGTCCCCACCCCGCACACCCCAGCTTCCAGGCTCTGGCTCATGCAGGGCAGGGTGCCAGAGGCCTAGCACCTCCCCCCCACCGGTCCTGCTGCTCCCACGCAGAGCTCCACGTGCATCCACGGGCTTGAGTCAGCAGGTGTTTGGAGGGACCCTATCCCCAGGGCCCTGGAGACACTTCAGCCCCCATCCACCTGCCCCACTGGGTTGAAACCAGGTCTGTTAGATTCCAAACTGTCACACTGTGCCTGTGGACTGGCCACGTGGAGGGGGAGGCTCAAGAGCCACTGTTTGATTCGGCCTCGAGGCAAATGGGGAGAAGTTAAATTGTGGCCTCTCTTAGGGAGGAGTTAGATCCCCTTCTTTGGTCAAGGCTGTGGAGATTTTTCACTTGCTTTTTTTAAAAAAATTTTATTCATTTTTATTTGTTTTTAAGAAACAGCTTTATGGAGCTACAATTCACATATCGCATATGATGGGCTGAATTACCTCTCCCCCAAGCGCCCCATGCGGACGCCCCAGCCCCGAGTGCCTGACTGTGACCGTATCTGGGGACATGGCCTCAAGGAGGTGCCCCAGCTAAAAAGAGGCCTGTGGGAAGGGGGGCTCCTGCCGTCTGACTGGGGTCCTTACAGGAGTGAATCTGGGAGACCCCAGGGGTACACTTGCTCACAGGAAGGACCCCGAGAGGAAAGGGCGAGAAGGTGATACCGGCAGGCCGGGGACAGAGGCCTTGGGAGAGACCTGCCTGCACCTGGATCTTGGACTTGTGGCCAAATAAATGTCTTGTTAGAGCCCCCTCACCGCCGCCGCCCCCTCCAGCCGAGGTGCTTTGTGCGGCAGCCCCAGCAAAGTCACGCACCCCACAATCCACCCACTGGAATCATCTAAATCAATGGATTGTGGCATCTTCACTCACTTCTGCAGTCATCAGCACGATCAAGTTCACAGCATTTTCAGCGCCCCAGGAAGAAGGCGGGTGCCTGTCGGCTGTCACCACCCTAGTCCCCTATCCCTACCCTCGTCACCCAGCCCCCGGCCGCCAGCGACCAGCTTTCCGTCTCTGCGGGCCTGCCGGTCCTGGACCCTTCACAGAAATGGAATCACACGGCATGTGGCCTCGCGTGTCAGGCCTTTGTCATTCGGTGCCATGTTTTCCAGGCTCGTCATCTGCGTGGCGCTCCGCTCTTTTTCGTGGCCGAGCACTAATCCCGCAGGGAGAGACCACGTGTTCATCGGTCCGTTGTCAACGGACGTTGACGTTGTTGGCATCTTCGCCGTCATGCAGGGCTGCCGTGAACATCTAAGGACAAGATTTTGTTTGCACGTGATATTTTCACTTCTCTTGGGGGTACCCGGGGGGGCGGAACTGTTGAGTGATGTGTGTTTGGTCATGTGAGGGGCTGCGTGAGGCGGGGCTGCTCCCTGTGATGTTCCCACTGAGCCTCATCCCTGCAACACCGGCCCTTTGGCTTTGCTTCTGCCAACTGAGGGGGCAGGAGGAGACCGAATCTCCACCCCTGTCCTAACTTTGAGGCAGAGAGCTCCCCGTGACACCCGCTCTTTGGGCATAACCGGGACCAGTAGCCTTCCCGTCTCCTCTGCGGTCCTGCTGGGAGCATCCAGTCTTGGTGGCAACTGCTCAGACACAGGCCTGGCCCCCAGTGAGACTCCACCTGTGCTGTAAATGCTGTAAGTCATTTCGGGGGAAAGGCGGCCTTAGCTGCGGGGGCAGTTGGGGCCCTAAATGTCACTCAGCAACTGCAGGAGTGGGGGGCCGTCTGGAACAGGGCCAGAGGGGCTGGTGGGGGAGGGGGGTGGGGGCACGGGGACAGACCTTCCTCCCCTCTTCCTTTCTAGGGCTGGCCGCTCCCCGAAAAGACACGCTTGCATGCTCCACCCTCCAGCTCTTGTCCGCAGAGCTTGGCCTTCCCGCCCTGACAGATCCGTGCTCGCCATCGGGTAGTTTTGCTGAAAGGTGAGCTCGCGACTCTCATGCAAATACAAAACGAGTACGTGCCTCAGATTTTATTTGACTCATGAATTAATGAAGACGCCGGCGTGGTGTTCAAGCTGGTCCCAAGCGCCTGACATCTGTAGGCAGTCGGGAACGCTCGGCGAATTTACGGGGAGACAGACCCGGGCCCTCTCCGCGGGGCAGTGGTCAACACAGCTCATCTGCCTTTCGTGGACAAGGTCATTTGCATTGTTATGAGTTTCGCACAGCTTGCAGGACGGCCCGATAGCGCCAAGACAGGAAAAGGTGAAGATGCCTCCGAAAGGTGGGCCAGACAGGATTCCCACGGATCTCTTTTGCCTTGTTTTTTAAAAAAGATTTTATTTATTCATTTGAGAGAGAGAGAGAGGGAGGGAGCACAAGCAGGGGGGCAGAGGCAGAGGGAGAAGAAGAAGCAGGGTCCCGGATGAGCAGGGAGCCAGATGCAGGACTCGATCCCAGGACCCTGGATCTTGACCCGAGCCGAAGGCAGTCGCTTCACCGGCTGAGCCCCCAGGCGTCCCCTCGATCGCCCCAATCCCAAGTCCCACAGTGTTCCCCGCCGTGCCGTATGACCAATCAGCCGGCCTTCCTCTGGCCCTCCAGGTACACGGCGTGCGTGAAGAAAAGTGGGGGGTCACAGGGGGCTTCTGGGAGGTGTGTGGACCCTGGGGAGCAAGGTGGGCAATCGGGATGGACTTGCTCCGGACAGCAAGAGGGTGGGAGGGGCCGGCAGCAGGGGACAGGGCACCAGGGCCACCCTTCCACGGCCCCTTGGTTTTGCCTCTGCTCAGCCCTCCTCCTTCTCCCTTTGAAGAAGCGGAGAGCAGTGGTCGGGACGAGCTCGGGAGGACGTGAGCGGGTCACTGGGCGCACAGGCCCCAGCAGCACCCATCCGCCTGGGGCAGGGAGCAGGCCCGAGGAGCAGCGAGCCCTGGGCTTTCCTTTCCAGGTGTCCCAGGGGCCCGGGCAGGAGTGCCTTGGGGGTCTCAGGGTGGGGAGGGCCCTGGAAGGCACTCAGGCACCTGCACCATCCTCCAAAGGGGCCCGGGGCTCTGCTCAGGGAGTCCGAGCAGGGGGGATGCCTCCCGAGAACAGGAGGGCAGTGAGGAGGGACGGGGGGCCCGGCCTGTGTTCCCGGGGTCGGCCTGGGGGGTGCCCAGCAGCGTCTGGTCTCAGAGGCCAGACCCGGCCGGCCTGGCAGGGGCACCACATGGTGGGGGCGTTCAACGAGGCTCCGGAGTGTCACGGAAGGGAGAAATGCTCTTTCCCAGGTTTGCTCCAGGGACTCTTCGAATAGCTGGCTTTTGATAAGCTGCCCGGGGTGCGGGGTGGACCGGGGGGCTGAGATTCGCCAGAGAGCAGGGTTGAGGAGTCACAGATGGGGGGCAAGCAGCCCTCTGTGGGGGACGGTCCAGTCGTCTGACGATAATAGAGGGGCTGCTATGGGGCGCCTGGAGGGGGGCTCAGTGGGTGAGCATCTGCCTTCAGCTCAGGTCGTGATCCCAGGGTCCCGCATGGGGCTCCCTGCTCAGCGGGGAGTCTGCTCCTCCCTCCCCATCTACCCCTCCTCCTGCTCATTTTCTCTCTCAATTAAGATTTTAAAAAAACAGAGGGGCTGCAACCCCGGCCCTCCTTCCTGCATGTGGCCCTCAGCCTCACCTCTGGATCAGTCAGATCACAGGGACAGTAATCCGTTAGCTGATCCACGGTTGCCAAATCATCAACTTGCTGGTGGTCCCCCCCCACACTGGTTCCGGTACTTGAATGCCTCCAGGGACGAGGAGTTCAGTACTTTTCAATGGAGCCGAGGTCGTCTGGAGGCAGCCAGGGCCGCTACCGTGTGTTCTCGTATATAAGACTGAGAGCCTGTGTTTCTGGAGCTTGCAGCTGCTCATCTGACTTTGGTCCTTTGGGGCCACACGGAATGAGTCTATTTTCTTTGGAGCAACGCAGTGCTTCAGAGTTCTTGCTTCATCCCCAAATTCACCTCCTGCAGTCCTAACCATTTTTCAAGGTACTTGGCCTCAAGGTCCCTTCCCCCCAAATTAGTTCACATGAACTCGGTTTGGTGTCCTCACAGACGCCTCCCTCCATCCCCAAACTAAACAATAGGCCAGGACAGCAGGCCAGTGTGGAAGGCAGTGGATTATGATCACCTCCTTTCTTTAAGAGACACTACCTTTAATAATGGAGCTGGAGATGGCATCGGCCGTTCTTTTTTTAAAATTTTTTTTTTTAATTTTATTTATTTATGATAGTCACATAGAGAGAGAGAGAGAGAGAGAGGCAGAGACATAGGCAGAGGGAGAAGCAGGCTCCATGCACCGGGAGCCTGACGTGGGATTCGATCCGGGGTTTCCAGGATCGCGCCCTGGGCCAAAGGCAGGCGCCAAACCACTGCGCCACCCAGGGATCCCGGCATCGGCTGTTCTTAGGCGGCCCCATCACACTGTGGACCTGGAGCACCCTGGCCACCGACCAGTTCCCTCATTCGTGCAGCTTGCGTGCATGGCGGCAGAGAAAGGGGTGCTCGTGGCATTGCCCTTCCCATCTTATTTTGGAATCCTTTGAAGCAGACCCTGACCTAAGCGCTTCGGTCTGCGTGGTTTACCTGGGAAGGGATCCGCGGGAGCGTTGACAGGGCAGAAGGGGATGAGGGGCTCTTGGGACACAGTGTGTTACGTGTGCTCTGGGGCGTCTCCCCCCGGAGCGAGGGAGCTGGAGTTCGTCCCCCCAAGACTGTGGGCTGCTTTGGTGGGAGGACGGTGTTAGCTGCTCCTGCGCTTCTGCTTTGTAGCTCTCGTGGCCAAGGTAGAGACGGGGTGCTGGTGCTGGGAAGGCAGGGGGTGAGCCCAGGAATGGAAAGGCTGCGGGGTGGTGGGGGCGGGACACCGTGGACACCTGCAATCCCATGTCGTGTCCCAAAGCCACGCCAGCCCCTGTCGCTCTTCCTTGGGGTTCTCTGCGGGGGGGGGGGGGGGGCGGCGGGAGGTGGTGAGTCCCCTCCTCGTGCAGGGAGGACCATCATTTGGACTCACGCTGGCCCAGGTGCCCGTCCTACCCCTTCTCCGACCTTCCAACCTTCTGAGGGGCAGAGAGCAGGGCCACCGGGGCTCTGCGGGGGGGGGGGGTGGGGTGGGGGTGGGGGGCGGGGGTTTGCCACCATGCCCTCGGCTGCAGCAGGAGCGCACTCAGCTGGCTGCCCAGGATGGGGCAGGAGCTGACCCACCTCCTAGAGCTGCTTCCCCTCCTCCCCACCCCAGCCTGTGAGTCAGAGGAAACCGGAAAGGGAATATAAACCGCCCACAGCTCCGGGGCTTACTGGTGAGCAGTGGCAGGCTGGGAGTGGATTTGGGGGCGTCTCCAAGGGAGGGAGGCGGGTACGGCTCCAGGAAAGAGGGACACACTCCGACAGAGGCCTGGGGGCTACAGAGACTCACTGACGGTTTTTTAAAACCGGAACCCCAAGCTGTGTGTCCAGTGGGGTCTGGGATCTGGGGTGGTCCCGGCCTGTCGCTCCCTTCTTCCTCATGGGTCCTCCTGACTCTGCCTCCCCTTTTCTCGTCTCTGATCCAAACAGAGGGGCCCTGGGCCTTTCCAGAAGGGAGGGGGAGGGTTTGCTCAGCCAAGGAGGAGAAAGGGCTCTGCGGGCCCAGGATGGGTGGCCAGCCAGGCCAGACCAGAGAAAACAATTCTCAGGGGGGAGTAAAGGCTGTTCCCGTTTTAATTTTTCCCTTTTGGCAGAAACTAACGTTTCTGTAGAAACAATGAAATATCAGGGTGGAGCCTCCTCCCCTGAGCCACTCAGCACCCCTGGGAGGAATGGTTTGTGGCCAGGGACAGGGACAGACAGCCTGGCTCCCAAGACAGCTGCCCCACTGGGGCCGTGCGGTGGGTGGGCTGGCGGGCAGGATGGCTGGGGAGGGTTGGGGTCTGGACCGGTCCTTCTAGAGACATGGTCCACCGGGTCCTGCTGCCCGCCTGAGTCCTCAGCTGACCTGAGCCCTGCCGGCCCTGCAGGCGGCCACACGGCGGCCTAGACCATGGCTTTCATTCCGTGAGGTCACTATTCCTTCCCAGGGACTGGCCATTGTGAGCCAAGGTCGTGTGGTGACCTCGGGGAGAGGCAGGCCAGGCCCATGCTGATGAGGCAGGGAGCTGGGGTGACAGGGACCGCCCCTCGTTGTGTTGGGAAGGAAACATTTCTCTGAGTAGGCCCCTCACACCCTACTCGCTGCTTCTGGCACATCCAGGACCCTAAATCCACCGGTGGTAGGAGCCCAATGCATGTCCTGCAGCTCAGGGCTCTCTGACCACATCCCTGGGACCCACCTCAGAGCTCCCTCCCCCACTGGCTTCCTTCTGAGCTGCCTGAGCACTTACTGTGTACCTCGCAACTCCCCTTGGAAAGAACCATTTTGGGCTCCTGGGTGGCTCAGGGGTTGAGCGTCTCCCTTGGGCTCAGGCCATGACCCCGGGGTCCTGGGATCAAGTCCCCCATCAGGCTCCCCGCAGGGAGCCTGCTTCTCCCTCTGCCTGTGTCTCTGCCTCTCTCTCTGTGTCTCTCATGAATAAATAAATAAAATCTTTTTTTTTTTTTTTTTTTTTTTAAAGGAAAGAACCATTTAAATGTCTGGCCTGGAAGTCCTGGGAGAAGAGACCAGCTTGCTGTGCTGGAGGCACCCAGGCAGGTCAGAATGAATCAGAATAAATCCCTCCTTGGGTACCTGCAGTCCAGTGTTTGCCAGAGGAAAGGATGTGAGCAGGCCACGTGGGTCAAATCCATCAAATGAAAGATGCTTCCAAGATCAGGGGCCCATGAGTAGCTTGGGGTTGGGGGCAGAAACCCAGGGATTGGGGTCCCAAGGTAAGAGGTTCCAGCAACACGGAGACTGTGGTTAGGAATGCAGGAGGTGAGAATTGCCGAGAAGAGCCTCCTCGGAAGGGGACAGGCTCCTGTCCAAGCAAGATAAGTGGGGGCAGAGTCTGAGGACCCAGAGCTCCTGGCCGCACACATTGGTGGTAGGGGGGGTCCCTCTTCCTTCTGTCACCCTAGTGGGTGACACCCTAGCCTTTGCCTGGCTGCCCTCTGCTGCTCTCTCGAGCCCTAATCTTGAGGGCGCAGGACCTGCCAGCATCCTCCTCTTTGTGTGCCACGTATGGTGGAAGCTTCTGGAAGGTGGCTTTTGGAGGATGGGGACAGACGCAGGACGTGCTTCCCCTTTTGACACATTGAATGCACGTCACAACCCTGACGGAGTCACTGAGAACCGGGCAGGACATTCATCACCTGACTGAGAGGAGGCTGTGAGAGATGCCGTCATGATACAGTGGAGAAACAGAGGCACGGAGAGTTGAAGGTGCCCGAGGTCACCTCCCCTCCCCTCCGCCCCCTGGTTAATGGTAGAGAATCGAAATCAAAATCCGGAGCTCTTGGCTCATGGATGGCATTTCTCCTGTGCACCACCCTATCCTCCTGGACTGGGGGGAATCAACGAACAGAGACAAATACCCACACACGTGGGTGCACACAGCCACCTGCCCGCCCCTGAAGTCACCAGAGGCGGAAGGTCCCTGGGGACCTGGGCGCCGGTGTAGGGAAAGAGGCGCCGCTGACACCCATGGCCTCCCCAGGAGCTGATTCTCCCACAGACATCGTTCTTGGTTTTCGTTAGGAAAAATCTCAATGAAAATAATTACGGTTACACCAACAACAGGAAGGAAATCACAGAAGGGAGAAAAAAGGAGTTCAGTTAAATGCAAATATATTCAGAATGATGTTATGAACTCTGCTCACCCCCTCTAAAATTACCCATTAATGATTACACTCTAATTACCCACCTTTGTATTGTTTCGGAAAGGAAGAGATTCATTCTCGTTGGAGCGGGATAGATCCCCAGTAAAACGAGGCCTCCGGCGTACTTCATGGGGACCAAAACGGCCCCCCTTTGCCGAGAAGATCACGAGGAAGCTGGGGTGGCTCTGCGGCGCCGAACGCTTTACCCCCAAACACTAACACGAACCGAACGATGGTCTTGCCCCTGAGAATGTCCCCTCCCTTAGTCCAACTGGGGGATCTGTGACTGAACCCCGGGACCCAGGGGCCGCTCGGGGCTGGCGAGTGTCTCGCGCTCGTGTGACTCGCACCATTTTGCTCCTGGGGACAAGGGACAGGGGTGCTTAGTTGTCTTCAGGGGCTGCTGCTGGCCCTGGCGCCCGTCCAGGCCACAGGCTGACGTTCAGGCCACAGACGTGGCTGCGCGAAGACAGGGCAAGGTCGTGGCCGAGGCAGCAGGTGCAGCCGTGCACGCGGGTCAGGTGTGTCTCCACGTGTCCATCTGGGAGCGTCTGTCTGGATTTCCACCACAGTCCCGCTTCCAGGGTCTGCCCACCACCAGAATAGGAATTCCCCGCTCATTTGGCATCTAAACCCAAGCCTCCCAGACGTCCTCGTCTAGCTTTGTCCTTTGTCAAAGCCCGCGTTCCCGTTGGGGGCCTGCAGGTGCGCTGAGCAGGCCTGCGGAGCAGCGTGGGGCCGTGCGGAGGGCGCGGGTAGGGAAGCCGGGTGTCAGGCGTCTCTTCCCTGCAGTCCCGGGGGAGGGGGCAGGCCAGGTCATTCCCCCCACAGGATAGGCAGGAAGCCTCCGTCCTAGGAGGGAGACTCGTCCAACGCCACTTAGCGGCGGGAGGGGCTGTTCAAGTGCCGGTCGGTGAGGGCACGAAGTTGCGGGTCTCCCTCTGCCAGGATGCCTCTCCAGGGGACCAGGGTCCGAGAAATTGGGGTTGGGTGGGGCATCGGAGGCTCTGGAAATCCTGCAGCTGGCAAACCAGGGGGTGGTCCCCCCCAGATGCCCATGATGGCAAAAGGCCCAGGAGGCCAGCCGTGAAGTCCTTGTCCCAGGAGGAGGGAGGTGGCCGGAGAAATGATCCCAGAGGGTCTGGGGGGGGTGGGTAGGAATTCCCCGGGTGGGGTGTGAAAGCCCATTGGCTCGGGTGGTGGGGTCTTTGGTCCTGGATGTGCTGGGCTTCCCATCCTGCCTGCATCTGCCAAATGGCGACGTCACTGAGCTCTTCCCACTGCACCGGAGACCACACTCCCTGGAGGGCATTCGTGGCTTCGTCTCATAATCTCCCTCCTTCCCTCACTGGGCTTTACGCTGGACAGGGCTCAGCCACCTGTTCTCGTGTCCGTGACCCCACTCCGTAATCATCATCTCCTCTGCCCAAAGCACCCACCTTCACCCCCTGTTTGGCAAGCTCCTATCCGTACCTCAAAACCCAGCCTGTGAGTTACCGTCTCTCCTCCCTTGGGTTACTTTTACTACCCTGAGCGTATCCTATTGTTGTCCTCGCCACTGACGGATTGATCTGCTCGCTGGTCTCCATGCCCCATCCCCGGCTTGGGGCCCCCCATTGAAGGCACAAAGTCCTTTTTCCCCCTCTGCTACCGCTGTGTCCCCACAGGGGCTCCAACTGGCCCATCGATCTGCAGACAAGAGGGAGCTCCCTGCGGTTTGCTGAAGGGCTTGCTTCTCAGCGCCCCCCAACCATCTCTGACCCCGAAGACCGCCCCTCGCAGCCTGATTCTCCATTTCTTCACTCAAAGCTCTGGCTACGAGGGAGGTAAAAACCCAAGAGGCGGTTTTTGCTCTGTAGAAGGGATGTGTTCCAACCAAGTTGGCTGATAAGTGATTTTCTGCAAGTAGAATAATTGGACATGTGTTCCCATGGCAACAGAGCCCTTCCTGGAAACCGTTCGGAGGGGAGGCAGGAGGAGAGGGGCCGACTCTGGCCTCGATGCACACCCCCCCCCCCCCCCCCCGCGGAGCTCCTAAGGGGCGGGCCTCCCGCAGCCCACTCCCCTGGGTGCCCCGGCCCTGCCCCCTCCCCCCCGGGGCCTGCCCCCTCACTGTCCTCTCCTGCTCCTCTGGCCACAGAGATCGCTTCATGCTGGAACCTTCCGGAGCTACACTCGAGGTTCCCAGGATCTACCATCTGTCTCTCTCTCCATTAACAGAAACTATGTTTTTCAACAACGTAATATTTTACGACGCACGCAGTGACAATTTACAAACTGCTCCCCTGAGGGTTGCCTTGGGATTCCCTGAAAATGACCTTTGAAGGTACACGAGGTAAACATCCCATGTTGCAGATGTGGGAACTGAGGCTGGCACCGGCTCAGTGACGGGCGCAGAGAGGCCGGAGGTGTGGCCAGATGGCGGGCGGGTGCGACCCCGCACGGTCCTGAGTGCAGGTGCTCCCCTTACCCCAAGGGGAGGGGGTTGGGGGGGGAGACAGAGTCGAGGGGGAGGTGACCTTCCCTTACGCTCCCTCCTCCAAAAGGGGAGTTCCAGGGACGCCCCCCTGCGGCCGGGTGGGCAGGGGTGGGCCCGGGTGGGCCGCTCCCGGGGTGGGACTGCTGGCTGCTGCTCCTAAGGAGCCTCCTGGCGAGATTTCCTCAGTGTCTGGCTCCCCGTCATCGCCTGAAGAGGCCCGGGCCGCAGCCAAAGTGCTAACTGGATAAAAAAGAATCAAGCCCTTGCTTTTCACTGTTTGTCCTTTGATCGGGGAAAAGCTCCCAAGTGTATGGGGCCGGAGACACCGTCACGTCTCCCTGCGAGGGTGTGTGTGCGAGTGCATGTGTGTGGGTGGGTGTGCATCGGGGAGGGCAGACGGACGCAGGCGTGGGGTCTCTCCGGAGGGCAACAGGGCCTGTAGCTAAATTTGCTGTAACGGTTATGTCTTCCTTCTTGGCATTAGAAAGACATTTAGGTGCATTACATAGACACACAAGGGCCATTGCTTAGAGAAAAGCCAGAGAAGTCAGGAGTCTGTGACCTGGCATCTGAGAGTTAAATTATAACTTAATTAATTAATTAATTAAAAAATTATTCACAACCTACTGCGTTTGGTACTAGAATTTCCTTTTACTTTAGTATCTGTCTTGTAAAAATTATGCTTTACCTTTTGTTTTATATGTAAATAATATTTTTTCTCTTTTCTCTCTCTTTCATTTTCTTTCTTTTTTTTAAATTTTTTTAAATTTTTATTTATTTATGATAGTCACAGAGAGAGAGAGAGAGAGGCAGAGACACAGGCAGAGGGAGAAGCAGGCTCCATGCACCGGGAGCCCGATGTGGGATTCGATCCCGGGTCTTCAGGATCGCGCCCTGGGCCAAAGGCAGGTGCCAAACCGCTGCGCCACCCAGGGATCCCTCTTCCTTCCTTCCTTCCTTCCTTCCTTCCTTCCTTCCTTCCTTCCTTCCTTCCTTCCTTCCTTTCTTTCTTTCTTTCTTTCTTTCTTTCTTTCTTTCTTTCTTTCTTTCTTTCTTTCTTCTTTCTTTTTCTTCTTCCTTTCTTTCTTTCTTTCTTTCTTTCTTTCTTTCTTTCTTTCTTTCTTTCTTTCTTTCTTTCTCTTTTTTAGAGATGGAGGTAGGCAGGGAGGGGTAAAGAGAGAGGGAGAGGATCTGAAGCAGACTCTCTCCTGAGTGTGGAGCTAGACGCGGGGCTCAATCTTACCGCCCTGAGATCACGACGTAATCGGAAATCAAGAGCGGGACGCTCAACTGACCGAACCACCCAGGCGCCCCCGTAAATCATTTATGGAAGCCCAACATACATACAGAAGAAGCAGACAGAAGCATGCACATTATCAATACAGAGCTCGATACGTTTTTACCAAGCCATCCTCTCTCTGTAACCCAAACCCAAATCAAGAGACTGTTACCAGTTCCCCAGAGGCGCCCCCCAAAACCTCCTCACCACTACCACCCTAAGCCCTGATCTCTCTCTCACCGCTCATAGGCTTGCTTTTCTTCTTCTTCTTTTTTTTTTAAACTTTATTCATAAATGGGTTCGTACAGCATGTGCTGTTTTGTGTCTGGCTTCTTCATTCAACGTTTGAGAGATTCTTCGGCGTTGCCACGCGGGGCTGTGACTCATGGGCCTTGCTGCGTGAGCTCTATTTTAGAAACAGAGCAGGATGTGTTCCTCTCTTGCGTTGCTGGTGGGTGTTCATGGGGGGTCGCTTCCTGCTCCTGCTCCTGACGCTAGCACAGTCCGCATCCCTGTGCACCTTCTTGTCCACGTCCCCTGGTCAACGGATGGGTGCCTGTTGAGTCTGTTGCTTTTGAAGGAAATCTTTGTTTCTCATTCATTTCTTGCTTGTCCACGGGTTTCCTTCAGGGTGATAGAGGTTGTCACCCCTTTCCATGCTTCTGGAACATGGAAAGTTCAGCCAACTGCTGGTCCTGCCAACTCCACCGGTTTTGTGGGGGGAATATTTTGGTGGTGTTGTCTTTGGGTTTCGATAGGTTTATTATGATAGCCCAGGGAGTGTGCACGCGTGTGTTTGTTTGTAATGCTTGGGGTTCTTAGCACTTCTTGCATCCGTGTCTTGATGTCTTTTGTCAGCTTTGAAAATTCTCCATCACCTCCTCAGGTTCTGCTTCTGCTCCACCCTCTTCCCTTCTCCTCTTGGCCTGTGTCCTGGGGGTGGGGGTGGGGAACCACTCCAGGCCGGGAGGGCGAAAGTGACCCAGAAAGTCCCCCATACTCTGTGTAGCTGCTCTTCTTTCCGGGATCGTGACATCTCAAGCCCTGGCTTCCTAATTAGCCCCGAATTCCAGTTTTGGTCACCCAGCCTCATGGGACGGTGGAAGCTCTGCTTGCTTCCTCTGGCTCTCAGGGGTTATTTCTGCAGGCCTGGGTCTCTCTGTCCACGCTGCCAGGGAACTAACCCATGAGGAGGGAAAGTAGTATGGGATGTCACAGTCGCCTCAGTCTCCCTGTCTCGGGGATGTGGTTTGTGTTTCAAGCCCCACTGCCTTGGTCACTCTCTGATGTCTTAACATTAAAAACAAAAGGTTAAGCAACTTACTAGTTGTTCTCAGTGAGAGGACTGGTCATCTATAAGCTAGCCTTTGCGGTTCTAAGTCGCTGATGTTTTGGGGTTATTGCCACAGCAGGCTCTAGCACATGCCGACTAGTAAAGCAGGGGGTCCCGATGGCCAGGTGGGCTCTGGGAAACATTCATTTTCCACGAATGGTACAGGGCCCTCCGTGTCGGCTTTATAAGATTACATTTCCAGAGAGGGTCTACTCTTGATTTTGGAGCTGCATGGGATTTCCTGGAGATTTAGGAAGTGGGCATTGTCTGCCCAGCTGACTTTTTAATTTTGCTGTGAATACTACGTTTCGTGGAGTCCGTCACATAAACCTGGCGGAGGTCCTTATGCTTGCGTGATTTTTATTTTTTGTCATTATTTTTATTTTTTAAACTTTATTTTTTTCTGATTATCAAAGGAGTGCATGTGTATGTACAAAAAAGCTTCAGAACAACCAAAATGTATAAAGTAAAAAGTGGAAGATTTTGTAATTCTGCTTGCCTTGATAATAACTACTAATAACGGGACTTATTTTGGTTTACAGCATGTTGTGCCGTTGCTAATATATATGTGTATTCAAAAACAGGATCACACTGTATATATTTGTTCTCCAATTTGCTCTTTTCATTCAAAAATACATTGCAGATGTGTTACTGTGTTCAAGGAATATCTCATTATTTTTAAAGGTTATATAGTTTTCCTTTGTATGGATACATCATAACTAATTAAGGGAGTCTCTAGGTAGACATTTATTGTGTATGATTTAATATAAGGCAAGTTTAAAAAAATAGGAATTACTTTATAGCTCATCTACTAGACTCCATTCAATGTGTTGTAAACAAGGCTTTTAAGTATCAATTTAAAATGTGATACAGTAAGTGGCTGCCTCAAGGAGAGCATGAATGTGCCCCTACAGGATGAATGAACGTCACAAAATGAGACGCTGCCCTCATAGAGAGTGAATGGGCTCCTCAAGTGGTCTGTGACTGTTCCCACAGGCAGCACTTTATTACACTCTGTGATTTCTGAGCATTGCTCATGGAATTGGGTCGGGCCTTTGGGGCTGAGAGAAGTGGAGTCGCAGGTGCTCCCTGGGGGTGGGAGGAAGGCTGCCACGAGGCCAGCCCCAGGCCTGGGAACAGAGGGACCGGAGGTCAGGCACAGACCCTGGGTGAAGCCCGGGATCCTGGGCCTGGCCTCTGTCCAAGCAGCCCTGTCTGGGCCACGCAGCTCTGGACGTTGCTTTGGAAAGAAAACCTGAAAAAAAAAAAAAAGGAAAGAAAACCTGACATCGGACCCTGTGTGTGCTCTGCAATGCTCTTATTTTTTTTTTAAAGATTTTTATATATTTATTCATAAGAGACGGAGAGAGAGAGAGAGAGAGAGAGAGAGAGAGAGAAGGGGATGGGCAGAGACACCGGCAAGGGAGAAGCAAGCTCCCTGCAGGGAGCCCGATGTGGGACTTGATCCCAGGACCCCAGGGTCATGACCTGAGCCAAAGGCAGATGCTCAACCGCTGAGCCACCCAGGTGCCCCTGCAATGCTCTTAAAAGTGCTTTCTGCAGAGGCCTGTGAGTTAGGAAGCCCTGTCGATACAGGAGGAGGGGAGAGAGGGCTGCTGCTTCTCAGGCTCAGACCACAACACAGATTATAGAGGAAACAGCGCAGGCTGCAGCGAGAAACTCCAGTCACACCTAAGTAGGACAAAACAGGTGAGGGGGCTGTCCCTGCAGATGGCTGGGACCTCATAAATTCTGCTCCTGGGCTGGTCTCTGTGGCCCCGTGAGACCTCCGTCACCACCTCCAGGGCCCCTCTGGCAGGTGCCATCGCCCATCTAGTCAAGACCGTGCTGATAGTTCTTCCACCTTCCTGTGGTGCTAAGGCACCAGCTGGGGTGGGCTGCGTCTTGCTCAGCATTTAGAGTGACCAGGGCTGCCAGGTGTCGCTGGGTGCCGCAGGTACAATGAATACTTTCCGCAGGAGATCTGCAGAAGGGATGCTTGACATTCATGTGTCTACAACTCATTTAGAAGGTAAGTTACGTGAGAGAAGCGTGTGTGTGTGTGTGCATGTGTGGGCACACCCGTGTTCCATGCACACCAGGTTATTTGGTGTCTTCTCTACGGAGTTCCAGGCATGAAAATACACATTTAAGTAAAATGGAGTCTTTGCCCTTCCGCGGCGTGTGGTAGGGTAGAGGTTGGAGAGTGCATCAAGAATGAATGACCCCCGGGGATGCCTGGGTGGCTCAGTGGTTGAGCATCTATCTGCCTTCAGCTCAGGTCATGATCCCGGGGTCCTGGGATCGAGTCCCACATTGGGCTTCCTGCATGGAGCCTACTTCTCCCTCTGTCTGTGTCTCTGCCTCTCTCTCTGTGTCTTTCATGAGTAAATAAATAAAATCTTAAAAAAAAAAAAAAAGACTAAATGACCTCCCAAGTCAGGAGACTTAAAACTACGTTTGTTATATCTTGGTGTCCTGCGGATTAGTGGGGCAGTTCCTTTCAGGGCAGTTTTGGCAGATGTTCATGGTGGCTCGACTGGGGCCAGGGGCTCCAGGGCGGCCTCACTGCCTTTTCTGGCAGGTGGCGGGCTGGTTAGTGTCAAGATCCAGGCTGAACTGGCCCATGTGGCCTCTTGGCCTCTAGGAGGTGAGCCTGGGCTTCCTCCGTGGTGGTCTCAGGGTTGCAAAGAGCGTGAGCACGTCCCCAGCCTGTGCTGTCACATTTGCTCCTCCCCTCGGCAAAGCGAGTCACGTGGCCAAGCTCAGTTCCAGCCTCGGAGTGGGGGGGGTGAGGGGGTGTTCCTCAGGAACAGAGGTGCAAGCAGGCCTGTGCAAATCGGGGCCATCATCACAACGATCGGACCCAGAAGGGCAAGAAGAGGGAACCTATTTTGGCTGGCAGTGTAATCAAAATAAAATTCTAACTGTCCACCATCTTAAAAAAGAAAAAAAAAGTCCCATTTAACTCCAAGTTAAACCAGGGGTGGCCAATTTGGGAATTAACCTTCTGGTAGGACCCACTTCTTTTTGGTTCAATCAATCTCCAACATGGAAAGAACCTTTTGCACTCAAAGGTTTAATTACGAGCTTTGCTTCCCACTTCCCGCTCCCCTCCCCACCACGGGCCTTGGCTGCAGGATAATTAGCTGCCTGTGGATCACGGTGGCTGTGCCCGGCGCTCATAAAGGGGGTGCGTGTGTGGCGACGTTGGGGGGTACCGGGCATACTCGACCAGATTTCTAGTTGGATCGGTTCGCTGTTTCATGTGGTTTGCTGCTAACAGCTACCTTCCAGCATTTTCCAGTGCATGGGAGGCATGGTGGAGCAGTTGGTCATTAAGTCCTGCCGTGATTGAGAGTCCTGGGCACGGGGCATCCCGGCTGCCCCGCTCTCTGCGGAGCCTGAACACGGAGGAGAACAAAGAGGCGTGGGTGTAGTCCTGGCGGCTGGCTCTGACTGGGTGACTAACGCTCTCACTTCTGGCCGTTCAGGGCTGGAGGGGCCCAGGGTGCTGGGCATAGAGGCACTGGCCCAGGGTGGGCACGTGGCCAGCCGACGTGGGTCACATTTTTGTCTTAAGGCCTCACCTCTCCCCAAACACCTTTCCCTGTCCCTTGCTCCACAGTGACCACAGCAGGTAGATGATTTTCAGGGGGGCTGAGTGTTGAAGGAGGGGATGCGTCAGGGAGAAGGAGGTGTCAGTCCCTGTGGGGTGTCAGGGGCGGTGTCACATGCGTGGGAAGGGATGTCCAGCCCCTCGGTTCTAGCCTCAGCAGGACAGGTCTCCTTGGGAGCCGGACAGGGACCTGTCAGCCCCTTATTTCTGAGCACACATCCCCCTCCTTCCTCCCATGTCCTCTGCGTGCCCGTTCTTGCCGGGGCTGCACCCGGAGGGGAACGAGAGAGGACCCGGCAGGTCGCCTGGAATAAAGTCAGGAATTGAAAAGAATCCTGATTCATCGGAGGGCCTCGGCTGCCAAGAAAATGCTCTTAAAGGCTTTCTTTTCTTCAGCTGCTGCTTCCCAGGAGTGAGGACTTACAGTGTTTGCTTCTCGGCCAACCGTCCGTGACTCAGAGACTGAGGGGCCCGGGCAGGAGAGGGGCCTGAGCTCCAGGTGCGGGGCAGGGATGGGGTGACTGCGGTCCCGAGTTTGGGAGACCAGGGCCAGGGTGCTAATAACGCGGGTTAATCCGTGACGACATGTTCCGAGCCTCTCCCTGGGCCAGGCGTCAGGCTCCCACTTCCTCAATCTCACATCAGCCTCGGGGGCATCTGCTAACCCCCATTCCGATGAAGAGGAAGCCGAGGTTGCCTGAGCCGGTCTCCGGTTCCAGAGTCCCGTTTCTGCAAGATCTGGCTTCTTGGCCCAGGCTCTTTGGGACCAGCGGAGGCCGGCCTCACGGTGGATGGCGTCAGGCACTCACTCCCAGGCCAGGCTGCTGGGTTCGGGGACCGCTGGGGCATCAGAGGCGGAGGGCTGGGAAGGGGTCTGTGCTGCTCATCGGGGGTGAGGCTGGTGCCCCGTGGGCCTATCCAGCAGCCGGCTCTCCCCTGGTGCAAGGTCATGGAGGGCCCAGGGACAGTGGGCACATCTGGGCTGCTGGGGGAGGCCCTCACTGCCTCCAGAAGGCCGCTGTGAGCTAGAGGGGGCCGATTACCCAAGATGGTAAAGACAGTAAACAAGAACTGAGATCTCACCTCTCACAAGACAATACCACAAAGCGCAGAGCAGAGGAAGAGCTCAAAGAAATGATGCAAAAGCTCTACCTGCGGTGGTGCCGTGCCTGCAGAGGTGTGCCGACCTTCAGGGCCCTGGGTCCCATCTGGACCGCTCTGTCTCTCTCTCTCTGTCTCTCTGTCTCTCTCTCTGCAGCTGAGTGTGAGCTCTGTGCTTGCTCTCAGGCCCTCGGCCCGAGCTGGTACCCTGGCCCGACTCCAAGACTCCAAAGAGCAGAAAGGCCAAGCAGGGTTCTTGCTCCTTTGGGTCTTCAGAAGCTATGAGTCATATGTTTGTATTTTTAGCAACATGCAGGAATCTGCTGCATGAAAAAGAATTGGAGGGGACACTTGCATCATGAACATAACAAAGGCAATTAATTTGGATTCAACACACAGGGCTGGGGCCAACCAGCCAGTGTTCTTTGGTCCAGGAGAGAAAAGAGAAAGAAGATCTAGTGGTGCTCCAGGGATGGAGGCACCCCACAGATGGAGGCCTCCCCCCACCCCGGGGATTGAAGGTCCCCCCTAAGACTTTCCAGCGGGCACAGCCAGGAGCCCTGGGCACTGAGGACGTAGGCCTGGCGCAGGGCAAGCCTGGACCACCTGGAAAGGCCAAAGCATGTGGATTCCTTCCTCTCGAGTCATCAGTCAGACCCCCGAATGAGACGCATGGTCTCTGGGAGTCCGGCCCATCCTGAAGACAGGCTTCTTCCCTGTGACCACCCCATGCTGGAGAGATGCCGGGTCCCCCACTGCTCTTGGGAAAAGCTGAAACTTTGGACCTTGGCTTCCAAGATTGTTCCTGATCCCCCTCCAACCTCATCGTACATTGTAAACATACAAAGTGCAGATCGGCGACCTGCCACCAGCCTCCGCGTTGTCATCTTTGCCATGACCTTCCTCAAGGACCCCTTCCGGAAGGCGGTATTGTCCAAGAAGAGTCCCAACTTAGAAGTTACAAAACATCCTTTTTGGGTCTGCCCTGACAGTGAGCGAATGTTGCTCCAACATTTCTGGGCCTCAGTTTCCCTGTATTATCATTTGACAGTCCACATAATGGACGGAGAAAGCATTACGCACATAAAGGAAGGGTAAAGCCAGGCCTTCCCCGCTTATCTTACAGGCTTGCCCAGAGGACAAAGTGAACTGAAAAGGTGGAAGTCTCTCTAGTAAATTAAAGAAGGTGATACAAGTGAGTGAGTGGTAATCCTTTACCTTGGGGATTTGGCTGCTTGGACCCTGGATGGGCCCGGCTTCCTGGGATGAACCTGTTGTTCAGAGCAGATCAGCTCCCTCTGCTCCTGGAAAGAAGGCAGGAGGTTTCTGGGGGCTGGAGCCAAGCAGAGAGGAGGGAGGGCCCTTGTCTGCCCCACGTCATCAGTCCAGACTTGATTCACCGCTCTCTGGGTGGCTCGTACCCTCGGGAAGACCGTCGGAGACCCCTGGACACCCAGCACATGCAGGCCCCCGTGCGCAGATGCCCATTGCAGGCGACAGCAGCATCTGATCCAGGAGGGTGCTCCAGACTGGAGCTGGACCCGGCAGCCTTTGCCCAGGGCTCATGAGGGGAAGCTGGCTGTGGCCTCAGGGACTCTCCTGGTGACCCCAAAACTGCCGATTCAGAATTCATGCACTCTGTTATCCTGCAGTACTACCCATTGCAGGAGAAGTTCTGATTGCTGGCCACTTGGCCAGGCCTGACCTGGACCCCACAAGCTGCAGAGGCAGGAGCTGACGGGGCCATCCTGGTTGGCCTCCTCTAACCGAATCCACACCATGGTCAGACGGGTGGGGAATGTGGAGACCCCGCTGTTCCAGCACCAGCCTTCCCTGGGATCCCGCCAGCTGCCCTGTCCTGGTGGGCGACAAAGCCTCTGGCCTCTGTCCGGTGTGCGTATCCTCGTCAGCAAACCGGCGCCTGGCTGGTTCAGGCCTCTCAGCCTCCCGAACCTGATTTCACAACAGCTCTCTTGCCACTGGCCAAGTTAAAAAAAAAAAATTATAAATAGCACAACAACGTTGAGTAAGTTCTTGAGAAAGTCAAAGCACTTGTGAGCCCTCTGCCCAACACAAGTGCCTCCCTCTCGGCCTCTTCCCTTCCCTGCGTCTCTGCGACACACAACCTCTCATGGGCGCTGGTTGCCTCTTTTCAGCCTGCTTTGATTTGATCAAGTGGGATTTTCTCAACTGCGACTGTGGAGTTAGCACCGTCCAGGCTCCCGGACGCAGACTCTCAAGCGCCCGGATCTTCCCGCCTGGTACCTGTCTCCTTCCATCCCCAGCCAGCTTGGGTTTTGGGGCCACCCCTCACTCGGGCCACCTCTCCCCTCTTGTGGTGCACTTCAGCCCATTGGTCTGCCTCTGGGGCCGCCCAGAGCCCACTTTCCCCACTTCAGGAGACTGACCGTCTCTCAACAGGTGCTATGAATTGGCGTTTTATTTATTTTTTTAAAGAGATTTTATGTTTTTATTCATGAGAGACACACAGACAGAGGCAGAGACACAGGCAGAGGGAGAAGCAGGCTCCCTAAGGGGAGCCTGACACAGGACTCGATCCCTCGATCACGCCCTGAGCTGAAGGCAGATGCTCAACGAGAGCCACCCAGGCGCCCCTGAATTGGCATTTTAAACATTTTATTTTTTTTATTTATTAATGAGAGATAGAGAGAGAGGCAGAGACACAGGCAGAAGGAGAAGCAGGCTCCATGTGGGGAGCCCGACACAGGACTCGATCCCGGGACCCCAGGATCACGCCCTGGGCTGAAGGCGGCGCTAAACTGCTGAGCCACCTGTGCTGCCCTGAATTGGCATTTTATTTTATTTTTATTTTTATTTTTATTTTTTTTTGAATTGGCATTTTAAAAGGAATTCTTAATTTTAAAAATATATCAAGAAGGGGTATCCGGGCTGTGGGATGTGGGACCGCATGCTATTTTCCTCTTTTATACTTGTTATTAAAGAAAGTTGATCCCATTAAACCCTTTAACATGTTTGTGACATTCCGTCGGGACGATATTCAGCGAACCCGTTTGAGGAGGCTCACCTCTCAACCCGACGTTGTTCCCTCACACAGGGATGTCCTCCTGCATGTGGACAGGCAGGCCGTGTGCAGGTGCTGTTCAGGAAGTCAGCATGGGGCCTCTCAAGGAGATGTGTCTTTGCCACCCCCCTCCCAGGGCCCACCAGGAAGACAAAGAAATGACAAGTATGAGCACCTGCTGTACACAGGCCAAGTCTCAGCCGGCAGAGTCTTCAGCCCCAAGAGGATGCGACCGGCCTGGACCAAACGTCAGGTGAGGTGCTGGGAGGGGGTGACCAACGTCACCAGGGAGGGTAGGCGAGGCTCCCGCCTGTGGTGGCATCTCATGGGTGGACGTTGCTAAGCCGAGCAGGGATAAGGAAACTTTCAGGCTGAGGGACGGAGGTGTGGAAGGGTGAGGGGACAGGGGGCAGGTGGAAGAAGGATCTGGAAGGCGGAGTCAAGGTCAGAAGGTGAAGGGTGAGGAGCACTAGGTGAAGGATTTTGCATCCTTAGCTCACTCTCAAGTGCTCTCAAATGGAAATCCCTGGGGCCAGGTGGCAGTGGTGGAGGGGAGAGGGTGGGCAGGTTTGCGTAAGGAGAGACCCTACTGCTGGCAGCAGCCTAGTGCGTGGGAAGAACGTAGGGGTGCTGGTGGGACGGGCACCGACTGGGACAGGGAACATGGTAGACGCAGGGGGCTGGAGATGTGAGAGGGGCTCAGAAACACTCACGCGACGGAACCCAAAGTCACAGACCTTTCGGGCCCAGGGTGAGGGAGGGGTACGGGCCACCCTGAGGCAGTGGGTTAGAGACTTTGGGGGGAGGAGTGGGGGTTGGGTTGGGGGCGGAGGACCCTGAGGTATGCCCTGAATCTATGGAGTTTGAAGGACTAGGGGGCCTCCGGGTGGAAAGGTACAGACCTGAAGCCCAGAGAGGTGCGGGCATGTAAAATCATTAATGACGGGGTGTAAAAATGTTTCATGACCTGTTTAACGCCGCGGGAACTAGAAACAATGAGCACAGAATAGATGGTGCCAGTTGCTCGTCAGCACGGGCAATGTGGCTTCTCGGTGCACCGGTACCTGGTCCATTGGGAGCGTATCTGGGACAGGGACTCGCGGGTGTAGATGGGCACGGGCTGGTGGAGACGAGCACCGGAGAGCAGTGAGCGTCGCTCCTTTGCTGGGGTCGGGGTGGGGGTAGAGGGGGAAGAGGCACCCAAGGGGAACAAGAAGATGCTGCCTTTGGGGGCCCACAAATAAATGCTCTGCTCCCCAAGCTTGCCAAGGGCTGGGTCCCCTTAGGTCCACGCGTCTGACCCTACGTGTTTAGGCTCACACGTGCACACGCATGATGCACCGTCTACAAACAAGGGGCTGCGGAAGCGGCTGCTTCGAGAAGGCTCCTGGGTGAATGCAGAGATCCCTGCCTACCCAGTGCCGGCTGGCTTCCTGAGAGAGGGGCACCCTCCCCTCTGCCACCTCGCCCTTTGCCATTTCCCCCCAAATTCCTGCACCTCTGCCCCCTTCCTCCAGGGAGCAAGTGGGCCCTAGAAACCAGAACCCCTCCCCTTTCTCCAAGGACAGGTCTGCATGGCCCGGCGCTTCAGAAACGCCGAGGGTTTCAATCCTAAGGGGTGCCCGCCCCCGCCGCTCCGTGGAGCCATAGTCCCGAGTAGCTTCGTGGTCTCAGAGAAGCCATCGGGGCTGGTGGCCTGTGTCTGCTTTTCTACACATCAAGGAGACGATCAGACCCTTCCGGAAAGTGGCCGGTTTTGTCCAGGGTAGTGTAAGGCTGCCTGGGATCTGTCCTCTGTCCTTCATTCTCCCATTAACCCAGTGGGGGGGGGGGGAGGGCCCTTCCCTGACTTATTTTTTTTTTTCACTTTAGCCTCCTCTTCTGCATTGTTTTGTTTTGTCTTTTTTTTCTTTTTTTTTTAAACCTCTGTGCCCGGCTCCCATTATGGAAAGTGCTGTTTATGTCCAGGGCCCCTTAAAAAGGCAGCTAACGGCTCCCTGGCTGCGGTCCTCTCTGCTTGTTTCCCTGGCAACCGGAGGCAGGGAAAACAGAACCTGTCAGATGGAAAATGTCAGTTACAGCAGATCTGGGGAGAGGAAAGAAGGGGTGGGGCGGAGGGGGGGAGGGGGAGAGCGGGAGGGGACCTCGGGGCCCACCCTGCCGCCACCCAGGCTGGCGCCCTGGCCCAGGCCAGCTAGTGGGCAGAGAGGCAGGCTTCTTAAGGGAGGGAGCTGCCCCCCCCACCCCGAGCAGAGACCCTGGAGCAGTGGGAAGGAGCGGGTTCCCCCCAACAGGATTAGCAGGATGGTGCTGGAGCTGCCACCCCCTGCCCTGCCCAGCTGATTATCACATTGTTTCAGAGGTAATTTGGTGGCTTCCGGCAGGAGCGACCCATCCTAGAAGCCCCTCCAGCTGCCCTGTTGCAAGCTCAGTCCAGGGGCGCCTGGGTGGTCAGAGGCGGAGCAGCCACCTTCGGCCCAGGGCGTGATCCTGGGGTCCTGGGATCGAGTCCCACATCGGGCTACCCGCAGGGAGCCTGCTTCTCCCTCTGCCTGTGTCTCTGCCTCTCTCCCCATGTCTCTCATAAGTAAATAAATAAAATCGTTAAAAAAAAAAAAAAAAAAAAAAGCTCAGTCCAGGCAAGCAAACGAGGAGGTTCAGGGGAGAAAAAAAGATATCCAGTCTCGTCCATCCAATGACCCTGCAATCCGCTCCTTCTGCCCTCCATATCGATCCCGTCCTTGCTTTATATCAATTGATCGAGGCCTCCCGAAAAGAGGAACTGCCCTTTAAGACGGTTGGGAACAGTTCAGGCGGAGCGTTAATATTCATCAGAAGGGCCCCTCTCAGAAGGACAGCGGGGAAGCGGAAACAAAAGAAGGTTTGCTGAACAGCCTAGAATATTAGGGCGGGAGGAGCAATCAGTTAATGGGACTGGATGCCAATGAGGTGTGTGTGTGTGGGGGGGGCTCCCTAGAGCCGGGAGAGTGCGGGGGGAGCGTGAGTGCGTGTGTGCGGGCGGGCATGTGTGGGTGGCGGGCATGCGCTGTCTGCAGACTCCCCAGAAATTCCTGGAGCCTCCCCAATATTCTGATTTCCCGGGAGAGACTCGGCCGCCTCCCTGGGGCCTGCGGACTCGGAGCGAGGGAGGACAAGACAGGCTGCTGCCCCAACTGTGTGCTCGCGTTGCTGTTCAGATGGTGTTCATTTAAAATACAGAACAACACGGGGGTGGTGGTGACAGTGGGGAGGGGGGTGATGGGCTCAAAAGAAGGAGGAGTCAGGATTGGTTTCTGTTCATTCTGAGCAGCTTTAGCCCCAGCACAAGGGATCCAGGAGGGGCGAGGGGTCTGGGGGAGTCTCGGAGGAGGCTCTGGCTGGGAGGCCGGACACCAGGGGCCCGGGGATGTCTCTCACCCGAGGTGCCTCTGGCTGAAATGACATCACCGCCTGGCACAAGGGATGCCGCACATCCTCACTCTGGTCGAGTATAGGTGCAAGGGCAAGCTTGACCACACGCACCCTGTGCTGCCCAGTCCCACGTAAGCGTCCCTGCATCATGACTTCCCAAGATGAGACAACAAACGCGGCAACGCAACAGCAACGCAACCAGCCGCCACCGGTCCCCAGACCTGCAGCCTGTGTCGTTTGCTCTGACTCCGGCGTTAGGCAGCGGCAGGGCAGAGAAAGGGGAATCAATCATGTTCCGTGTTCTTTCACTGCGGTCTCTCCTCCCGGGGTTCGCTGGGTGGGGACCCTGTTCCAGGGCTTGCGGGGACGCATCCAGGTGACCGTCCTGTGCACGTGGTCCCTGAAGGTCGAGGAGGAGCGGGTCCGCTGGTGACCCTGTAAATCACGGCTCCGTGCGCCAACCTTCACGCGCCTCACTTAAGGACCATATGGACCCTTTTGTCAGGCTGGGACAGACTTAAATTATAACATTTTTCATTTTGATTGACAATTACCTTCCCCTGGAAGGTGGGGCACAGCCCGGCTATATTACACCTTGTACAATAAAATGAAGGAAATAAAAAGGGGAGTCATTATTTTAGGAACATGGTCCCTGGCAGTTGGCTAAGGACATAATCTTTATTCCCACTGTTCCCGCGTTTTATGATTTTTATTAAGAGTTAACTCTCGATTATCCACACGTGAGCCAAAGAGACGATTTTACTCCCACAGCTGTTAGGGCTTATTATTTTATTATTATTATTATTGGTTTGGGTTTTCCCCATGCTCCATTCTGGGTGTGAAAAAGAGTCAAGATTTCTCACGAGTTTTGCAATTATGTGCAATAAATGCTTCTAACCTCGATATCACTCCTTCCTTCTTCTGGGGTGGGCAGCTATTTCTTTTTTTTTTTTAATTATGGTAAAGGACACATTATACAAAACTACCATTTTAACTATTGTAAATACAATTCAGTGGTGTTTTAGTACAGTCATGACATGGTGCAGCCATCACGACTATCTGGTGGCAAACATCCTCACAAAAGAAACTCCACAATAAGCAGGTACACGCCAGTCTATCCCGCTCTGATCCCAGGAGCCACTAATGTGCTGTTTCCATAGCTTCCCAATCTGGACACTTTGTGTAAGTGGGATCATACAATATGTGGCCTTTGGTGTTTGGCTTCTCATTTCCCATAATGGAGCCAAGGTCCTTCCATGTGGCAGCTCGTCTCAGAACTCCATTGTTTCCATGGCTGAAATAACACTCCAGCGAATGGATGCGCCATGCTGTTTACCCATGCTTCGGTGGTTGGACCTTCGGGCTGTTTCCATCTTGGGCTGTTGTGAATAGGGCTGCTGTGAATATCTGTAGTCGAGGTCTTTGTGGACACCTATTTTCAATTCTTTTGGGTATGTTTCTAGGAGTGGAATTGCTGGGTCACATGGTGACTCTGTGGTTGGCTTACCGAGGGCCACCAGGTTGGTTTTGCCAGTGGCTGCACCTCTGTACGTCCCCAGCAGCAGGTAGGAGGGTTCCAGGTCTCCACGTCCTCTCCCATGCTCATCAGCCTTCTTTGCGTCAGTGGGAAAAACAGTATTTTCAAGGTCAGGCTCTTGCTACGCCCCTGGCCTTCGACTTTGGTGCTGTTACAGCATTCTGTGGTGTCACTCCGCCTCGTAATGGAGTGGGGGGGGGGGTGTTAGCAGGGATGCCACCATGTGCTCCCACCTGGGAGCTGGGTGTTGTGGGAAACCCACAGAGGCAGGGGGGCCTTCGGCAGAGTCAGTGTGGTGGGGCCAGGGGATGGTTGGGCTTTGGGGAAGAATCTCTGTCTGCTATTAGGTGCATGGCTTTGGGAAGTAATTTCTTCTTAAAATGGGTGTAGCAGACCTGCGGGTGCCCCACCCAGAGCCCTTTGACATTGACCTCTGCTTGCTCTTGCACCTGGACTCACTGCCAGAGTCAGGATCCCTCTAGGTAGAAGGACAGGCTGGAAGTGCTGATGAGTTATGCCCCTGGGACCAGCCCTCAGCCAAGGGTGCTCAGGGAGTTGGTGGAAACTTTGCAGCCTCCAGGATGGGCCACTGTGTCTCCCAGAATTTGCTGTTGGGCTGGAGCTCCATTTGCTCTCGGTGACAATTGCATGACTGAGGTACTTCTCTGGACTGCCTCCTGTCCCCACATCCCCTCCCTGCTCCCCATTGGTGTTTCCTGTGCTCCACTTTTGATTAAATGACTTACACTCTGATCCTGGCCTCAGAGTCCCCTCCTGGGGGCCCTGCCCTGACCCGTGGGTTCTGTCTTTCTGTCTCTATAGATTTCCATCTCCTGAACCGGCTCAGTGCTGGACGCGGAGTGAGCCCTTGGTGGGCATCAGCAGCCCTCGTCCCTGCTAAAGTGGTTAGGAGCAGTTTATACTTGTCAGTCTGTTTTGGGGGGCCATCCCCCCACGGAGAGAAGTGAACTGGAAACAAATGTGAAGGCAGCTTAATTTTAGCACAGCATTCTTATCCTATTAACAGGGATCAGTAAAGCGCGTGATACAAAATCCTGGGTGTTTATCTCATGAGGACAGCACCCAACTTCCACAGAGGTTTGAGTTCCTCTCCAAGAGGCATTTTTTCCAGGCCAAGTCGTAGGTGAGCAGACTTGCCCTTTGAGCTCCCCCCCTTCAGGTGGGCTGGAGAGGGCGGTTGGGTGCGATAATGCTGGTCTAGGAGCCAAAATTGGCTTTTGATAATCCACAGAGTAGATAATCAGCCATGGAAAATTGAGAGGTGGCCATGCTTATTTGTCCCCACCCTGGCAGGGACAATCACAGGGGACGGGGAAGGCTGAAACCTGATGGAGGAGAGCACCAGGGCCTGGAAGAGTAGGGGTTGCTCAGCTCCGGAATGGGTGGCTGCCAGCTGGAGCTGCGTGCTGGGAGGGCCACGGGTTCTCTGCGCCCCCACTCCCACTCCACCCGTCCTTCCGGAGGCATGACCCACAGTCACATGTCAGCGGTGGCATCCTCACGACTCCATGCTCTAAAGGCAGATCTCATTTAACAAGGCTTCCCAACTTCACTCTTTTAGCTGTCTTCCCAAACTCCATTTTTTACCGGATTTTCTTCCCATGAGGACTCAGTTTACCCCTGGCACAAGGGACATGATTGAAGCAGAGTAACCAGGGGTTCTCTTGGGACCAAGTTTTCAGTACTGGCTTTTTTGGGAGGTGGGGTTCTCCGAGAGGACAGGGACTACTGAGGAATGGATGGGCGGCTCAAGCTGGCCTGCAGTCCCCTTGTCGCCCTCTCCTTGACATTGGCTGGTACACGCTCAGGCGTGCCCCAGGGATTATCTTGGGCAAACAGAAGGAGAATTAAGCCTCTTTGTTTCTTTTTAAAGATGCAAGTTATTTATTTGAGAGAGAGAGAGCAAGAGAGGCCACAAGCGGGGGCGGGAGCAGACTCCTCGCTGAGCAGGGAGCCTGATGGGGGGCTCTATCCCAGGACCCCAGGATCATGACCAGAGCTGAAGGCAGATGCTCAACAGACTGAACTACCCAGGTGCCCGAGGATCAAGTTTCTGCGTGCGCTGGCTTCCCACCTCCTAAGTCCCCGAGCGCAGAAAAACCTGGAGCCCCTGCCTCCCAGATCGGTCTTCTCATTGCTATGCGTTGGCACCTTCCACAGTGAGATAGGGTGACCGAGTCCCCTGGGGACTCTCCTCCCGATGCCCCGGCTCCGCCATCTGCGGGTCATCTCTCAGCACCGCCCGCCCTCAACCCTGGCTCACCACTACCGCTCCCCTAGCAGGTGAGGGGAGCAGGGTGTGTGGGGAAGAGGAGGAGGATGGAGCAGACAGGGCTGGGTCAGGGAGCAGGTGGTGAGGGGAACTCTAAAATGCCTAGACTCCTGCCCACGCCGAGCGCTCCCAGTTCTCCTAATGTCTGCATGCAGGTTGCACTGAATGCATCTTAAAACCCAGGAGTCCGGGCTCCCACCCAGCTACCCTCCAGAGTGTCCGGAGCTGCAGCCGCCCTGGCTGGTGGCAGCTGGCCTCTCGGGGGCAGAGCACCTGTGCTGGCGCCGGGGTGGCCGCTGGCCTGCTCCTGCAGCCTGGGAATACGATGTTTGGGACTGTAGGGCTGAATGTTTCTCCACACTTTCCCCTGAGTTCTTTATATAAACACTCGCTCCACGGCCATCACCTACTCCATCATAGAGTCCCATCAAATGAACCAGCCGAGCCCATAAATTATTGCACAAACAATAAAGGCAATTTTACTTACTGAACCATTAAATTTACATACTTAAATTAGACCCAACCAGACATCGAATGGGGGTGTCTTGGGGCCAGGCACACAATGAGTTTCGGGAAGTGCTATCTGGTGGCCCCACCCCTCGCATGAAATTAATGAGATGCTTCAAATTAATCATCCTTACAATCATGTCTTTATTTAGGTACTTAGCTGGCTTTGACCTGCTGCTGTGGAGTCACCCCTGTGCCCTGGGCCGTCCAGAGAGCCAGCGAGAGGTCAGCAGGAGGCCGGTGGGCAGCGTGACGCTGCTCTGGCCCAGGATGTCGTTGGTGGATACGTCTTCTGCCTCCAGTATTTATCGGGGGCTTGCCTACGCCCTTCTCTCATCTGGAGATCAGAGCCAGCATCTGGGAGACACACGGTGCCCCCAGGGTGGTCTCCCTTGACCTCCACGTTGAATCTGACATGGAGCCTGACCAGTTACATCTTTTAAATATTTCTTGGATCTCTGCTTCTTTTCCGTTCCTAACACCAGGGTCCAAGTTCAGCCACCGAACTTTGTCCCTTTGGTGTTAATTCAACTCCAAGCCCTGGCTGGCAGACAGTTGAGGGAGAATCTGAATCTGGCCTCATCTGCCCCAGCTCAGAGCCCTTTGGGGATGCTCCGTTGTCTCCAGGGAAAAGCTGGGTTGCTGGGTGTGGCATTCAAGGTCCCCCTGCCCGTCTGTCCTAACCCCATCAACCCTTCCAGCTTTGTCTCCTGTACTCCCTGCCTTTTATGGGTCCACGGAAGCCAAACTGCCCTGGGGACCCTGGCTGCCCACCGCATACTTCCCATTGTTAACTTTGCCCCATGCCTCAGAGCCTTGCTTGGCCTGGAATGTCCTTCCCACCTCTACTATCTTGTGTACCTGTAATTTGTCCTTTCAGACAGCTGAGGCATCATCAGCTCCTCCATCTCCTCCGTGTGCATTTCCAAATCCTCAGGTTGGGCTTGATGCCCCCAGGTCGCTCATGGGCATCCTGTTGCTTGCCCATGTGTGTGGAACAACCAGTTAATAGGCCTACTGAGGGCTGGCATGGCCATCTCTGAGCCCTCAGCACCCACAGAGTCTGGCAAACAGGGACTTTTTTGCTCCGGGCAAAAGTCTGCCAGGCAAATCCCTGAGAGAGAGGGGAGAGCAGCCTGCAGGCCCCTTCCCCTGGCCATCCCTGCACCTGCACACGCTATGGCCCTTGGTCCTAGAATGCCCACTTACACTTCCTCTGTGCACCAGTCAGACCTGGGATGACGCTGATGGAGAAATGCTTGGTGGTCCCAGAGCCAAGTACCCAGGTGCTTTTTCGGACAGTGGTGGAAAGTGGGTTATAGCTGTAGGTGGTCTGGAAAACATCCAGAAGTCATCAAGAAGTTCCTCGGCCCAGTGGTACCGCCCTTGGTGTGCATCAACTGGTCATTTTAACAAGTGGCTCAGAACAGATGTGCGCATCAAAATTTGCAGGGCAGGGGAGATTTGAACATCACCAGGGGGGACTGCCGGTAGTTTGGGGGTGGACACTCACTGTCTGCTCCCTGCTGAGGTCATCCGGTTCCCTTCCAAATGGGGACTCAGGGGAACCTGGCTACCTCTGCCTGTCTATCCCCCAGGTCATCACTGAGTTTTTTTTTTGTTTTTTTTTTGTTTTTTTTTTTTTTTTATGATAGTCACAGAGAGAGAGAGAGAGAGAGAGAGGCAGAGACACAGGCAGAGGGAGAAGCAGGCTCCATGCAGGGAGCCTGATGTGGGACTCGATCCCGGGACTCCAGGATCACGCCCTGGGCCAAGGGCAGGCACCAAACCGCTGCACCACCCAGGGATCCCAATCACTGAGTATTCTTAAAGGAAAGTGTGTCTCTACTCATCAGGCTTGGAAAACACAGATAATCCCCCAAAGGTGGGTGGTTTGCATGGATGTTTGTGAGGGCACCGTGCTCACCCACCATGAGGTCAGGAGCATCAGGTCCCTGCGCGGGGGCCCGACCTTCTCTCCTGTTGCCCAACTATCTCCCCCACACCCAGGCCAGGTCTCTGCCAGGAGCGTGCATCCGGCCTATTGCTGCACATGCACGCCTAACGGAAGTATAGTGCGAGCCACATCTGGAATTGCACATTTTCTAGTAGCCGTGTTCAACAAGTAAAAAGAGAGAGACAAAATTAAATTCAATAAAACATTTTATTTAACCCCATGTATCCCGAGCGTTGTCATTTCAACATGTCATCAGCATAAAACATGTTACTAAAATATGGTGAATGTGTTTCTGTCCCGAGCTTTTGTGTTTGTTTGTTTTAAAGATTTTATTTATTTATTCATGATAGACAGAGAGAGAGAGAGAAAGAGAGAGGCAGAGACACAGGCAGAGGGAGAAGCAGGCTCCCTGCAGGGAGCCCGACTCGGAACTCGATCCTGGGACCACAGCGTCATGCCCTGGGCCAAAGGCAGGGGCTAAACCCGCTGAGCCACCCAGGGATCCCCAAGTCCCCAGCTTTTGAAATCGGTTCGTGTCTCCCATTCATGACAGCCTCTCTCGTCGGGGGCAGTTTTGTTCCGAGTGTTCACGGGCCACCACGTGTGGCTGGTGGCCACCTAATTGGAGAGTGCAGATGCTCCCGGCTGACATCAGAGAACGTCTTTGTGGAGAGAATATCCCAAATTCTGCTGCTTGCCAGTCCTCCAATTAGGCGTGCAGGGGGGAGGCAGGAGCAGGCGGGCGGCAGCCATCCCCTGCCGAACAATACCCAGCTTCCAGCAGGAGAGGGAAGGCCGGGCAGCAAGACCGACATTGTTGATGAACATGCAGCCTCAGCGGGGGCATCGAGCACCAGTTGTTTATCGGCTCCCGGGGTCCGAGGAGACCTTAAAATAAGGCCCGCATGGATGCTGCTGCTGCTGCGGATAAGGAGGAAGGGGGGGAGGGGGAAGTGGGGGAGGAAGGGGAGGAGGAGCAGGTGGTGGCGGGCTCCTGGCCCCAGCCCTCGGAGACCCGCAGGCCCAGGACACTCCAGGCCCGAGCCCAGCATCATAATGAAGTGAAGGCTCGTCCGCAGCCGCCAGGATGCGACGGGCCCGCGGATTTCCTAGGCAGCGCCACGGGCACTCGCATGCACCATGATTAATGGCTGGATACCCCGGTGTGAAAACCATTTAAAAGATGGCATTTTTGTCACGGACAGTGTTCCACACATAGTAAAGGTCATACATGATAAGAGCATTATCCGTATTTCTTGGGCAAACACGCTTAACCTTGTAGAGCACGATTCCTCGGCGGATCAGCGATCCGTCTCCCGAGCTTCAGAGGGGCCGAGGGCGCAGGTGTCAGGTGTGGGGACGAAGGAGCCACGGCGGCACCACGCAGGGGCTGCACACGATGCGCCGAATTGGCTGCTGGCCTCTCGCTGCGCCCGCGGGCACGGGGCGCGGGGTGCGGGGCGCGGGGCCCCACGGCCTGCGGAAAGCTGCTGAGTGAGGAAGCCTCTTCGGAACATGGGCAGCTGCTGTCGGCAGCTTTGAGCTCCTGCGATGGCCCTGGGGGTGGGGGTGGCGGTGGGGGGCTCCCCGCAGGCAGCCAGGTTGGGAGGGAGGAGGGCTCAGCATCTCCAGCCTCAGCCGCCCAGTCTGGTGCTGGGTCCCCCCCAGATAGTGGCCTCTGCAGGAATCCAGAAGTGGCTCCATCTGCCTGTAAGGGGGGCGCTGAGTGACAGTGGCTGAGGCCATGGACGGCGGATGACTGGACACCTGGTCCACCTGCACAGGGAGAAGCCCAGGCCCTGAGTAGGGAGCGGTGGGAGACGCCTCAAAAGAAGGCCAAGCTTCCGTCTTGGCAACTTACGGTGTGAGTCTGGCCAGCCACGGTCCCCCAGGATGGCTTGTGCTCCCTGAGGCTCGCGTAAAGGAGCACAGGGTGGTGGCTGCAGGCCATAACCTCGGCCGCGACAGTGAGCAGAGGGCTCTGTTCCTGACGTCTGGGCAGTGTCCTTGCGCATGGCCCGCTTGCCGCCACCGCTGCTACACAGGCGCGGCGTTGGGCATCTTTCCTAGCCCCGTCCCTGCGCCCTAGCCGGTGGCCTCCTGTCTCCTCTCCACCTCGAGCCAGTGTCCAAAACCTGGTGCGATGACAGTCCCAGCGAAGGGGGATATCCTCGTAATCCAGCACGAAGCCGCTACACCTAACGTGGCCGTCAGCCCGTGGTGTGCTGCTGCGTGCTGGGCAGCCCGCTCTCCGAAAAACAAACGAGTGTGCATTGATCCTAAGTTTTACGGATAGAAAGGATGTGGGGCGCCAATTTACAAGTAATAACAAAATATACACTATTCCTTGTTGCAGATTCCACGTACCCCACTGACACTCAGAATGCTTTCGCTGGTCTTTGCCGAGCTCTTGTGTCTGTAGGCGCCCTGCGGTCGGGATCCAACCCCAATCTGACAATCCTTTTCTTGTGACATTCACAACGTAATGGCAGTCAACCCACTTGACGTTGAGTCTGTATGATTAACATTCTCTCTACGGCTTTCTCGGGGCTAGACAATCAACGCCACCGCATAAATCACGCCCTGATTTGTAGAGTTTGCCAATTTCCATGGTGTAAATCCTCCTGTTGCGGCCAATTTCAAGCTCACAGCATGACATCACCGAGTGAGGCCCTGGAAAGCAAGGTGTGGTAGTCACCATTATATAACTTTTCCAGCGCACAGATGCAAGAAATACAAATTATCTCAAGAGTGTAGCTAATATAAAATGTAGCCAAATAATTAGGAAGGGGGGGCCAGGGTATCGGGGAGGGTTCGAGCTTTTGTTGTCATTGTTTTTAACAAAATGTATTTAATTGTAAGATTATAGAATTGAATTTTTTTAAAGAAATGGCTCGATTTGACAACCAGTCCACAGGAGTCCCGATGATTTAAAAACCGGATCTGGTGCGTGGATAGAAGCTGGCTCACGCGAGCCCTGCCCCAGCCCCTGCAAGCGCCCCTGCCAGCCCTTCGCTTCCCTCGGGCTACTGGTTCTTTACTCTGATCGCGCTGGATTTCTCCGAGCTTTCCTCGCCCTCTGAGCTTTACACACACAGCCACCTTTGCCGGACACTCTCCTCTCCTTGTCCCTTTGCCCAGACACCCCTACCTCCCCTTCCCCTCTCACCCCCCCTTCCTTTCCCTTCCTATTGCTTGTAGATTCCAATCTGGAGCCTGGGCTTTTTTTTTTTAATTTTTATTTATTTATGATAGTCACACACACACAGAGAGAGAGAGAGAGAGAGAGAGAGGCAGAGACACAGGCAGAGGGAGAAGCAGGCTCCATGCACCGGGAGCCCGATGTGGGATTCGATCCGGGGTCTTCAGGATCGCGCCCTGGGCCAAAGGCAGGTGCCAAACCGCTGCACCACCCAGGGATCCCTGGAGCCTGGGCTTAAATTACTCATATTATTATCTTACCTCCGGTTACAGCAAATAACATCACTGCCTGGTGTCTGTTATGGTCACTGAGGTCTCTCTGTTTACCTCTGGATGGCTCCCGGCCTCGCTGAGCAGCCCAGGTGAGGGCAGAGGGGAGAGGGAGAGACCCCGCCGAGAGCCAGCAGGTCCCCTGCCGCTGGCCACCCGGGCCCACCCTGAGCTTCCGGGGCTGCACTGCAGGTGCGGGGAGCAGCATTCGAATGGCTTCATTGGTCCCCCGGCCTTTCCCACTCATCAGAAGGGCACGTCAAGAACATAAATCTCAAAGGAGAGACACACTAGTGGGCAGGACAAAGGAGGCATGAAGTCTAAGGAAACTAGGATTTTCCACGTCCTCGTCCTCGTCCTGCACTGGAGAAGCATCACAATGCTCGGAAAGCACAACGTGGGGATGGAGCTGGGAATGCTCATAATTGAGAAAGTGCTGAGCACACCTTCAAACCAGGAGTGGGGGGAGGTGGGAGACTGCTTGGTTCATTCATTCATTCATTCATTCATTCATTCATTCATTCATTCATCCAACATACACCTGAGAGCCTTGTGCTAGGGCTGAGAAGGGCACTAAGAGGAGCCACAGGCTTCCCTCCTGAAGGACCATTGGTACTCTCCCTTTCTCCAGGGACGAAGATGACAAGACAAGGTAGGACATGAAGGATGCAGGGACACACACATCCTTCATGTTCCAGCCTTGGCTTTGGGAGTCAACCATGGGACTTGCTCCCATGACCTCTGTCTTCCAGCCTGGAGCACGAGCGAGAGCAGGCCGTCCGAAAGTCTGAGCCTGCCCACCCGCTGCCAGGACTGCATGTGCTGCCCAGCAGAAGGGGTGGAGGAGCACAGTGGGGACCCATGCGTGCCCTTCAAGGGTTCTTATGGGGCAAGAAGTTGCCCGGGTGTCCCTGCTTCTGCTGGGCACCTGAGCAGAATCACACGTGCAGATGCAAACTGATTTGGGCCAGTCGGGGGTTTGATAGTGAAGCCTTGGAACGGGTGGCGAGGGCTGCCTTTCAGCCGGCACACGTGTTCCCCAGGCGGAGATGGGGGCAGTCACCCAGCTCATGACTTCAGGTGGCTTCTTCTGGTTCCCACGAATCAGGGTGCGTGAGCTGGGCATGCGTGCTTGCATGAGCCTCGGTGTCTGTCTGTGAGCTGTGTGTGTCTGTGAGCAGTGTGCATGTGTGTGTGTGCGTGTGTGTGTGTGTGTGTTTTCCCCTGGGGTAGCTGGCAAAGACGGTGGTATAGCTCCGAATAGACACACGCGGTGCAGAAGGCCGCACCCCACACATGAATGCGTTAAGTTATGTGAGAGGACGCTTCTTCCCAGCAACCCCCACCCCCAGCTCAGGTGGCCTCAAGCCACCCCGTCCCTGTGGTCCTTCCCCAGCCCACACCTCCTCACCCCACAGTCCCTCTGGACTTCTTCTCCTTCCCCTGTGTCTCATTCCCTGTCTGAACCTGGGTCCACTGTCCCTGCCCACCACCCTCACCTGGAGAGGACAGTGGCGTCCTTTCTGGTTCCTTCCGGCCTGCCGCAAAGGCTCTAGCTCAGACCTGCCGTGACCCTTCCGCCACCTGCTTCCTCAGCCCGCCTCCAGCTGTGTCCTTCCTGCGCCAGGGCCACCGCCATGCCGAGAGTCCCCCTGATGCCTCTTGCTGGGACTTTATCCCCTGGTGCCTGTGTCCGTGTTATCTCTGCTCCTCTTACCGCTGCTCACCTGCCCACACAGGAGAGATGGGCACCCTTTGAACCCTTTGCACAGGCTTTGTCTCCTGGGCTGTATCCCGTGTATATTGAACATGACATTCTTTTTTTTTTTAAAAAAAAGATTTTATTTATTTATTTGAGATAGAGAGAGAGTGATTGAGCATGAGAGCAGGGGGAAGGATAAAGGCAGGGGGAGGAGCAGACTCTCCAATGAGCAGGAGCTTGACCCAGGACCTCATCCCAGGACCCCGGGATTACAAACAGAGAACCCAAGGGTGATGCTTAACCGGCTAAGCACCCAGGCGCCCCTGGACATGACCTTGTTGAAGACAAGGGCTGTCTGGTTCTCATCCTGTGTCTCTACCACCAGTGCAGGCGCACAGAAGGGCAGCCAGGAGTGTCTCGAAGAAACTGAACAAGAATTTTGCAGGGCAGGGCACGAAGCAGAAGGTCTGGTCTGCGGAGGGCTCCACGGACTCTTGTTGCATGAATGGATGGTTCGGGTAAGCTCATGGGTGAGGTGTGTGTGTGAGTAGGCGCGTGACTGTGGGCCTCTGTGGGGGCGGGAAGTAGGCTGCTTGGGCCTAGGGGCGCAGTGGGGACGGCGGAGAAGCAGGTGCACGCTCCTCGCTGGCAAGCACGCGTGTCAGGCGTGGGGTGAGCAGCCCCCACGGGGGCCTCGTTCGGACTTCTGGAAATTGACTCCTGAGGTGCTCAAGTGGGGCCCTGGCATCGTCGGGGCTGAAAATTCCTGATGCTGTGATAATTGTTCCTGCCAATTACCTGGAAGCATCACAGGAGAGGAGCCCCCCCCCCACTTCTTAACTGGATTTTGTTATGCTAATTAGAATTGTATAAACTGTTGCTCTTGAACCTGGAGAGTTAGAGAAACATTTGCATTAATACCTGGCAAGCTGCCCCAGAAGCCAGGGATTATTTTAATGAGGTTCTGGTCATCCAAGAGATGCCCCTGTTTGTGGGCTGCTTTCAGGTGCAGGTGTGCCCACGAGCAGGTGAACTCGCGTGCGTGCGTGCGCGTGTGTGCACGTGCGTTTGGAGGGTCTGCCTACTACTGAGACCTTGGCGTGCTGGGGGGGCCGGCAAGTTTTTTTTTTTAATATTTTATTTATTTATTCATGAGAGACACAGAGAGAGAGACACACACAGGCAAAGGAAGAAGCAGGCTCCATGCAACGAGCCCGACACGGGACTCCATCCCGAGTCTCCAGGATCACACCCTGGGCAGAAGGCAGTGCTAAACCGCTGAGCCACCCGGGCTGCCCTGGGACGGCAAGTTTTATAGTCCCTCCAGCAGAACTGCTGTCCCTCACCCGCTCCTGGGGGGTCTGGGGGCCAAGCAGGCTTATGCAGAAGTCACAAGCCCTCGGATTAGGCCTTCACTTGTCACGTCTACTGCCAGCGTTAATTAAACACCAACACCCCGCCCCCGCTTCCAGATGGGGGAGGGAAAGAGGAGACATTTCTCTCTGGAGCCCCCCCCCCGCCCCCCGCCCCCAGGAAGGGGGATATTGCATTGCAGAGGAGAGGGCCTAGGCTCACCACCTGGCTCAGGCCGCAGGCCCTTCCTGCTGGGAGTCTCTCTCTGAAGAGGCATGTGGGCGGAAACACATCTTAAAAGGCACCTGGAAGAGGCGATTCTCCACCGAGAGGGTGGGCTGGGAGCAAGGGGAGGCCGCGGGCTAGGGGCGCTGCCGACCATTCGCGTGGACCCCCACGGGAACCCCACCACCCGCCCTGCGCTGCCCTCCGCACGGACCACAGGGAAGGGAGGAAGGTTCCTGGGTGGGCACCGGCCCCCCCACCCCGTACTGCCTCCCCGTCACTGCACCCAGGGTCCTGGGGCCCCCCGCTGCCTGGCCCACAGAAGCTCCCGGAAGCTCCGCGGCTCTGAAAGCCTCGCCAAAGCCCTGGATGTCAACTTTGCCTGATTTTCTAATTTCATCTCTTACAAGCTTTCGGGATGCTAACATGATTAAGTTCTTCACACAATTTATTAGCATCATGTTGGAAATCCAGTAGTATATTATACTGTCTGAGTAATCCAATTAGCAAAATGTATTTATTTAATGGGAATATTAGCCACATGCGATCCCACACCGAGTCCACCGCCGCCTTCTCCGCGCTCCTTGCCTTTCCCGGGAGGCAGGGACTGGTGCCAACTCAGGAACTTGCCGGCCAGTGGGACAGCCCTCATCCCCGGGGCTGGGGGGGCGGCCAGGGATCCCCCGTTTGGGCTGCGATGGGGTGAGTCACGCAGAGTCACAGATTTTGGTCCTGAGACAGGATGGTCTGGGGGGAAGAGAGCAAAATCAGAGGGCACCGGCTTCAAATTCCAGCTTTGCCACTTGCTGGGAGCTCTGCGTCCTGCGCAGGTTGTTGACCTTGTCTGCTGCCCAGCTTCCTTAGTGCCGGGGAAATGGAGAGAAGAACCCCCCATGCCCCCCCAGGTGGCCGTGAAGACTCAGGGACGCAGCCCGGGGAAGCCTGGCGGGTGCTGGGTGCGCGTCCACTGTGTCCCGTCGGCCTCCAGGACGGGCCCCGCCCCCAGCACCCTGATGAGAGGGGCGCTGCCGCGGCACCACCACGGAACCATCATGGTCACGGTCACCAGGGCAGGGGCTCCCGTGAGGCACCCAGTGAAGGCTGGCATGGTGGGTGCCAGGGAGGAAGGCTATGCTTTTGGGTGTTTGCTCCGAGGCCCACCACCTCTGTCCCCGCGCCCCCACGCTGGTGCTCGTGCTTCTGTCCGTGATTTCACTCCTCACCCTCCGTGTCCCTCTGGGTCATCACAGTCAAGACCACAAGACCTGAGCCACACGGATCTCTCTGCAGCAGACAATGGGGGCGGGGTCCAACAATGCCCTCAACCCCATTTGCCTTCCTGTCATTTGGGGCTCAGGGGGAGGATGCCGAGGCAGGCGGCTGCCTTACCTGGTGTGCTGGCCTCCTGCGGGGGGGTCTGGGGGGGGGGAACGACAGGAGAAACTCGAAGGGACCCCCACTGGCTGCAGCTGGCCACCCCTGCTTCAACCTGGGCCCGTCCAGGCTCCCCCCTACCTGCAGGGATGAGTCCCTGTGTGCGGCACAGGAGGCCCCAGGACACCCAGGGACACCCCAGCGGCCGGTTCGGGGCTCCCCTTTCTCTCCTTCCCCAGACCGCGTTTTCAGGTTCCCGGTGGCACTCTCTCGTCCCCCTCGTGTGACTGAGACATCTCCACGTGTGCCCCCCTAAACTAATAGCTGCGATGTTCCGCCTTCCACATTAATGACAGGTGCGCGGGGGAAGAAGGCTGCCTGCCTGCCAGTGGGTTTCGCTGATATCACGCCGCTCTGTGCTGAGCAGCACACCCTAAGGCAACTGAAATCCTAATAGGTTCCTCTAACTGCTCCTGCATCAATTTTGACACCAGGCGCTTTCTTCTTCCTCCCCACGGCTCGCCTTATAACTCTGTCATTGTCATTGATTTTGACTAAAAGAGAGAGAAAAGCCTCGCTTGTGCTATTACCATTCTAAGTCTGCGAGGCAGAGAGCTCCGGGGTGGGGGAGCGGGGTCCACACGGGAACCTGGAGCACAGAGGGCGTCAGTGATGGGGACCAGGGGGCCGGGGTGCTGAGTGTAGGTGAGTGAGGTCCCTGGAGGGTGGGGGGTTGGGGGGGCTCCGCTGCCTTCTCCTCTCCACCTGCATTTCAAAACACTTTCCATCTCAGGGTCGGAGCCAACCTGAGCACTACCCACAGAAGAGGGCCGGTGTGTGAGAGCCCCCCTGTCCCCAGCACCCTTGCTTTGCATCCTGGGCCACACGTGGACACATTTGCCCAATCTGAGTATCCCTGCTTCAAGATCAACTGGCAGTAAACTTACCTGGCTGGATTTGAGAGGTCTGGGCACACAGAGTGAGGGTGTGAGCAAGGGTGGGGGTGAGGGCTGAGCATCCCCCCCACCCGGGGGCGCACCACCAGGGTCCACCCTTCTAAGTCTGAGGAGGGGAGAGGAGGGCGTGGGAAGAAGGGGAAGCAGGGGCAGGGAGAGAGGGAGCCTGTTGGAGGAGCAGGGGTGGGGTGACAGCCCTCTCTCTCTCCCCACCCCCCGTCTTTGTCCCACCTGCTACCAGGCTAAGTAACCCCATTGTAACCGTGTAGAGTGAACCCCCTTCTCATTTTCAAGATGTTCAACCCTTGGTGCACCACCAAGAGCTGCTGGGCAGCCCCTGCATTGAGTCCAGAGAAGGACATAGGCAAGTCCCAGGGAGAGCCAGCCCTCGGGGACCTCCTGCCATGTCTGTCCTGCTGACCCACAGATGGGGGACCGGGCGGTCTGGTCGCAGAGGCAGACAGAGGAGGGGCTACAGGGGGGCCAGGAAGAGATGCCTTGGTGGCAGCGCTGCCCCCGGTGGCCCGAACCATCCTGTCCCATCTGGGCCTGCACGGGGCTCCTCGTGGGCATCTCGGGCACCCAAGAGGCAGGACCCAGAGCGTGCTGATGTCCAGCATGTCCACGGGGGTCTTCGTTAACTCCCGGCCAGATACAGCTTGGTTTACTGTGCTTTGCACATCAGAGCAAACGCTGTGACTGATGTATCCCAGTTTCTAGCTGGGAAAGCATGTTGACCATGGGGTGCAGGCCTCTCCAGGTCCCCATCCTGGCCTCCCCTGTGGTCCTCTGGGCTGGATGCAACTCCAGAATGGGGACGTGCTGTGGGCCCAGGGTGAAGGAAAGAAGTGGCTTTTCTTGTTTCTAGACCCATTCCTTATTGGGATCTAGCTGCCCTGCTTCACTGATAAAACAAGTTCCGGAAGGTACGCATTTGAGGGGCTGCCCCTGCCCCATGGCCCAGAGCGAGCCTGCCGTGCCTACCTGTCTGTACCTTCTACCCCCCAGACTCCTCCATCATGGGGTCCTCACTCTGGGGCTTTCTAGTCTCCATGGACCAAAAAAGTATTTGGGAGTAAAAGCTGAGACAGAGGAGAGTTCTGTGTCCTGAGGCCCCCAGGGGAGGGGTGAAGGCTTCCTGTGGTTGTGGTGGGGACAGGGGGCTCCAGGAAGACAAGGCTCTGGTCTTGGACGATGGAGGGTGGGCCCCTTCCCGGGGGTCCTGGGCCCAGGGCCCTGACTGGGGGGGCTCGGCTTGTCCCGGGAAGGGTCTTGAGCAGAGCCTGGTGCGAGGGCTCCTGGGGGCAGTCAGCTGGCTCTACAGGGACACTTTTGCCACCTTCCAGGGAGCCCGCCTGGCAGCTGATTCTCTGCCCCTGCAGGTGGGGGGCACTTGGGGGCAGTTCCTCCCCACCCCCCGCCTTGGGCACCGGTGAGTATCTCCTGGCCGGACCTTAGGGTGCCGCTCCCCGTGGGACAGCCGCGCACCCCAGCTCGCTCGTGCAATCCCCCCTCCCAACAGGCGAGCCAGCTCTTCTTGAGGATCCGAGGAGCCCAGGCTGGCAGTTTCCTGCATTGGCAAAGCCAGGGCACTGGGAGGATGTGGGAGGGGCGACTTCCGGCCCCCGAGTCCTGCAGCTGTTGCCAGGCAAGAATCCACGGCCGCCTCTGCCATTGGTCCTCCTGCCTCGTCTGGGCAGAGTGGGGAGCCTTACCCACACACGGGGGCCGGGCCGGTGCATCGCCGGGGGGAGGCCGTGACCACCAGCTTAGGTGGCCCCCCTGGGGCCCAGGGCCCTGCCGGCCAGCCCTGCACGGAGGGAGCAGCTGCGTCACGGCGCTACGTTTATCCTTTATCCCGCCTGCCGCCTGCTTGGCTCAGCCTCCTCCCCTGCTCCCTGGGGCTCACGCTTTCGTGCGCGCCGTTCCTCCTGGAAGAGCAGGCGGGCGTCCTGGCTCCGACCCCCCACCATCCTGTCACCTGGAGGGCAGTGGCTGGCGGCCATGGACAGCCAGGGTCTGTCTGTCTCGGGCTGTGGGGAGCTGAGCATCCTTCTGGAACACCAGCTCCCTGAAGGCAGGCCCCTCCAGCTTCTTCCCGGCTGCACATCCAGCCTCCAGAACAGCAGCTGGCGCGGTGTAGGGGCTTAGGACACACTGGAGAACAGATAAGTGATGTGAGAGGCCACAAAACCATATCCTTCTCCACAGCCAGGATGCGCCTGTTCTCACCCTCCCCATGGAAACAGGACCTCAGGAGAGAAGGGGCAGACGCCAGGGTGAAGTGGCTGCACGGTGGCAGGAAAACTGAGCAGGTGTGGCAGGAAAACTGAGCAGGCTGGCAGAGAGGCTGAGGGGCAGGGAGAGGCCAGGGGCCAAGGGCAGACCCTGAAGGACTCTGGAAACCCTAGATCAGCAGTGAGTCCCACTTACCAGGTGTCCCCCCTCCAGCTCGAGTGGCTGGATGGGATGGGCAGGCCCATGGTTGGCCACAGGGGGAAGCAGGGTAGGAGACAGTGTGGTGTAGCGGTCAGAGCACAAGCTTTTCGGGATGCAGACCTGTGTCCATATTGCTGTGCGACCTTGGAGCCATCTCAGCCTCTGAGTGCCGACTTCCTCATCTGTTAAATGGGAAAAACAGCAACAGTGGTCACAGTTAACAGCGGCCTTTGTAGGGCTCCCGTGAGGATTCAGAGTAATGATGCACGAGAAGTGCCTAGAGTAGTGCCCGGCGTGCGGTACATTTTTAATACATTTCAGTGAAGAGTTCCCAGGGATGATACGTAGCCAAAGTGTGGATGTTGATAAAAGCCTCGGAAGGTAAGAGGCCTGGGTCTTCCAGCACACGACCATGCTTGGCTGTGTGATCTTGGGAGGTGCACCTGTCACTGTGGATGACCTCTGGGTCGCTTAGGGAGGGAGGGGCCTGGGGCTGGTGGCCGCTGGGGTCCTGACCTTGTCCTGGGACCTTTCTGGGTGAAACGATGAGAGGTCTTAGGCTCGTGGTGCTCTGGTGCTGGAGCCGTCACATTCCATCCTCCTGCCTTCTCTGGACGTAAACCGGCCAGTGGCTGCGCTCGCCATGTTTCCAGTGAGGGAGCCGGAGGCCCACGTGGCTAATGACTTGGCCAAAATCACAGCTTCCTGGCCACGGAGGCCCAGAACCACAGCTCTGGTCTTTGCCGGGAGTTCCTATGAGGCCTGCTTGTTTCTTTGTTTTGGAATACCTGGCCATCCACAGCGTCGGCAGCCCAGATAGTCAACACTAATGTGCAGAAGGCCCTGCACCAGGGAAGGGGCTGGAGTTTAAATAGGAATGTTCTGGAACATGCCATTATGCATGGCCATGTATCACGGGTCTGGTGCCTGAGAAGCTACAAAGTACTTGCTCGTCTTATCTCATCTGTTCTTCCCAGTAACCCGTGAGGTCTTCATCCTGTTTTACAGACACAGACGAGGCAGAGAGGCAGACCTGCGAGTGTTGGGTTCTGAGCCCAAAGATGCCCTCTCTGACACCTTCTAGCATCCTACGACCTGGCCAGAGCCCGAGGGTCACCGAACCTTGGCTCCTCTGGGAAGAAAATCCGGGCAGAAGCCGCCTCCTGTTCTCCAGGGAAAGCAGCGCCCTGTCATTGATGCATCACAGCGCAGGGGATGCTGGGAAACTCCCTATCAGGTGCAGACGCCCCTCCCCCGCCCCACCGTTGTTCTAAAGAGGGAGCCATCTCCCCAGGGGAACACTCTGCAGGAATAACTGCTGAAAGGCCAAATTGGGGGGATAGCCCCTGTTCTAGAAGACACCTCACAGCTCTCAGCAGACTGTCCCCCGTCACAGCAGAGGGGCCAGAGGTTGACTGAGAGGCGCAGCGTGCTCACGCAGCCCCCACCCAGCCTTGTCAGGCCCCCAAACTTCTCGCAAATGCTGGCTTCTTCCGCCGCCGCCCAGACGACCCGGGACCCCGCCAACACCCCGCCGGCCCGGCAGCACGAGGACAAGCTGGCAATGCCAACCGGCGCTGGATGAGCCAGATGGTGACTTTGTACAGCAAGAGGTGACGCCAGCAGCAGCGCCCTGGGGACGCACACACTCTGGTGTGGGGGCCCGGGATGCATCTGCTCCCCCCCGGCATCACTGTAACCTCACGAGGACGCCCTTTGTGGTGACTTCTGGAGCATCCTCGCCCCCGCTGTACATGCTTGGACCCCGAGCTCCCAGAGGGCTCGCAGGTGACATGGGCAGGCTCTGAGGTCTGTGCAGTTGAGTCTGGACCCTCCCATAGGAGCCCAGATGCCAGAGGAGCAGCATGGCCAGGTTGGGGGTGGGGGCTCGGCCCCCCTAGTCACAGGAGGTTACGAGAAGGACAGAGCTGGGCTTGCTGCAGCGGAGAGAGTGAAGATGACTGGGGCCGGGCTGGGCCAGGGTCCAGGCTGGGGGTAGCCTGGGTGGGGGGGACAGGATGTCCTGGTAGGAAGTTGAAGGGGAGGTAAGGATGGCCACAGGCGGCCTCTCGAGGGTCTCCAGTAGGAACCAGACGGAGTCACGTGGAATCAGGTGTCCCAGGTGGTCTTGCAAGCACTGGGCAAGACCCAGGCCGTGGGGTGGGGCTGAGTCACTGGGAGACAGATGGCTACTCTGAGGTAGGGCAGGGGCCTGAGGTCTAAGCAGGCTTGGACAATGAAGGACACCGTAAGGGCCCCGGGTTGCCGCCGGGTGGCCTGGGATGGGGCCAGGTAGCTCCAGCTGGTAGGAAAACCCGTGGGGCCTCCTGGCGGAGCGAAGCCCAGGGCACCTTGGACAGGCTGGGATAGGCTCCCCCATCAGCCAGCCGGGATCAGCCGGGGCCTGGGATCCAGGTGAAAGAGACCCCACTGCTCTCCCATCCCGGAAGCACACCTTGGCGACACTACTCTGCTATCTCGCCTTCTACAGTTTGCCTTTTCCAGAATTTCCTGTGTGTGGAAGCTTCCAGTATGCAACCCCTTGAGTCTGGCTACGTTTCTCTCAGCACAGCAGTCTGGCCGTCCATCCGTCACGCTGCCGTGCGTGCCAGCAGCTCGTGCCCTTCTATTGCTGATTGGTATCCCATCGAATGGAGACACCTCCTCAGAGTGTCCCCCTTCCACCTGTTGATGGACAGCTGGGCTGGTTCCCATTTGGGGCTGTTATGAATAAGGCTGCCGTGAATATTTGCCTACAGGCCCCTGTGTGAACACGTGTTTTCCTTTCTCTTGGGCAAATACCAAGGCATGGAATCGCCGGGTCATCCAGTAGGTGGATAGTAAACTTTATAAGAAACTGCAAACTGCTTTCCAAAGTGTCGGGTCCTTTACCTTCGGGGCCGCACACCCTCCCAACCCCGACAGTGTGGGACAGTCCCATTGGCTCCCTCCCCACTCCCTCATTCGCAAGCCAGGATGAGGGCTGTTTAAAAGGTCTCTTCTCATCACCTTAACAAAAATCACCTTGATGCATGGAAAAGACTCTGTGCCGCATGTATGTGTAGGTGGTCAGGTAGAAAGGGATGAAAGCTGCAAAACCCCTGGCGCTGCAGAGACAGGTCGGGCCCAGCACCACCGGCCTCCCTGCCGCCTCCTCCGCCAGCCCTGCCTCCCCCAGGGGCAGTGCCCACCCAGGGGCAGCCCTGAATTCCACGTGTATCGTTCTTGGCCTTTTCAAAGAGTTTTCCCCCTTGAAACGCACCTATCAACATTGTAGCATTCGTTTTGCTTGGTGCGCTTTCTTTTGTTTTGTGGCTCAGGGGTTGAGCGTCTGCCTTCAGCTCAGGGCGGGATCCCAGGGTCCCAGGATCGAGTCCCGCATCGCGCTCCCTGCAGGGAGCCTGTTTCTCCCTCTGCCTGTGTCTCCGTCTCTCTCTGTGGGTCCCTCATGAATAAATAAAAAAAAAAATTTTTTTTAATTAAAAAATAAAAATAAGTAAAAAGACAGACTGCACGATGTGTGCCTTGGTCAGGATCTTGGTTTTTGTCTCAGTTTGGTTAGCTCGGCATTCAGCATCCCCTTGCAAGGGAATCGCTCAGGTCGGGGGCATGTGGCAGGAGTCCAGCCTTGTTCAAGCTACGTAATACTCCACCGGCGAATATAGAGCCATTTATTTGTCCTTCTACTGATGGACATTTGGTCCCTCCTCCCTGGTGTTTTGCTAAAAGTTGCTGTAGATATTCTTGTATTTGTCCCTGGATCTGCATGTGCAAAGTGTCCCCTCGATGGACCTACTGGGATGGGGCAGCGGGGTCACGGGCAAGGAGAATGTGCAGAACGAGTTCTCTTCCTCCGTCGTAACCGGCATCTCTCCCATCGCCTGTGCCCTGCTGGACGCCAGCTGCCGGGCACTTCAACTGTGTCTCATTCAACTGTCAGAGCCACGTGGTGAGGGAGGCTGTCTGGTTATCCCCAAGTTGCAGACCAGGATCCTAGGGCTCAGGGAGATGAAGTCACTTGCCCAAGGTCACACAGCAAGTCAACAGCAGGGCCAGACTCAGACCCAGATCCCCGGGCGTGGGACCAAGTTGTGCTCTCAAGGCCCCTCTGCCGCCCCGCAAACACGTGGGATTCTGGGCCCGTGCCTGGGCCCGTAGAGGCTGCGCGCACAGAGGCTGGCCCGTGGACAGGACTGCTGTGTGCTCAGCACCTCCCCGGGGAGCGTGGCAGACGCTCACGCGTGCGTGGCCAACACAGACTGGTCCCCCGCTGCTACCTGTGCACCTGGCACCGGAAGCCCCCCAACCCCCCTCCGGCCCAGAACCCGGGAAGAACCTCGGCTCCTGCCTTGCTCACATTTTACTTTCTCTTAAGTGGCCACGAGAGATGCCATTTCCCGACACAGAATCTGGCTCCATCCAACCGTCCCTGCAAATGGCCCGTCAGCTCAGCCCATCTACGGGCATAAGCGACATGAACGGTGGGGAGGGGAGAGGGGGGCAAGGGAGTGAGGAGGGATGTTTTATTCCTTCCTGGGGTTAAACCTCCCAGTTTGAGGTAAAACAAATTCCTTGCTGGAGCTTTTCACCTCCAGCTGGGCCATAGGAAGCCCCATTGAATCAGATCATTTAGCCCTGAATCATGTTAACAAGACGCTGGGGCAGGACGCGGGCTGTGCACGTGCTGAAAGCCCCTCTCTGGGGGCTGCGGAGCCGCAAGCTGGTGGCAGGTCAGGAGGTGGGGAGGCTGCAGGGGCAGGGGAGGGGCTGGTGCAAGCCTTCCCTCCTTGGATTGGCTGAAGACACGAGGCGGGGGTGCTGTCCTCAGCTCTTCGGGGTCCACGTCTGGGGTAAGAAGGAATCTCCCCGGGCCCCTACTTGGGGCCCACGGTGAGCGGAGAGGCGAGGCTCAAGCCAGGAGAGGCCACCGAAGATGTGAGCACCCTCAGAACCACTGCCCGGCCTCCAGGTAGGGAGAGGGCACCCACCCACCGACCCAGGGCCCCGCCTTTCCGTGTTCGTGACGCTTCGCCCAGCGCTGTGCGGCTTCAGGAGCCCGGCAGGACGGTGGCTCCTCCGCCTCCGCCTCCGACCCCCTGCTACAGACTCTCCCCACACCGCAAGCGCACTGCATTCATTTTGCACGATTCCCTACGGACTCGTCAGTCCCAGAAAGGGGAAGAGGGGAAGAAAGGGGAGGAGGGGGCACCAGCCCCCCCCCCCCCCCCCGCCCAGCGGACGACGACCACGGACATTGCCACCTCCTCATTGTCTCCGGCAAGGCCACTCAGAGGCCCTGCGTAAAACGTAAGAGTAATGTCCGAGAAGGACAACACGTGAATTCACCAGCAACGCTTAAGGCCAGAGCAGGAGCTCGCAAGTCCCCGTAGCCCTGTCACTGGTCACTCAGCCGTGGCCTCTGCCACCAGAACTTCTCCAGCTGCTG